>NC_138772.1:399054716-399542216 GCF_965119305.1 Pelophylax lessonae
TATGCATGTGGTCAGTATACCATACAATGTTGTGTTCAAATGTACGGGAACTGTGCCCACCCACACTGCAGAACTGGTTTGAGGTGTTGATTTGGCCTCTGAATTCCCCAGATCTCAATCCAGTCAGGCATCTGTGGGATGTGCTGGAAAAACAGGGACGATCTATGGAAACGCCACCTCTCAGAATTTAAAGGATATGCTAATGAAGGCTTGGTTCCAGATTCCACAGGATACCTTAAGATGTCTAGTGGTGTCCATGCCTCAATGGGACAGGGCTATTTTTTGGTCAAAGGGGGACCTATTTAATATTAGGCAGATGGTCATAAAGTTATGGTTGATCAGTGTGTATAGATACACACCCCTACTTCTGCATTCAGCATTTTTCTAGGGATTCACCATTATAGTTTCTGGTAGCACATACAGCTCTAAAACCTGTAACATATGTTTTAATTCCTAGTCTTAGGCTAGGTTCACGTATGTCTGGTACAAATTTCCCCTCTGTTTCACTCTGAATTTTCAAAGCAGCTGTTCAGCGGTTCAGCTGCGTTTTAAGATACAGTTCTGATGCAAATTTTTGGAGCCAGCATCCACCAGCGTCTTTAGCAATAGCTGGTTGTTAAGGAGAGGGCCGGGAAGCCGGCCACCGTGTCCGTAACAACCAATGACTAAATGTAAAAAAAAAAAAATTGCCGGCATTAAAAAATTGTAAAAAAAAACGGCATTGGCCCCCCAATCCATACCAGGCCCTTTGGGTCTGGTAAAGATTTTAAGGGGAACCCACACAGCACAACAAAATTAAAAAAACTGGCATGAGGTCCCCCCTCCCCAAATCCATACAAAACCCTTGAATCCCCTTTCCTGGTCTGCTATGCTTGCTTGAATAAGGGATCTAATATTGGCTGGGGGTGGCCACACCATTTTTTTCCTCATTGAATTTGTGTTCAAAACTCATGAATTGTGCTCAGAAAACGCCCAGGACTCTCTTTTAAAATTCACAGTGAATTCGCACTGACGCTGCACTGTGTATATGTGAACTGGCTCCATAGAAAGCCGATTTGGTTCTTATGTCATATAAATCAGATGCGGTTCAAAATGCATCCAATTTGCACATATGTAAAACCGAGCCTTAGAGAAAAATGTAACCATGTGTAACAGAAAAAAACTTGTTGCACATGAAAAATGCTCACAAATTCATTTGTCTACAGTGGTTAACGATCAAAGAATTTGGATGTGTAACTGCTTCCTGCCCTTGAGCTGTAGATTAAAGCTGAAGTGTATTTAAAGTGATTGTAAACCCTTACATATACCCAGTGAAGTGACTGGCCTCAGGTCCATCCTCCTATATAAGTTGTACCTGTTTATCTGAAGTTCTCACTTCTTTAAAGTGCAGAATTTATACAGTTTGTCTGAGGTTTTAGAAAGCAGTGGGCAGGGAGCTGAAGTTACACTTTGCAGAGCTCAGTGAAAGCTGATTGGGTGGAATGGACACACCCACCTGCACACAGGAACAATCTGCTGGAGCTCCCTCCCCTGTCATAGGTGACTCATGCTGATAGTAGAGGAAGGAGACAGAGCAATGACATTTAGTGCTCTGCATTGAGACAAGTACCCACTATAGATGGATGTGCTTTGTTCATATTTCATGTCGGAGGTTTACAACCACTTTAAATCTTTTTTTTTTATCTTTATCCTACAGTACAGGACACAGGAATTGATTCTTAGACCATGGGTTATATGCGGATACTTTCAGGTGAACTAACGAGCTTTGCTGGCAACCACCCTTCAGTGTGCCCATGTAATCCCCACTCCAGTTTTTTGTCTAGTGTCATTTGGTGATGGACTCCTTCTCTTGGAGAAGAATTTTTGATTTCTAACTTTTACAGTTTTTTTTTTTTTGACTAGGACTTCCTCCAAGATGTGACTGCTTATTGCCTAATAGCAGTTTCCGGATTGGTTACCCTTGATGTACATCGTGGGAACCATTCGGTTTTTGCAGTGGAGGGGCCAGCCTGTAATGTTTGTTTCAGGCACTGGATCCTGTGTTCAGTGCTCTCCTTGGTACTTGGTGAAACAAGTAAATTAGGCACAGGGTGCTATACAGCTGCAGCTCTGTGGTCCATTCCTGTGGCTCCCCTAAGACCCACCTAACAACTGTGCAGCTCTGTGTGCCGTACTTGCATGGGATGGCAGCCTATTTATTTGAAGACCGAGAGAGAATGACTGGGGAGACGGAGTGGTCGGGGTTATTTGGGTTGAGACGGAGTGGTCCGGGTTATTTGGGTTGAGACGGAGTGGTCGGGGTTATTTGGGTTCCTGGGGGGGGGGGGGGGGCAGTTCCTAGCAAAGCTTTTCTCATTGTCCAATCACCTGAAGGTAGTGGCATAGAACCCATGCTCATGGCTTATATCCATTCCTGTCCTGTACAAGATATGGAATTTACAGTTACAAAATTCCTATTATTTTTCTCTATAACTGCCATTTACATAACTTTTTTTTACCTTTTTTTTTTTTTTAATGAAGCATGTCTTCCTTTCAAGCCGAATTGGTTTCTGTACAGTGATGCCTGGTTCTCTTGCATTGGTTAAGAGCTTTGGGTCGAACATTGAAGTACATTGAAGAAATTTACTGCACTTATAATTTATTGATACATCTTCCAAATATACAACTGAAGGTCTGTACTTGAGATTTGGACCTGAGGTGGAGGAAGAGTCTGCAGGAGCCAGAGCATGCCACACCGTTCCAATGCTTTGCAGGCTCTAATGCTAAAAAAAATAATAAATGCACATTTCTATATTTTACTAAATGAGCGCATCTTTTTTTTTTTTTTTTTAATTCTGTTATTTTTCAACTTCCTTTAACAAACTTTCCAACAAATGGGTTGAGACCCACTATTAGCTATTGTTTTATGCAAAACCTTTATATCAAAAGGAACAAGAATTGTTGCTATAACTGCTTAAAAAAATGTTCGATGGAGTTCAGCTTCAGTTTGTAAGTCAAGTAGTCCATCTAAATCTGCTAATGCATTTAACATAACCCTCTCCACATCATATTAATAGCAACAGGGCTATGGAACTCCAAAGAAGTAACAGAACAATAGGAAATAGAAAAGCAGGGAGTTCAGATGGTCAAAGGATGTCCCATCTATTTTTCTCCCACTTTTAAAGGCTTATGAAGTCAATCTAAGGAGGGTGACACTGGAATGGAATTTATTTCTAGGTTTAGTGCATTTGTTGTACTTTGATATTTGCTGGTGCTCGTTAATTCCTTTTTTTCTTTTTTTTCTTTAGGTGAGCAAAATGGTAATCGCAATCCAGGTGGTCTGATGATTGGTGATCTTGTGAATATTGATCTAGAACTTGAAATTGTTCAGTCATTGCAACATGGTCATGGAGGCTGGACTGATGGCATGTTTGAAACACTTACAACTACGGGCACGGTCTGTGGCATTGATGAAGATCATGATATTGTAGTACAGTACCCAAGTGGAAATAGGTGAGCTCAGAAATTCACACATGGCTTATAATAGTAAGATGCTTTTCTATTTTGTAGAACAAGTCTTCCAGCCTAAAGCTGTATTCACAGGGGTGTTCAGCCATGATGCAAATCCAAGCAGCAGGAATCTACTGAAAATTTTGACACTTTGGGCCTATATTGGACATTTACACTTAGGGGTGTACTCCCTTTTGTTGCCAGTGGTTTAGTGTCATTTCTTCAGTGTTGTCACATGAAAATATTAAATAATATTCACAAAAAATGTGAGGGGTGTACTCACTTTTGGGAGATGCTGTATATGCTTATTTGCCTCGAACTGCATACATATATGCTTGTTTGCTTTGAACTGCATACATATATGCTTGTTTGCTTTGAACTGCATACATATATGCTTGTTTGCTTTGAACTGCATACATATATGCTTATTTGCCTTGAACTGCATACATATATGCTTATTTGTGAATTACAAAAATTATAACCCGTGCTAAAAGTTGAATGTGTTAAATAAAAGTAGTGGTAGGTTATGTGTACTGCAGCTGCTGCCCACTAAGTGAAAACTCAGAATGATGAATATGCCAAAAAGCAGCGCTTGCAATGATATAAATAGTGAAATATAAATACTTGGGTGTAAATAACATAAATACTTAAACAATAAGGTGCAATAGTACTGAATTGGATCATACCTAGGTGCATAAAGTGATGCACTTTCGGCAAACGGCTACCACCAAACATCACTTCCTGGATTCCGTGGAACGCATGCCGGCTGCGTTCCCGGAAGGAGCTGTGATCGCTGTTTAACCACTTTACCACCGGAGGATTTTGCTGTCTTACGTCCAGGCCACTTTTTGCGATTTGGCGCTGTGCAACTTTAACTGACAATTGCGCGGTAGTGCGACGCCGTACCCAAACTAAATTTACGTCCTTTTTTTTCCCCCACAAACAGAGCTTTCTTTTGGTGGTATTTGACCATCTGTGCGATTTTTTTTTTTTTTTTTTTTTTTTTTTTTTTTTTTTTTACTTTTTGCGCTATAAACAAATAAAGAGCGTTTTATTTTGAAAAAATAACAATATTTTGAACATTTTTTTTATATGAAATTCCCCCCCAAAAAAAATTTAATTTTTTTTACATTTTTGGCCAATTTGTTTTCTGCTACCTATGTTTGGTAAAACAAATCACAATAAACGTTTTTTGATTGGTTTGCGCAAAAGTTATTGCGTTTACTAACTAAGGGAAAGATTTTTGTCATTCTTGGTGTTTTGTTTTTTTTTTTTAACGAGTAATGGCGGCGATCTGCGATTTTTTTTTTTTTTTTTTTTTTGCGGGACTGCGACATTGCGGCGGACAGTTCGGACCCTTGACTGACATTTTTGACACTTTTGGGGGTACCAGTGACATTACTACAGTAATCAGTGCTATAAATATGCACTGTTACTGTAAAAATGACACTGGCAGGGAAGGGGTTAATTTTATTGGAGAGGGAGGGGTTAATGTATGCCTGGTGCTTACTAACGTGTGTGGGGGGAGGTGACTGAGTGACACAGGGACAGATCGCATGTTCAGCTATGCTGTTTGTCACTTAGGAGATCCGCCCGCTCTGTTTTACACAAGCGGGTGGATCTCCAAACTCGATTCCCCGACGATCGGGGAAGAGCAGCGGCGATCGCCGCCGCTCCTCCCCTGGCCCGACTCCCGCTGTGACTGAAAACAGCGGGAGCGCGCATACAGGGGGAGGAGGTCTACGTCGCTGGATGGAATTGAGCCACTTTGCCGCAGTACAGTCCCAGTGACTGGTCGGCAAGTGGTTAAGTGGATATTGTATCTTCTACATGCCCAGTATCTTTTCCTGTTTGTGAGTACTTTTAACCATTTGTATTAATAAACCTTTTGTGGGCTTCACTGTCAGTTTATTCCTTTTTTGACTGACACTGGAGAGAGTTTCCTTGTTGAACTACAGGTCCATACAATTCTTAGGCTCATTTGACTGGCTTTGGTGAGTGGATTCTCTTAGGGGGACGCGAGGCACCTTCCACTGTGTGGCGCACCTTTGGCATCAGCACCTTATTGAGCACCATTGCACTTAATTAAGGGATTATTAATTTGAGCAATTCTTTGAATTTTTATATTGTGGACATTGATACCGTTATTATTTGTACTTTTGCACTTATATTGAGCACCTTATTTTGGCTCATTACCATTGTATTCAAAATTGTTTGGATTTAGCACAATTGCACTTTATGCACCTACGTATGATCTAATTCAGTACTATTGCACCTTATTGTTTATGTATTTGTTATTTACACCCAAGTATTTATATTTCACTATTTATATCATTGCAAGCGCTGCTTTTTGGCATATTCTTATATGCTTATTTGCCTTGAACTACATACATATATGCTTATTTGCCTTGAACTGCATACATATATGCTTATTTGCCTTGAACTGCATACATATATGCTTATTTGCTTTGAACTGCATACATAAATGCATGTATGGCAAAAATACTTCTATACCTGCATATTGGCATACCTAGGTGCCTACATAACAGCATACATGGGTACCTGCATACTTGCATACCTACGGGGTTGCACAGTGGTAGACCAAGGTTGTTTTGGGCCTGCATCCTTGGGGGTCGTTGGCTAATAAAGTTGCTATGTTTTCCCTGTTATACCAGCTAAAATTGCTCCATTTGTGACTCAGCCCTTCGAGCTAACCACAGCTCCCGAGGGTTCACAAAGCTCCAAGCCCAGTGCTGGACTTGCTGAAGTCACAGGGGGTGTCAATCCTGGTCTGCCCTAATAATCTTTGCTCAAGAAGCAGTCGGTTTCAGGAAAGTCCTACTCCAAGTTTTTTTTGTAGAGTTATTCCTTCTGTCTGGAACATGAAGATCCAAGCATTGGATTGCCAGAGGGCTCTGTTCCCGGGGTGTTGCAGAGCTAAAATTGGTGGGTGATGGTTTGGAATCTAGAGAGGGTGAAATTCTTCCTTTCAGGGGTTTGGAAGATAACCACTGAGGCAAGTCGCTCCAGTTGGTTTGAAGGTGGCTACAGTTCTGTGGACTTGGTTTCCACAGGAGAGACTACTGCCCATTGATATCTTGAAACTTTTTGCCAGTACACCTTGCTCTAGATTATTGGACGAACCAGTTGTAGGTCCAATCCGACAATGCCTCTACAGTGGCGTGCAACTCTGGAAGGGAACCTCATTCCATCTGGGGCAAAACAGGTGCTGTCCCTGTCACCAGTACATATTCCAGGTAAAGAATAATAACGGGGGTTTTTCCAGTCATCGGCAACTAATGCTGGGACCACGAGGTTCCTGCTTCCTGAGATTTTTTTTTGGGCAATCTGCCAACTTTGGGGAACTCTGCACGTGGATCTAGTGCAGTGATGGCGAACCTTGGCACCCCAGATGTTTTGGAACTACATTTCCCATGATGCTAAGCATTCTGGGGTGCCAAGGTTCGCCATCAGTGATCTAGTGGATAACAAGTTCTACAATTAGTTGGAAAGGTTGTGTGCAGGACGAGAGTCTCACTGGAAATAGGGGTAGATGCACTGGTAACACCTTAGGAACCAGTTCTCCCTAATTAATGCCTTCCTTCTGTTTCGACTACTACCGCATCTTTTGTGGAAAATCTGGGAGGTGGTAACACTGGTAATAGTGTTAGCCGAATTAGCCCAGGAGGACTTGGTACTCTGACGTAGCCTTGGACACTTCCAGTCCAGCTTAACCGAATGGTCTTGGGTCCTGTTATCTCCGCTCTGTTGAGCGCCTGGAAGTCGGCTTCAGGGAGTTTCAATTACAGGACTTGAAAATATTTTTGCCTGGATTGAAGCCAGAAAGTGGATAGTGGGAGTTTTTTTTCCTTTCCCCTAGCGGGAAGGGAACTGAGATTGGCCTTAGGTACCATTAGGAGTCAGATTCTTTCCTGTCCATTTTTTTCTAGAAGCCGTTGTTTCTCACTCCTTGATCCATACTTTATACGGGGTGTAATGCAGACAGTTCCTCCTGTCAGGCCACCCTTGTGTCCTTGGGTCTTGAATTTGTTTTTGACTGTCCTTGCAGAGGCCACCTTTTGAACCAGTTTAACCGCTTTAAGACAGCCCGCCGAACATTTACTGTGACAGGCAGCCACTCCTGCCTGAACCGACGTAGCCCTACATTGGTTTGCGCGCCTGGTGCTAGGGGGCTCCACTAGGCAGTGGGGATGTCGATGCACTGGGCATCTGCGATCACGCCCCACTGAGATAGAACGGTCAGCTGTTGTAAAGCTGACTGTTCTCTCTGAAATGATCACAGAGCGCCTGTAATCCTGCTATATAGGATCACAGGTCTCTCTGATCATTTCACAAGCCCCATACAGTTAGTAAACACTCCCCTTGGCTCACACTTAACCCTTTGATCACCCCTAGGTTAACCCCTTCCCTGCCAATGTCATTATTACAGTAACAGTGCATCTTTTTAGCACTGATTACTGTAGTGTCACTGATTCCCCCCCCCCAAAAAGTGTAAAAAATGTCAAGGGTCTGATCTGTCTGCTGCAATGTCGCAGTCCCGCTAAAAATTGCAGATCGCTGCCATTACTAGTAAAAATAAATAAATAAAAATTACATAAATATTTCCCCTAGTTTGTGGACGCTATCATTTTTGCGCAAACCAATCAAAATACGCTTATTGCTATTTTTTTTTTTTTTTTTACCAAAAATATGTAGCAGAATACAAATTGCCCTAAAAGGATGAAAAAAATAGTTTTTTTTTTTTGGGGGGGGGGGGGGGAAGTTGTATAGCAGAAAGTGAAAAACATGTTTTCTCTTACGTCCTCCGACAGTCGCCGCCTCTCCATATTCGTCACAATGGGGGTAATTGACCTTTGCTCCGTAGGAGTAGCTAGGCAACAGAATATGTCAATATTAAAGCTTTTAGCATATCCCACCCCCAGGGGGTGGTCCCCTCAGTCAATACCCTCCTGCTTCCTGTATCCATACCTCAGTTTCATTGTCTAGCTTTCAGGAGTTAGCTGGCTTTTTCTGTGCTGGGGCATTTTGTCTCAGCCTTTATCTTCTTTTTGATTTTATTTGAGTTTTTTTCTCTCTCTTTACTTAGCTGTTACTTTTGTCAGCATTAGTTAGTTCTTCTGATGAAGAGGATCGTGCGGGCTGGGTCTCGGGCTGGCCCCCCTGGTTGCAGGTTGTGGGTGGCAGTGGCTTCCCAGCCTGCCATCGAGCGTTCAGTCAGGTTTTTTCCTGGCATTGGTGAACGACCCATCCCTGTTCGCTGCAGGGATGCTGCGGTGAGGTGGCTACCTCACTGGACGCCATGCGGTTTCGCACCGCAGTTTTGATGCGTCCTGGCTGCGACTCTCCCTGTCTTCTGTGCAGCGGCTTGATCGCTTGGGCGGGCTCCCCACGCCATTTAGAAGGTAAGTGTATCTGTGTGGGGACCTGTCTGTTTAGGGGGTGTCAGTCTGGGACTGTGTAACCCTGTTTCTGTACACACTATTGGACTCCCTATCTGTTTTGGCTGCATTCTGTGGACTGCAAGGAGGGGGACATACTGCACTGTTTCTGTGTTCAGACTGTGTGCTTCTATTACTGTGTGACAGGCTGTATGCTGTGGGGCATGATTTGATCGTGTTTGTGCATACATGTGGCGGCCGCTGCTGCGGTCCACCATTTTTTATTATACTGCAGGCGTGTGAGGGTGTTTTACTGTGTGCGGGGAGCGGCGTTTTTGGCGCCAAGCGCCGCCATTTTGGCGGCGATCGCTCCGGCCTCATGTTAGCACTGCAGGATCTCTGCCTTTACTTCCTCCCCCGGCGGCCATTTTTTTGTAGCCTTCCATAGGCTTTATAGGAGCGGCCTTGATTGCATCACTTCCTTTTCCCTGGGCACACCGATCGATACAGCAGCAGCAGTGATCTCTCCAGGTTTTTACCCTCTTTATTCCTGTATTCCTTGCCTGAATTTGTACTTTTCCCTGTGGGGGTCGGCTTGTGCTGGTGTGTGTGTGCGGTGGGCTGCGCTCGCCGCGCTTTTAAAGGGGCAGTTACCCTTTTTTTATCCTGCAAACTTTTGGGGGCATGGATTCTCAGGAAAGCAAATTTCCTCCCACTTTACTGGGAGGCCAAGGGGCTGCTTCTGTTCCCCCTGAGGGGGGCGATTTGGCCACCATTGTGGCTAACCTGACTGCTCAGGTACAGATGCTTGTGGCTGCTCAATCCACAAAACGGCCCAGAGTTTCAATCTCCTCTGATTCAGAGGGCGATGGTGATGGGGCTGCTATGGCTGGGGTCCCCTTATCGGGGTCCCATTCGTCCCTGGACTTTGCAGGGTCGGAAGGGGAGGCAGAGGTTTAGGGGGTTGATGATTGCCCCCCTGGCTCGTCTGAAGAGCTTGCAATCATGGATGAATTGGTTGCTTCTATCAAACAAACGCTGCATTTACAGGATGAACCGTGTCCGCCTGCCGTTCTGGCTTCTTATGGGACACAGCGGAGACGCAAAACATCGCAGGTTTTTCCTTGCACTGAGGATTTTCAGCGCGCTGTTAGTGAACAATGGCGCAATCTAAAAAAGCCTTTTGCTGTGCCAAGTAGGTTCAAGCTGCGTTATCCTTTCACGCCCGCTGAACGTTGGTGTGTACCACCTCCGGTGGATCACGTGGTGGCGGTTTTGAATAAATCCACTGCGATTCCGGCAGAGGATACCCCGGTGTTCCCGGGACCCTACGGACAGGAGACTGGAGTCTCTTGCCCGCCATACTTACTCGGTTACCGGTTCCATGCTAAAAGCTATTTTTGCTTCCCTTATGGCAGCTCAGGATGTCGCGGATTGGACGCAGGTACTCAGGCGCGTCCTGGTGGCTGATTCTGCCCCGCCGACAACATTGGCTATGGTGGATCAGATTCATCAGGGTGTCATGTATTTGTGTGATGCGGAATTAGATGTAATTCCTTTGGCTGCACGTGTGCACAGCGTGGCGGTGTTGACACGCCGTTTGATTTTGGCTGAAATGTTGGTCTGTGGACCAATCTTCTCGCAAGACTTTGGCTAATTTGCCCTATACGGGATCTCGCCTTTTTGGCGACTCACTGGAGACGCTGATTAAGGGGATCTCTGGGGGTAAGGGCACGCTCTTGCCCCAATCTCACAAGGCTAAGGGTGCTCAAGGTAAGAAGCATGCTTCGTTTAGGCCCTCTCAGGGGTCCTTTCGTGCCTTTCGGTCGCACTATAAGGGCAAGCCCTTCAAGGGTCAAGGCTCCCAAAAGAAACCGCGGGCAGGTAAGCAGAAGTCCGGCCAGTCCGGGTCCGCTGCCCATAACAACGCGGCCTGAAGGGACGCCCTCACCCAGTTCTGAGGTGGGGGGACGTTTGCTCGGTTTTCTTCAACCCTGGTTGGCCCGCGTTCGGGACAGGTGGGTTCAGGAAATCGTTCGATCTGGATACAAGATCGAGTTTCTCTCTCGGCCGGCGGGCAGATTTTTTCCCTCAAATCTTCAGCTGTCTCCGGAGCGTTTGCGGGATCTGCACCTGGCGGTGCAGGACCTGCGGGCTCAGGGAGTGGTGGTTCCGGTGCCTCATCGGGACAGATTTCGGGGGTTTTATTCAAATCTGTTCACTGTGCCCAGAAAGGAGGGCAAGGTACGTCTGATTCTGGACTTGAAAGCTCTGAACCGCTTTGTGCGGGTTCGCAAGTTCCGCATGGAATCCCTGCGCTCGGTGGTGGCTGCTCTAGTTCCGGGAGAATTCATGGCATCCATCGATTTGAAGGATGCGTATCTTGACATCCCCATTTTCGAGGGTCACCAGAGGTACCTTCGATTCGCCTTGCGGAGGATCATTACCAATTCGTGGCGTTACCCTTCGGTCTCGCTTCGGCTCCGCGGGTGTTCACCAAGGTGCTTGCACCAGTTCTGGCCTTATTGAGAGCCTAGGGTATATCAATCCTGGGGTATCTGGACGACATTCTGGTTCGGTCTGCGACCAGTCAGGGTCTGGTGAAGGACCTGTCCGTCACGATGCAGACTCTGCAGGAGTTTGGTTGGACGATAAACTTCCCAAAATCGACGCTGTGCCCGTCGGTTCGTCTTCCCTATCTGGGAATGATCCTGGAGTCTGTTCAGGCGAAGGTCTTCCTACCGGAGGACAAGCTCAGGACACTTCAGGACGAAGTCAGGTCCCTTCGGGACGTTCCGTGCTCATCCCTCCGGACGGGCATGCGGTGTCTAGGTTTGATGGTCTCGGCTTTCGAGGCGATTCCCTTTGCCCAGTTCCACACGAGGGGTCTCCAGGCGGAGATCCTGTCCAGGTGGGACGGGCGACCACAATCTCTGGATCTTCAGATCTCGTTGAGTCCTCGCACCAGAAGGGATCTTCTGTGGTGGCTCCAGTCCCCGGCGGTGTCGGGGGGGCAAGTCTTTTCGTCCGCTTTCATGGACGGTGATCACCACAGATGCCAGCCTGTCGGGCTGGGGTGGTGTTCTGGGCGTTCTGTCCGCCCAGGGTACTTGGTCGGAGGGGGAATCCTCCCTTCCGATCAACAATCTGGAATTGCGGGCGATAAATCTCTGCCTTCGACGTTGGACGGACAGGCTTCAGGGCCGTCTGGTTCGGGTGCAGACGGACAATGCCACAGCGGTGGCCTACATCAACCACCAAGGGGGAACCAGGAGTGCCCGAGCGGCTCGGGAAGTGGCCGATATCCTGGGCCGAGGCGCACGTCCCGGCGATCACGGCGGTTCACATTCTGGGGGTGGAGAACTGGCAAGCGGATTATCTGAGTCGCCAGTCTCTGGACCAGGGGGAATGGTCGCTCCACCCGGATGTCTTCCAGATGTTGTGCGCGAAGTGGGGTCTCCCAGATGTGGACCTGTTCGCGTCTCGTCTGAACAACAAGGTGGAAAGGTTCGTGGCAAGGGCGCGCGATCCTCGGGCGGACGCGTCAGACGCGTTAGTGGCTCCGTGGCATCAGTATCGACTGATGTATGCTTTCCCACCGATTCAGTTGCTATCCCGGTTCCTTCGCAGGTTGTCCTCGGAACCGCTCACGGTGATTCTGGTGGCGCCAGACTGGCCCCGCCGGTCTTGGTACGCAGACCTTGTGAATCTGGCGGTCGACGCTCCATGGCGTCTGCCTCTTCGAGAAGATCTTCTGTCTCAAGGACCGATATTCCATCCTGCTTTACAGTCGCTGGCTTTGACGGCCTGGCTGTTGAAACCGAGGTCCTGAAGGATAGGGGTCTCTCCCCGGAGGTCATTCATACTTTGATCAATGCTAGAAAGGCCTCTTCGGGGAAGATTTACTACCGTACTTGGAAGGCCTATTTTGCCTGGTGTGAGTCCAGGGGGTTTTCCCCCCGCTCATACTCGGTGTCTCGGGTGTTGTCTTTCCTTCAAACGGGTGTGGACCAGCGTTTGGCGTTGGCCACGATTAAGGGTCAGATTTCTGCACTGGCCGTTCTCTTTCAGCGCCCTGTGTCGTCTAATTCTCTGGTTGGCACTTTTGTCCAAGGGGTGCGACACCTGGAGGGAGCCTTTGCCTCCATGGGACTTGAACCTTGTTCTGTCCGTGTTACAACATGCTCCCTTTGAGAAGATCAGGGAGATCTCATTGCCTCTGTTGTCTAGGAAGGTCGCCTTTTTGGTGGCGATCACTTCAGCTCGCAGAGTGTCGGAGCTGGCAGCTTTGTCCTGCAGGTCTCAGTATCTGGTGCTTCACTTGGATAAGGTGGTCTTGCGACCTAATCCTTCTGTTCTTCCGAAAAGGATCTCGGAATTTCACCTCCAATGAGGACATTGTCTTGCCTTCGCTTTGCGCGAAGCCTAAGCATCCGAAGGAGGTGGCCTTACATTCCTTGGATGTTGTTCGGGCGATCAGGGTTTACCTGTCATCGACAAAATCCTTTCGCAAGATGGATTCTCTCTTTGTCCTTCCTGAGGGACCTCGGAAGGGCATGGCGGCGTCGGCTTCTACCATCGCCAAATGGATCAGACAGACCATTGAGCAGGCCTATGCTTTGAAGGGAAAAGTTCCCCCTATGCCTGTGAAGGCGCACTCTACCAGATCTCTGAGTACGTCTTGGGCCTGTCATCATAGGGCTTCTGTGGCCCAGGTGTGTAAGGCGGCGACTTGGTCGTCCGTTCACACCTTCTCAAAGTTCTACAAAGTGGATGTTCAGGCATCGGCAGATGCTTTCTTTGGCTGCAAGGTTCTTAGTGCGGCAGTACCTTAGGGTCCCTTGTTTTTGGGCCCTTGGCTGTTTGGGATGTTTTTATCCCTGGGTTATTTGTTCTTCCTGGGTTGTTGCTCCTTTTGAGCAAAGTTTTTTTTTTTTTCATGCTGCCCAGCTGGTTTCCTTCCTTTGGTAAGGTTACTTTCTCTGATATGCGTCCGGCGTTGCCTTAGGCGCGGCTGCGTTTCCCACCCCTAATGCATGCACTGCTTTGGGACGTCCCCATTGTGCCGAATATGGAGAGGCGGCAACTGTCGGAGGACGTAAGAGAAAACGGGATTTTTGTAAAATCTTACCTGTAAAATTCCTTTCTCTGAGTCCTCCGACAGTCGCCGCCCCCGCCCCTCTTTTGGGGTTTGTTTATGTACTCTACTGCTATTCTACTGAAACTGAGGTATGGATACAGGAAGCAGGAGGGTATTGACTGAGGGGACCACCCCCTGGGGGTGGGATATGCTAAAAGCTTTAATATTGACATATTCTGTTGCCTAGCTACTCCTACGGAGCAAAGGTCAATTACCCCCATTGTGACGAATATGGAGAGGCGGCGACTGTCGGAGGACTCAGAGAAAGGAATTTTACAGGTAAGATTTTACAAAAATTCAGTTTTTTTTTTTTTTTCCAGAAATGTCACTTTTTTTGTTTATAGCGCAAAAAATAAAAAGCGCACAGGTGATCAAATACCACCAAAAGAAATTCTATTTGTGGGAAAAAAGGACATCAATTTTATTTTCAGTACAGCGTCGCAAGACCGTACAATTTTCTGTAAAGTAACGCATTGCCGAATCGCAAAAAATGGCATGGTCATTAAGGGGGCAAATCCTACCGGTCCAGAAGTGGTTAAACTGTTATTGCTTCGACTCAGAAGGTGGCTTCTTTGGTTGCTATCACTTCAGCAAGTGGAGTGTCAGAGCTGACCGCTCTAACGCAAGGAGCTGTTCTTCGTTTTACATCAGAAGGTGATGTTGCGTCCTCCTCCATCTTTTTTGCTTAGAGTAGTTTCTAGTTTTCACTTGAATCAGGACACTGTCGAGTAAGATCGCTGCATGCTCTTTAGGTAGTTCAGGCGGTCAGGATTTACTTGAATTGTCAGCGCAGGTCAGGAATCTTGGTTTGTGCTGCAAGCAGAGCCCAAGAAGGGCAGAAGGCATCCAAGTTAACTATTTTCATTTGGATCTGCCAGTTAATTATTCAAGCCTATGGTTTGAAAGGGCAAGGTCCCCAAAACTTTTTGGTGAGAGTGCTCGCAACCA
The DNA here is from genome assembly GCF_965119305.1 of Pelophylax lessonae. Taxonomy (NCBI): domain Eukaryota; kingdom Metazoa; phylum Chordata; class Amphibia; order Anura; family Ranidae; genus Pelophylax; species Pelophylax lessonae. The sequence goes on from NC_138772.1 coordinate 399,069,693, forward strand.
GGTGTGTGGGGGCATCTTGAGCCATCCAGTATCATGTATCAGTGGCTCAGGTGCCTAAGGCCACTACATGGTCTTTTTTGGTTTATACATTCACAGGATTTTACCAGATGGATATCAAAGCCACGGAGGATACTGCTTTGGCCACAACTATGTTACGGGCGGCAGAATATTTCCTTCTTAGGTGGCAGTTTCTGTGATTGTGTCTCCCTCCCCTCAAGGGCATTGCTTTAGGACATCCCACATAGTAATTATCAGTGTCCCGTGATGTACAATAAAGAAAGTTGTATTTCTCTTACAAATGCAGCCTCTTCCAAGTTTCATCACTATTGGGTAATGGCTCCCTCTGCAGGAGCAGGCTAGGTAGTGAAACTTCATTAAAAAGCTTTAACTAGACACGCCTTAGGGGCTGTCCCTCTCGACATTACCCTCAGACACTTAGAGCTTACTAATCAGTTTATTGCTGCCTAGCTCAGGAGTAGGACCTAGGCTACCCTGCTGGGACTCCAGTCTCAGTTTTGCTTTTATTCTTTGAAAAATGTTTTTATTTTTCTTCACTCGCTAAAGCTAGTCAGGGGGATCCTTCTGGAGAACTACAAGCGACAGCCGGGCTGGGCTTCGCCCTGGATAATCTAGATCCTTATGGTACCCCAGTCTGGCCTGCGGTCTGCCCAGGCCTTGCCACGACGGTGCCCCACAAAATGGCGCCCCCCCCCCCTGTCCCTGGGACAGTCCTCTGATGTGGGCCCACTCCTGGGGATGTCAGAGCTGCGATCTCTGTGGTGTCCCCCCTGGCCGGTCTTGGAGGATCCTGCCTCCCTGCTCCTTATGGGGGCACTCTAGCGGCGCCCACTGCGTGGGGGGGGGGGGATTAAGGCTCTTACCTTGTCCTGGGGGGCTTTCTATAGTGGATACCTGCGGTGGCCAGGGTTCCTGGGCTCCTGACTGTCGGCGCCGTTTTCGGCTGCCATTTTGGGTGAGGGCATGCCTGGCTGCATCAGTGTAAGAGCAGCAGCCATTTTCTCTATCGCTCATTGACAGACGTAGTCTTCTTGATTCTCAAGAGCTGGGTTATGTTGTCTCCGCAGGAGTAGGACTAGGCAGAATGACAAAACGTTCTGGCTCCACCCTAGGGGGCAGTCCCTGAGGGTATATCCTCCCTCTCTCTGCTACAGGGAATCAGTTTTTTTCTGTCTAGTCAGGAGTAAGGACCTAAGTTCCTTGCTGGGATCTTTTGGTCCTGGCAAGACTTTTTTTCTTTAAGAAAAAGACATTTTTTAGGTAGTTTTCTCCAGTGTTTTTTTCCTGTGAGATCTTCAAGCAAAAATGCCGGACTGGGCGACACTTGTGGTCACCCCAGCCGGCCTACGAGCGCGTGCAGACCATGGCATTGCGCTTGGTCGGCCGCGACATATTCAAGTAAGTATGCGGGGCCGGGCGACGGGCTGGATGTTGAGATCCAGTGGTCACCCCGGTTTCTGCCTAAAAGCGCGTGCAGACCAGTGCGCTGAGTCGGCCGCGACGGAGTCCCAGTAAAGGGACTGACTTTGCGAGTTAAAAGCTCGCTTGGACGCCAGGTACCAGAAGAGTCGAGGCGTCCACAAACCCCCACCCCGGTGGAGAGGGTATTGTGAAGAGAGGGTGCCTGTCGGTTCGGTATGGTGAGTAAACGTTCCCTTTTTTTCCTCATTTATGAGGCAGTATATATTATGGGCCCCTCCATACATGGTCAGTATATATCTGATACTTACAAGTCCCCCTTGTAATACAGCATGTGTTTGTGGGAAGTGGACTTGGTTCAAGAGCTAACACTCTACCCAGCAGACTGTAACATTACAGTAGACATAGGAGGTATAATCCTACCTTATGTGCAGTGTATCTCTGTAGATCCATATGTCACCTCTCAGCAGAGTGCAGGTGGATGTGCTGGGAAGACGATATCGGCGGTCCGCCGCCATTTTGCCGTAGACCGAATGCATATATGTCCTCAGGTCACGCCGGCCGCCATGTTTTTGGAGTCTTATGTCTCTTCTATGGGGGCGGCCATGTTTTGTGAGCCCAGCTTCCTCGTGGAGGGCTGGGAACGCCGGAAGGCGTACACAGGGGGCGGAGCCACGCCTTCTGCCCGGGAAAAAGCAAACAGCTCCTTCCAGTCTGTGTAAGACAGACGCTGGCTGCAGTTTATTGGAAACTGCACTGCATCGGTTGGTGAGCCTTGGGGGTCCCTCTCTCTCTCTCTGGGATCGAGAAGCAGGTACTCTGAGGGGCGCTATTGCGCTAGGGGGAGACACACAAAAAAAAAAAAAAAAAAAAAGTTTTTTTGTTTTTGCTGGCAAAAGTGTCCTGTATTAACATGGACCCTGCCACTCATGTATCTCCTCCGGATCCCCTCGAGGGGTCTGCGGGATCCTCCAGCACCCCATTGACAATTGAATCTTTGTCAGCTATTATGGAAACTTTTGTGTCCCGGGTGGAAGTGGCTTGTCAGGGACAGGGCGCAAGAAAGCGACCCCCGCCTAACCCCTTATTATCTGAAACCTCGGATTCAGACTCTGAGCCTATTTCTGCAGTTGCAGGTACTTCATCTGGTATTGGTGTCTCGGGTCCTGTCTCTTCAGACAGTGAGGAGGATGTTTCGGCATCAGCCATAGCCCGAGAGGAAGCGTTGGTAAACGCACTCATTGTATCTGTTCAAGAGACTTTAAGGTTACAGGGTATTCCATCAGAAATAGCTGAAACTGAGATCCCTTTTGGGACTAAAAAGCGCATCAAAGTAGCAAAGGTTTTTCCATTGCCCAAATGTTTTGGCAATCCAATCGATGAAGAATGGCGTCTGCCAAAACGCACTTTTAATATTTCTAAACGCATTGACAGGCGTTATCCGTTTGAGGAAACCCTTATTAAGAAATGGACAGAACCACCTGTGGTGGATTCACCAATTGCTAGATTGAATAAAGCCACGGTTTATTCCTTTAGAAGACGCTCCCTCTTTTAAAGATCCAGTGGATCGCAAGATAGAAGCTATGTCTCGCACCATGTTTTCCTTGATTGGATCAGCTTTCAGGCCAATAATTGCTATTGGTCTGGTTTCGCAGGCTGTAACTGAATGGACCAAGTGGTTACGCCGGGACTTAGAAGAAGTCCCTCAGGCGGTATCAGATTTGTTGGAACAAATGATACAGGGGTTACAGTTTGTATGTGATGCGGCGTTAGACGCCACTCCATTAATGGCGCGAGCATCAGTCTCAGCAGTGGTTCTCAGGCGTACACTGTGGCTAAAAGGTTGGATAGCCGACCAAGGTTCCAAAAAAGCATTGGCTAATATCCCCTTTTCAGGAGAGCGTCTATTTGGAGCCAACTTAGATGAGATCATTAAGGATCTCACCGGTGGAAAAAGCACCTTTTTACCGCAAAATTTTAAAGGTAGAGGAACTCGTCAAAGACGAGGGCCTTCTTTTTCTGCTCACAAGAGGTTTTTTCGTCCAGCGGGTGAAAAAACGAAGTCCTCCAAAGCTCCTGCAGGAGGCGTCAGGGGTCGTTGGTCGGGCAAGCAAAAGCCCGCCCCCTCCAGACCTGAAGATAAACCATCCAAAGCCTGAAGGTGCGCCCCCACCCATAACTGGGGTGGGGGGACGTCTTCGCCGGTTCCCGGATCCATGGCTTTCCAGAATCCCGGACAAATGGGTTTGCGAAGTCATAAAGTCAGGGTACAAGATCGAGTTTCGATCTCTCCCACCGGCGCGATTCTTCCCTTCCAATATCCGACTATCTCCGGATCGTCTAGAAGATCTGCGGAGAGCAGTCACAGATTTACTACAACAAGGAGTGGTAGTCCACGTTCCTTGGACAGAACGGTTTCAAGGGTTTTATTCAAACCTGTTTACAATACCCAGGAAAGAGGGCAAAGTGCGTCCAATTCTGGACTTAAGAGCACTCAATTCTTTCGTCAACATAAGAAGATTCAGAATGGAGTCCATTCGCACGGTAGCAGCCTTCCTGCATCCAGGGGATGTCCTAGCGTCCATAGACATCAAGGACGCCTATCTTAACATTCCCATTTTCGCAGGACATCAGCGTTTTCTACGCTTTTCCGTAGAGGAGAACCACTATCAGTTTGTGGCGTTACCTTTCGGTCTCGCCACGGCTCCGCGGGTCTTCACAAAGGTGTTGGCCCCAATGTTGGCACTTCTGCGCCAAAGAGGTATATCGATTCTAGGTTACCTAGACGATCTTCTGCTTCATGCAGAGTCTCCTCAGACCTTGCTACAAAACATAGAAATTACTATGATTTCTTTACAGGAATTCGGGTGGCTGGTGAACCAGCAAAAGTCTTTTCTGGTTCCCACCCAGAGGCTCGAATATCTGGGTCTAATTCTAGACACAGTCAGGACAAGAGTGTTCCTTCCGGTAGGGAAACTCCGAAAGATTCAATCAGCAGTCCAGTTGTTACTGTCCAACAGCTGGTCTTCCCTTCGGACTTGCATGAGGGTTCTGGGGTTGATGGTGGCTTCATTCGAAGCAGTCCCATTTGCCCAGTCCCATACCCGAATTCTTCAGCAAGAGATTCTCCTCAGATGGAATCGGAATCCGGAATCCCTGGACAATCAGATCCGATTGAGCAAACAGACCAGAGAGTCTCTGGTTTGGTGGCTTCGGTCTCCAATGCTCAGCCAGGGAAAGTCATTTCTGCCAATATATTGGACGATAGTGACCACGGATGCCAGTCTATCCGGATGGGGAGGAATTCTTGGTCAGTTATCTGTCCAGGGACTTTGGTCCCCGGAAGAATCCAGATTACCGATAAATGTATTGGAACTGAGAGCGATCAGACTTTGTCTGATTCACTGGACCGAGCAGCTCCAGGGCAGCCCGGTTCGGATCCAGTCGGACAATGCCACGGCCGTGGCTTATGTCAATCATCAGGGGGGCACCAAGAGTGTCCGAGCGGCCAAAGAAGTGGCTTGCATTCTTCGCTGGGCGGAACGATTTGTTCCAGCAATCTCTGCGGTGTTCATTCCGGGGGTGGAGAATTGGCAGGCAGATTATCTCAGCCGTCAGACCCTGGATCAGGGGGAATGGTCCCTCCATCCAGACGTTTTCCACCAGTTGTGCCTACGGTGGGGCACCCCGGATGTGGATCTGTTGGCATCACGATTCAACAGGAAAGTTCAGAGATTCGTGGCTCGCTCCTGCGATCCTCTAGCAGAAACCGCAGACGCACTGATCGCCCCGTGGGGGCAATACCAGCTAATATATGCCTTCCCTCCTCTCGCGTTACTGCCAAGACTTCTTCGCAGGGTAGAGGAGGAAGGAATCCCAGTAATCCTGCTAGCTCCGGACTGGCCTCGTCGAGCTTGGTACGCCGACATGGTCAGACTGGTGGCGGACGTCCCATGGAGACTTCCTCTCAGGGAGGATCTACTGTCTCAGGGACCGATCTTCCATCCTGCTTTACGATCGCTGGCTTTAACGGCCTGGCTATTGAGACCCAGGTGCTGAAGGACAAAGGTTTGTCAGCTTCAGTTATTCCTACTCTAGTTGAAGCAAGGAAAGCGACTTCCAGAAAGATTTATCATCGCACATGGAAGTCCTACATTGCATGGTGTGAACCTTTGGGGTTCCGTCCTAGGTCTTATTCGATTAGTCGAATATTGGCTTTTCTGCAACAAGGGGTTGAGCAGAAACTGGCCTTGAGTACTATCAAGGGTCAGGTCTCAGCATTAGCCATCTTCTTTCAGAAGCCTTTGGCTACTCATTCCTTGGTGCGGAATTTCATCCAGGGGGTGCGACATCTGGCTCCGCCAGTGCACGCGCCGTTACCCCCCTGGGATCTTAATTTAGTGTTGTCGGTTCCTCAGAAACCTCCCTTTGAAGATATTAGGGAGATTCCTCTACCCACGTTGTCCCAGAAGGTGGCCTTCTTGGTGGCTATTACTTCTGCACGCAGGGTGTCAGAACTGGCCGCATTATCTTGTCGTTCACCATATCTGGTGGTTCATAGAGATAAGGTGGTTCTTCGTCCGAATCCATCCTTCCTACCAAAAGTGGTTTCAGAATTTCATCTGAATGAAGAGATTGTATTACCTTCCCTGTGTCCTAAGCCCAGTCATCCTCGGGAGTTTGCGTTACACTCCTTGGATGTGGTCCGGGCGATCAGGGTATACTTGAAAACGACAGACTCGTTTCGCAAGACGGATTCACTTTTTGTGATCCCAGATGGACCCAAAAAGGGGTTGCCTGCATCTGCCGCGACCATTTCCAGATGGATCAGACAGACGGTAGTACAGGCTTATTCTATTAAGGGTCGGGAGCCCCCGTTCCCTGTTAAGGCGCACTCCACTCGGGCACTTAGTGCGTCATGGGCCTTTCGCCATCAGGCGTCAGTGGTCCAGGTGTGCAAGGCGGCTACCTGGTCGTCGGTGCATACCTTCTCTAAACATTATAAAATTGATGTAATGGCATCGTCTGATGCCTCATTTGGCCGCAAGGTTTTGCAGGCCGCAATTTGAGGAGACCAGTGGTCTACCTCGAGGGTTTTTTCCGTTGGAAATTTTTTTCTTTTAGTCTCATTCTTTGTTTATAATGAGCCTTTAAAACTTCTAGTTTGGCACCGGTTGGGCCTTCTAGATTGGATTTGATTTTGTCAATCCCACCCCTCATTTGTGGCACTGCTTCTGGATGTCCCAGCTCTTGAGAATCAAGAAGACTACGTCTGTCAATGAGCGATAGAGAAAAATGGATTTTTGTAAGAACTTACCGTAAAATCCTTTTCTCTTAAGCTCATTGACAGACGTAGTACCCGCCCCTCTATCATTGAGTTGGGTTGGGTTAAATTCTCTGTACTGCTTTAAACAGAACTGATTCCCTGTAGCAGAGAGAGGGAGGATATACCCTCAGGGACTGCCCCCTAGGGTGGAGCCAGAACGTTTTGTCATTCTGCCTAGTCCTACTCCTGCGGAGACAACATAACCCAGCTCTTGAGAATCAAGAAGACTACGTCTGTCAATGAGCTTAAGAGAAAAGGATTTTACGGTAAGTTCTTACAAAAATCCATTTTTTGCTAACGTGCATCTTGAATGTGGGCAGCTGCTTTGTAATGGCAGACGTCCGGATCACCTTCCCTGCAGCCATTGAAACTTTGGCGTCCAAAGTTGATCTTATGCTGTCACAAGGTAATGTTCAAAAACGGCCGATGCCCTCTGTCTTCTGATTCAGAGCCTGACATGGTTGCCAAGGACATTGCCCTCCTTGAGGCATCCCTGTCTGCACACTCAGATGGGGAGGAGGAGGAGTCCTCCGCTGCAGCGCGGGAACACGCTTTGGTTAAAGCACTCGTTCGCTCCGTTAGGGAGACTTTGAACATTGATGATGAGCCCACCCTGTCAGGTAAGCGGGTTTCCTTCGGGTCCCGCAAAGCCCAGAAGTTGGGTCAGGTTTTCCCCTGCCCCGAGGAGTTTCACGATATCGTGAACGAACAGTGGTGTCGTGTTAAGCAAGTACTGGCGGTTCCTAAGCGGTTTCAGGCCATGGTGTATCTGTGTGACGCGGCCCTGGACGAGGCTCCCCTGGTCGCAAGATTGTCTGCGGTGGGGATTGCACTCCGCCACGTGGTGTGGCTGAAGAGCTGGTTGGCAGACCATGCCTCAAAAAAGACTGTGTCTGATATCCCCTATTTGGGGAACGCCTTTTTGGGGAATCCTTGGATGAGATTGTCAATGGTTTCACAGGGGGTAAGAGTACCCTCCTGCCCCAATCTGCGAAGGGTAAAGAACCCCGCACGTGGCGGGGTCCTTCCTTCAAGGCGCATCGGGGGCCTATTCGTGCCTCAGGGGTGCAGGAAAAGGGAAAATCCTTCAAGGCCTGCGGCAGTAACAAGAAGCCCTGGTCTGGGAAGCCCAAGGCTAGTCTCTGGTGCTGCAGCCCAGTCCTCTTCCACATGAAGGGACGCCCTCACCCGTCTCAGGGGTGGGGGGACGTCTGCGTTACTTTCAGGAGCCCTGATTGTCCCTAATTCAGGACACATGGGTTCACAAACTGAATGTTCAGGGTACACGATCGAATTTGTGGCATTACCCTTTGGTTTAGCTTCTGCTCCCAGGGTCTTCACCAAGGTTTTGGCCCCGGTGCTGGCTCTGCTGCGCAAGAAGGGGATTGCGGTCCTCGGTTATCTGGACGATCTCTTGTTGAGGGCGAGCTCGTGTGCCACTCTGTTGGGCGATCTGACGGTCACGGTTCAGATGCTCCAGGAGTTTGGATGGACCATCAACTTCCAGAAGTCGGCACTGACCCCGTTAGTATGTCTGCAGTATCTGGGCATGGTCCTGGACTCCGCTGAAGCAAAGGTTTTTCCCTCGGAGGAAAAAATTCAGACTTCACCTGCGTGAGGTCTCTGGGGCTGATGTTTTCTGCTTTCGAGGCGATCCCGTTTGCCCAGTTTCACACACAGACTCTGCAAGCAGAAATTCTTGCCAAATGGAACAGGAATCCCCTGTCCTTGGACAGGATGGTGTGTTTGAGCCGTCTCACGAGCACGGAGCTTTCATGGTGGCTTTGGTCACCCACTCTGAACCAGGGCAAGTCCTTTCTGCCCCTGTTGGGGATTGTGATGATCACCGCGGATGCCAGCATGATGGGCTGGGGTGGAGTACTGGACACTTTGTGCCCAGGGAGCGCGGTTGTCGGAGGAATCCTCCTTACCAATAAATGTTCTGGAGCTCAGGGCGATAACTTTGCCTGCTCCGGTTGTGTGGTCGCCTGGTTCGGGTTCAAAACCGACAATACAACGGCTGTGGCTTACATCAATCACCAAGGGGGCACCAGGAGTGCCCGGGCGGCCAAGGAAGTGGCCGAGATTCTGTCTTGGGCTCGGTCGGGCCCTCCAGGGCTGGATGAGGTAGTGGAGCTGGCGGGGGGGTCCTATTGTCACGCGGAGCCGCCATTTTGTTTAGCCTTTCTGCAGTAATGGTGGCGGCCATCCTGGGGGGGGGTGGTGGTTTTCGCTCATTTTGCGGTGGATATTTTTTGCTGGGAAGGCCCGTGGGTGTGCCTGGAGGCATTTTTTTGGGGGAGGAGACCCTCTCTTCAGCCCAAGAAGCTTCCTAGGCTCAGATTTATTTCTCTATCGCTCATTGACAGACGTAGTCTTCTTGATTCTCAAGAGCTGGGTTATGTTGTCTCCGCAGGAGTAGGACTAGGCAGAATGACAAAACGTTCTGGCTCCACCCTAGGGGCAGTCCCTGAGGGTATATCCTTCCTCTCTCTGCTACAGGGAATCAGTTTTTTTTCTGTCTAGTCAGGAGTAAGGACCTAAGTTCCTTGCTGGGATCTTTTGGTCCTGGCAAGACTTTTTTTCTTTAAGAAAAAGACATTTTTTAGGTAGTTTTCTCCAGTGTTTTTTCCTGTGAGATCTTCAAGCAAAAATGCCGGACTGGGCGACACTTGTGGTCACCCCAGCCGGCCTACGAGCGCGCGCAGACCATGGCATTGCGCTTGGTCGGCCGCGACATATTCAAGTAAGTATGCGGGGCCGGGCGACGGGCTGGATGTTGAGATCCAGTGGTCACCCCGGTTTCTGCCTAAGAGCGCGTGCAGACCAGTGCGCTGAGTCGGCCGCGACGGAGTCCCAGTAAAGGGACTGACTTTGCGAGTTAAAAGCTCGCTTGGACGCCAGGTACCAGAGAGTCGAGGCGTCCACAAACCCCCACCCCGGTGGAGAGGGTATTGTGAAGAGAGGGTGCCTGTCGGTTCGGTATGGTGAGTAAACGTTCCCTTTTTTCCTCATTATGAGGCAGTATATATTATGGGCCCCTCCATATATGGTCAGTATATATCTGATACTTACAAGTCCCCCTTGTAATACAGCATGTGTTTGTGGGAAGTGGACTTGGTTCAAGAGCTAACACTCTACCCAGCAGACTGTAACATTACAGCAGACATAGGAGGTATAATCCTACCTTATGTGCAGTGTATCTCTGTAGATCCATATGTCACCTCTTAGCAGAGTGCAGGTGGATGTGCTGGGAAGACGATATCGGCGGTCCGCCGCCATTTTGCCGTAGACCGAATGCATGTATGTCCTCAGGTCACGCCGGCCGCCATGTTTTTGGAGTCTTATGTCTCTTCTATGGGGGCGGCCATGTTTTGTGAGCCCAGCTACCTCGTGGAGGGCTGGGAACGCCGGAAGGCGTACTCAGGGGGCGGAGCCACGCCTTCTGCCCGGGAAAAAGCAAACAGCTCCTTCCAGTCTGTGTAAGACAGACGCTGACTGCAGTTTGTTGGAAACTGCACTGCATCGGTTGGTGAGCCTTGGGGGTCCCTCTCTCTCTCTCTGGGATCGAGAAGCAGGTACTCTGAGGGGCGCTATTGCGCTAGGGGGAGACACACAAAAAAGAAAAAGTTTTTTTGTTTTTGCTGGCAAAGGTGTCCTGTATTAACATGAACCCTGCCACTCATGTATCTCCTCCGGATCCCCTCGAGGGGTCTGCGGGATCCTCCAGCACCCCATTGACAATTGAATCTTTGTCAGCTATTATGGAAACTTTTGTGTCCCGGGTGGAAGTGGCTTGTCAGGGACAGGGCGCAAGAAAGCGACCCCCGCCTAACCCCTTATTATCTGAAACTTCGGATTCAGACTCTGAGCCTATTTCTGCAGTTGCAGGTACTTCATCTGGTATTGGTGTCTCGGGTCCTGTCTCTTCAGACAGTGAGGAGGATGTTTCGGCATCCGCCATAGCCCGAGAGGAAGCGTTGGTAAACGCACTCATTGTATCTGTTCAAGAGACTTTAAGGTTACAGGGTATTCCATCAGAAATAGCTGAAACTGAGATCCCTTTTGGGACTAAAAAGTGCATCAAAGTGGCGAAGGTTTTTCCATTGCCCAAATGTTTTGGCAATCCAATCGAAGAAGAATGGCGTCTGCCAAAACGCACTTTTAATATTTCTAAACGCATTGACAGGCGTTATCCGTTTGAGGAAACCCTTATTAAGAAATGGACAGAACCACCTGTGGTGGATTCACCTATTGCTAGATTGAATAAAGCCACGGTTATTCCTTTAGAAGACGCTCCGTCTTTTAAAGATCCAGTGGATCGCAAGATAGAAGCTATGTCTCGCACCATGTTTTCCTTGATTGGATCAGCTTTCAGACCAATAATTGCTATTGGTCTGGTTTCGCAGGCTGTAACTGAATGGACCAAGTGGTTACGCCGGGACTTAGAAGAAGTCCCTCAGGCGGTATCAGATTTGTTGGAACAAATGATACAGGGGTTACAGTTTGTATGTGATGCGGCGTTAGACGCCACTCCATTAATGGCGCGAGCATCAGTCTCAGCAGTGGTTCTCAGGCGTACACTGTGGCTAAAAGGTTGGTTAGCCGACCAAGGTTCCAAAAAAGCATTGGCTAATATCCCCTTTTCAGGAGAGCGTCTATTTGGAGCCAACTTAGATGAGATCATTAAGGATCTCACCGGTGAAAAAGGCACCTTTTTACCGCAAAATTTTAAAGGTAGAGGAACTCGTCAAAGACGAGGGCCTTCTTTTTCTGCTCACAAGAGGTTTTTTCGTCCAGCGGGTGAAAAAACGAAGTCCTCCAAAGCTCCTACAGGAGGCGTCAGGGGTCGTTGGTCGGGCAAGCAAAAGCCCGCCCCCTCCAGACCTGAAGATAAACCATCCAAAGCCTGAAGGTGCGCCCCCACCCATAACTGGGGTGGGGGGACGTCTTCGCCGGTTCCCGGATCCATGGCTTTCCAGAATCCCGGACAAATGGGTTTGCGAAGTCATAAGGTCAGGGTACAAGATCGAGTTTCGATCTCTCCCACCGGCGCGATTCTTCCCTTCCAATATCCGACTATCCGCAGATCGTTTAGAAGATCTGCGGAGAGCAGTCACAGATTTACTACAACAAGGAGTGGTAGTCCACGTTCCTTGGACAGAAGGGTTTCAAGGGTTTTATTCAAACCTGTTTACAATACCCAGGAAAGAGGGCAAAGTGCGTCCAATTCTGGACTTAAGAGCACTCAATTCTTTCGTCAACATAAGAAGATTCAGAATGGAGTCCATTCGCACGGTAGCAGCCTTCCTGCATCCAGGGGATGTCCTAGCGTCCATAGACATCAAGGACGCCTATCTTCACATTCCCATTTTCGCAGGACATCAGCGTTTTCTACGCTTTTCCGTAGAGGAGAACCACTATCAGTTTGTGGCGTTACCTTTCGGTCTCGCCACGGCTCCGCGGGTCTTCACAAAGGTGTTGGCCCCAATGTTGGCACTTCTGCGCCAAAGAGGTATATCGATTCTAGGTTACCTAGACGATCTTCTGCTTCATGCAGAGTCTCCTCAGACCTTGCTACAAAACATAGAAATTACTATGATTTCTTTACAGGAATTCGGGTGGCTGGTGAACCAGCCAAAGTCATTTCTGGTTCCCACCCAGAGGCTCGAATATCTGGGTCTAATTCTAGACACAGTCAGGACAAGAGTTTTTCTTCCGGTAGGGAAACTCCGAAAGATTCAATCAGCAGTCCAGTTGTTACTGTCCAACAGCTGGTCTTCCCTTCGGACTTGCATGAGGGTTCTGGGGTTGATGGTGGCTTCATTCGAAGCAGTCCCATTTGCCCAGTCCCATACCCGAATTCTTCAGCAAGAGATTATTCTCAGATGGAATCGGAATCCGGAATCCCTGGACAATCAGATACGATTGAGCAAACAGACCAGAGAGTCTCTGGTTTGGTGGCTTCGGTCTCCAATGCTCAGCCAGGGAAAGTCATTTCTGCCAATATATTGGACGATAGTGACCACGGATGCCAGTCTATCCGGATGGGGAGGAATTCTTGGTCAGTTATCTGTCCAGGGACTTTGGTCCCCGGAAGAATCCAGGTTACCGATAAATGTATTGGAACTGAGAGCGATCAGACTTTGTCTGATTCACTGGACCGAGCAGCTCCAGGGCAGCCCGGTTCGGATCCAGTCGGACAATGCCACGGCCGTGGCTTATGTCAATCATCAGGGGGGCACCAAGAGTGTCCGAGCGGCCAAAGAAGTGGCTTGCATTCTTCGCTGGGCGGAACGATTTGTTCCAGCAATCTCTGCGGTGTTCATTCCGGGGGTGGAGAATTGGCAGGCAGATTATCTCAGCCGTCAGACCCTGGATCAGGGGGAATGGTCCCTCCATCCAGACGTTTTCCACCAGTTGTGCCTACGGTGGGGCACCCCGGATGTGGATCTGTTGGCATCACGATTCAACAGGAAAGTTCAGAGATTCGTGGCTCGCTCCCGCGATCCTCTAGCAGAAACCGCAGACGCACTGATCGCCCCGTGGGGGCAATACCAGCTAATATATGCCTTCCCTCCTCTCGCGTTACTGCCAAGACTTCTTCGCAGGGTAGAGGAGGAAGGAATCCCAGTAATCCTGGTAGCTCCGGACTGGCCTCGTCGAGCTTGGTACGCCGACATGGTCAGACTGGTGGCGGACGTCCCATGGAGACTTCCTCTCAGGGAGGATCTATTGTCTCAGGGACCGATCTTCCATCCTGCTTTACGATCGCTGGCTTTAACGGCCTGGCTATTGAGACCCAGGTGCTGAAGGACAAAGGTTTGTCAGCTTCAGTTATTCCTACTCTAGTTGAAGCAAGGAAAGCGACTTCCAGAAAGATTTATCATCGCACATGGAAGTCCTACATTGCATGGTGTGAACCTTTGGGGTTCCGTCCTCGGTCTTATTCGATTAGTCGAATATTGGCTTTTCTGCAACAAGGGGTTGAGCAGAAACTGGCCTTGAGTACTATCAAGGGTCAGGTCTCAGCATTAGCCATCTTCTTTCAGAAGCCTTTGGCTACTCATTCCTTGGTGCGGAATTTCATCCAGGGGGTGCGACATCTGGCTCCGCCAGTGCACGCGCCGTTACCCCCCTGGGATCTTAATTTAGTGTTGTCGGTTCTTCAGAAACCTCCCTTTGAAGATATTAGGGAGATTCCTCTACCCACGTTGTCCCAGAAGGTGGCCTTCTTGGTGGCTATTACTTCTGCACGCAGGGTGTCAGAACTGGCCGCATTATCTTGTCGTTCACCATATCTGGTGGTTCATAGAGATAAGGTGGTTCTTCGTCCGAATCCATCCTTCCTACCAAAAGTGGTTTCAGAATTTTATCTGAATGAAGAAATTGTATTACCTTCCCTGTGTCCTAAGCCCAGTCATCCTCGGGAATTTGCTTTGCACTCCTTGGATGTGGTCCGGGCGATCAGGGTATACTTGAAAACGACAGACTCGTTTCGCAAGACGGATTCACTTTTTGTGATCCCAGATGGACCCAAAAAGGGGTTGCCTGCATCTGCCGCGACCATTTCCAGATGGATCAGACAGACGGTAGTGCAGGCTTATTCTATTAAGGGTCGGGAGCCCCCGTTCCCTGTTAAGGCGCACTCCACTCGGGCACTTAGTGCGTCATGGGCCTTTCGCCATCAGGCGTCAGTGGTCCAGGTGTGCAAGGCGGCTACCTGGTCGTCGGTGCATACCTTCTCTAAACATTATAAAGTTGATGTAATGGCATCGTCTGATGCCTCATTTGGCCGCAAGGTTTTGCAGGCCGCAATTTGAGGAGACCAGTGGTCTACCTCGACGGTTTTTTTTCCGTTGGAAAATTTTTTTCTTTAGCCTCATTCTTTGTTTATAATGAGCCTTTAAAACTTCTAGTTTGGCACCGGTTGGGCCTTCTAGATTGGATTTGATTTTGTCAATCCCACCCCTCATTTGTGGCACTGCTTCTGGATGTCCCAGCTCTTGAGAATCAAGAAGACTACGTCTGTCAATGAGCGATAGAGAAAAATTGATTTTTGTAAGAACTTACCGTAAAATCCTTTTCTCTTAAGCTCATTGACAGACGTAGTACCCGCCCCTCTATCATTGAGTTGGGTTGGGTTAAATTCTCTGTACTGCTTTAAACAGAACTGATTCCCTGTAGCAGAGAGAGGGAGGATATACCCTCAGGGACTGCCCCTAGGGTGGAGCCAGAACGTTTTGTCATTCTGCCTAGTCCTACTCCTGCGGAGACAACATAACCCAGCTCTTGAGAATCAAGAAGACTACGTCTGTCAATGAGCTTAAGAGAAAAGGATTTTACGGTAAGTTCTTACAAAAATCCATTTTTTCATGAGCCACTGCCGACATGTGCAGACCTCCTAAAGATTGCTGCATTCCAAGGACAGTGAGTCGCTGGGGGCTTATTCTCTCTCTCTCTCTTTGCGGGGGTCCGTGGCCTGACCTCCGGGAGGCGCTGTAGTGATGTGGGGACGTTCCCTTTACATAAAAAAAAATGACAGAATTTTTTTTTTAAGTTTGCTGACAGGTCCTATTAGTGCAACATGGACCCCTCAGACCATGTGTCCCCACCTGATCCCCTTACGGAGGCCTTAGGGCCCTCTGGGTCGCAACTGTCCACTGATGTGATTTCAGCGGTCCTGGAAGCTTTTGTGTCCCGGGTGGAGGTGGCCTTTAGAGGGCGGGGTGCGCAGAAACTACCCCCTCTGATGTCTCAGACTGAGTTTGATCCAGCCACCGCAGACGTGGGTACCCCGGCTGGGTCGGGTACCCCACGCCATGCCTCCTCTGATAGTGATGAGCTTTCTGCCTCTCCTCTTCTGCTGCGCAGGATAAGGCGCGGGTGGATGCACTGGTTGTTTCAGTGCACAAAACCTTAAATTGGATGATGTGGCTGTCGTCGTTCCTGGGGCGCGGGTTGCCTTCGGCACCCATAAGCCTTCAAGGGTGGAAAAGTGGTTTCCCTTTTTCCCACTTATTTTGCTGGCCTGCTCGCCAAAGAGTGGGAGCGGCGGACACGTTCTACTGGGGTGTTTAGGCGGTTTAACAGATGCTACCCTTTTGAGGAGTGTCTGGTAAAGAAGTGGTCGGTGCCACCTAAGGTGGATCCCCCGGTCTCCAGACTTAACTAGGCTACCGTGATTCCGGTAGAACATTCCCCGTCCTTTAAGGACCCAGAGGATAGAAAGGTGGAGGCTGTGGCCCGCAACATGTATGCTATGGCGGGGACTGCACTACGGCCTGCCTTTGCTTCTGCCCTTGTTACCCAAACGGTGACTGAATTGGCAAAGCTGCTACGCCGTGACGTGGAGGGCCAGCCTGTCCCTCCTGAATTCGGGGAACTGTTGGACCAGATGGTGCAGGCGCTGCAGTATGCTTGCGATGCTGCGCTAGACGTTGCCTCCCTTTTTGAGTCCTCTGTTTTCGGTGGTGGTCATAAAGCGTATGCTCTGGCTGAAGTGTTGGTCTGCGGATCAAGCTTCTAAGAAGGCCTTGCCGTCTGATTGGGTCTACCCTGGACTACATTATTAAAGGTGTTACGGGGGGGGGGGGTAAGAGTATCTTTCTCCCGCAGGCTTCCAGGGGTAGGGATTCGCGCCGTAGGCAGGGTCCGCCCTTTTCAGCTCACAGAAAGTATTCTCGTCCCTTGGGGGCAGCTGATAAGGCTAAGCCCTTCAAGGCTCCCTCGGGTGCTTCCAAGCATCCCTGGTCTGGGAAACAGAAGTCTGGTTCCGCCAGACCTGCGGACAAGGCCCTGTCAGCCTGAAGGTGTGCCCGTGACTGGGGTGGGGGGGACGCCTTTGCCGAATCTCGGACTTGTGGCTGGCCCGGATCCCAGACAAATGGGTTTGGGAGGTTGTGCAGTCCGGATACAAGATTGAGTTTTGATCTGTTCCGGTCAGGTTTTTCCCTTCCAATGTCCGCCTATCTCGCCTCCGCTCCTCGGGTCTTCACGTAGGTGTTGGCCCCTGTCCTGGCGCTGTTGCGACAGCGGGGATATTGGTCCTGGGTTACCTGGATGATCTGATTCTGTGTGGAGTCCTCCACGTTGCTGACAGAAAACTTGGGGGTCACCATGAGTGCTCTGGAAGAATTTGGTTGGATCGTGAACCTTCAAAAGTCGTCTCTGACCCCTTCCTTGAGACTGGTCTATCTGGGCCTGACCTTGAACTCGTCCTCTGCCAGCGTGTTTCTTCCTCCGGAAAATCTACAGAAGATCCAGTCAGTGGTTCGTTTGTTGATGTCCAACGACCGGCCGTCCCTTCGGACCTGTATGAGAGTACTGCGACTGATGGTGTCCTCCTTCGAGGCGGTCCCATTCGCTCAATTCCACACAAGGGTTCTTCAAAAGGAAATTCTCAAGTGGAACAAATACCCGAATTCTCTGGATTCTCGGATTCGGTTAAGCCACAGGACAAGAGAGTCCCTAGTCTGGTGGCTTCGGTCCCCGATGCTTCAGTCGGGGAAATCCTTTTTCCCTATATACTGGACGATTGTCACCACGAATGCAAGTCTGTCCGGGTGGGGGGGGGGGGGGGGGAGTCCTCAATCGGCTCACGGAGTCTGGTCCTTGGAGGAATCTCGGTTGCCGATCAATGTCCTGGAGCTGAGGGCGATCCGGCTTTGCCTGATGCACTGGACCGACCATCTGGAGGGTTGTCCAGTGCGCATTCAATCGGACAATGCCACAGCCGTGGCTTAGGTCAGTCACCAAGGGGGCACCAAGAGTGTCCTTGTGGCCCTGGAAGTGGCAGACATTCTTCATTGGGCGGAGCGCCATGTTCCAGCTCTCTCCACGGTCCACATTCCAGGAGTGGAAAATTGGCAGGCGGATTACCTCAGCCGCCGGGCCTTGGATGCAGGGGAGTGGTCCTTGCATCCAGAGGTGTTTCAGCAGTTGTGCCTTCGCTGGGGCACTCCGGACGTGGAATATGTTGGCGTCTCGAAGCAACAGAAAGGTACAGAGGTTTGTGGAGGAATGGATTCTGGTCGTTCTTGTGGCTCCGGACTGGCCCCATCGCAATTGGATTCTGGTCAGGCTTGTCACAGACGCCCCGTGGAGACTCCCTCTCAGGGAGGATCTGCTGTCTCGGGGGCCAATCTTCCATCCTGCTTTACAGTCGCTGGCTTTGACGGCTTGGCTGTTGAAAGCCAGGTGCTAAAGGACAGGGTTTTATCTGCTTCAGTGATTCCCACTCTGCTAAAAGCGAGGAAGGCGACTTCCAGGAAGATTTATCATCGTACTTGGAAGTCATACTTTGAGTGGTGGGAGTCCCTTGGGACCCACCCTCGCTCCTATTTGGTGGCTCGGATCTTGGCTTTCCTTCAACGGGGAGTTGACCAAAACTTGGCCTTGATAACTATCAAGGGTCAGGTCTCAGCCTTGGCTATTTTCTTCCAGAGGCCATTGGCCCCCCATTCCCTGGTGCGTAGTTTCATCCAGGGGGTGCGACACTTGGTACCTCCGGTGTGACCTCCGTTACCGCCATGGGATCTTAATTTGGTGCTGTTGGTTCTCCAGAGGCCTCCCTTTGAGAATATTCGGGAGGTCCCCCTGCTTACCTTGTCTCAAAAGGTGGCCTTCTTAGTGGCTATCACTTCTGCGCAGGGTGTCGGTACTGGCGGCGCTGTCCTGTCCTCTTTATATGGTTGTTGACAAGGACAAGGTGGAACTTCGGCCGGACCCGTCTTTCCTGCCAAAGGTGGTTTCTGAATGAGGACATCGTATTACCTTCTTTGTGCTCTAAGCCTAAACATCCCTATGAATTTGCTCTGCATACCCTGAATGTTGTTCGGCGATCCGGGTGTAGTTGGCGTCTACCGAGTCTTTCCGCAGGTCTAACTCGCTCTTTGTGCTCACAGATGGCCCGAAGAAAGGGCTGCCTGCGTCTGCTGTGACTATTTCCAGATGGATCAGACAGATAGTGGTGCAGGCTTATTCTATTAGGGTCAGGTTCCACCTTTCCCTGTCAAGGCGCTCTCCACTCGGGCGCTTAGTGCTTCCTGGGCTTTTCGCCATCAGGCGTCTGTGCTTCATGTGTGCAAGGTGGCGACCTGGTCGTCTGTTCACACCTTTACAAAATTTTATAAGGTGGATGTTATGGCATCTGCGGATGCCTCCTTTGGCCACAAGGTTTTGCAGGCTGCGGTTTAGGGGCCCCTTGGCCTTCCTTGAGGGTGTTTTTTTCTGTTTATTTTCAGGTGGACCTCATCTGGTTGTTCTGATGAGTCCTGTGTTGCCTGGTTGGCCATGTTGGCCTTGGGGATTGTTTGTTTCTTTGTTCTGCTGTTCCCACCCCTCATTTTGGTACTGCTTTGGGTCGTCCCTACTGATATCATCAGAGGACTGCGTCCGTCAATGAACGATAGAGAAAACTGGATTTTTGACTTACCGTAAAATCCTTTTCTCTTAGGTTCATTGATGGACGCAGTACCCGCCCCTCTAATTATGGAGTGGGTTGGTATTACTTTCTCTGACACTGCCTTGGTACTAAACTGACATCCTATGCAGAAGGAGGGAGGGTATACCCCCAGGGACTGCCCATAGGCGTAGCCAGATTTTTTCTTTCTGCCTAGTGTCCTACTCCTGTAGGGGGTGGTATTACCCTACTGATATCAGAGGACTGCTTCCGCCAATTAACCTAAGGGCGAAGGATTTTACTGTAAGTCAAAAATCCAGTTTTTTCAGATGAAAATAAATTTTGCATTTTATTTGGAAAGCAAGGTCCCAAAGTCTGGAGGAAGAGTAGAGAGGCACAGAATCCAAGTTGAAAGAAGCATGAAGTCCAGTGTGAGGTTTCCACTGTCAGTGATGCTTTGGGGAACCATGTCATCTGCTGGTGTTGGTCCACTGTGTTTTATCAAGTCCAAAGTCAGAGCAGCCCTCTAGCAGGAAATTCTAGAGCACTTCACGCTTCGCTCTGCTGACCAGCTTTATGGAGATGCTGATTTCATTTTCCAGCTGGACTTGTTACCTGCCCACACTGCCAAAAGTACCAATACCTGGTTTAATGATCATGGTATCACTGCTTAATTCGCCAGCAAACTCGCCTGATCTAAACCCCATAGAGAATCTGTGGGGTATTGTCAAGAGGAGGATGAGACCCCAGACCCAACAACGCAGATGAGCTGAAAGCCACTATCAAAGAAACCTCAGTTTACAGTTAACAGCTCAGTAGTTCCACAGGCTGATCGCCTCCATGCCACGCCGCATTGATGCAATAATTAATGCAAATGGAGCCTCGACCAAGTATTGAGTGCATACTATACTGTACATGGACATGCTTTTTCAGTAAGCCAACATTTCTGTATTAGAAATCCTTTTTTTTTTTTTCGCTCTTATGTATTCTCATTTTCTGAGAAACTGAATTTTGGGTTTTTACTAGCTGTAACCCATAATGGCAAAGTCAAGAGAAAGAAATGCTTGAAATATATCGCTCTGTGTGTAATGAATCCATGTAATGAGTTTAACTTTTTGAATGGAATTACTGAAATAACTTTTTGATGATCTAATTTTTTGAGATGCGCCTGTAAATGAGAAAAAAAAATTTGATACTTTAACCACGTAAGCCCCGGAAGATTTTACCCCCTTCCTGATCAGGGGGTATTTTGCGATTCGGCACTGCATGAATTTAACGGACAATTGCGCGGTCGTGCGACGCTGTACCCAAATGAAATTGACGTCCTTTTTTTCCCACAAACAGAGCTTTCTTTTGGTGGTATTTGATCACCTGTGCGATTTTTTTTTTTTTTTTTTTTTTTCCCCATCATGCGCTATAAACAAAAAAGAGCGACAATTTTGCAAAAATAATAATATTTTTCACATTTTTTTATATGAAATTCCCCCCAAAAAAATGTAAAAATCAAAATTTTTTAACATTTTCGGCCAATTTGTTTTATGCTACATATGTTTGGTAAAAAAAATCGCAAAAAGCGTATTTTGATTGGTTTGCGCAAAAGTTATCGCGTTTACTAACAAAGGGAAAGATTTTTGTCATTTTTGTTGTTTTCTTTTTTTAACGCGTAATGGCGGCGATCTGCGATTTTTTTTTTTTTTTTTTTTTTTTTTTTTTTTGCGGTACAGCGACATTGCGGCGGACAGATCGGACCCTTGACTGACATTTTTGACACTTTTGGGGTTACTAGTGACATTTCTACAGTAATCAGTGCTATATATATGCACTGTTACTGTAAAATTACACTGGCAGTGAAGGGGTTAACTTTTTTTGAGGGAGGGGCTATGTGTGTCCCTAGGGGGGTGATTCTAACTGTGATTGGCTGTGGCTTCAGATGTATGAACAGTGATCAACGGTTCTACATAGTAGAACCGTATGGTCATCATTCATACACCAGGGAGAATGACAGGCGGCTTGTTTACACTAGCCGCCTGACTTTCTCCCTCTCCACCGACGATCGCGAGTGACCGGCGGACGATCGGGTCCGCCGGTCACACGCGCGGGGGGGTCCGTGACCACTCGGGAGCGTGCCTCCGGGGGCGCGCGCTCGCTCGCTCCCTAGACCCTCACAGGCTAGTGACGTAGACCTACGTCACTCTGCCTGTGAGGGGCTTACCGCCGCAGTAAATAGTCGTGCGGCGGTCGGCAAGTGGTTAATAATTGTCAGCTAAGTGACTGACGAATAGTATACTGCACGACAGATTTAACCTAATTACGCACACACACACTAATCTCTTCATGTATATGATGAGTGTAGTTGTATATTGTGAGTGGAAAAAAAAAACTAAAAAGGTTCTAATAGAGTTTTTTGTAATTGAACTTCACTAGTACATATATTTAATCTGTTTGCATTTTAGGTGGACATTTAATCCAGCTGTTCTCACCAAAGCAAATGTTGTTCGAAGTGGTGATGCTGCACAAGGAGCAGAGGGAGGATCCTCGCAGTTTCAAGTAGGGGATCTAGTACAAATTTGCTACGATCTAGAGAGAATAAAGCTGCTTCAGAGAGGTCATGGAGAATGGGCTGAAGCCATGCTTCCTGTAAGAGGCTCTTGTTCTGTTCTTTCCTATATATTGTATGATATTTGTGTACTGCTTATCAGTTTTGTTAGGCAATGTTTTTATTTTATTTTTGTAATTACACAGGGCTATATGGTGTATGAGTTGTCAGTAACTCCATATAAAAGATAAAAGTATGGTTAAATGGAATGATTGGTTTTGTAAAATTTAGTTTTTTTTAAGGCCCCTTTCACACATGGAGTCTGTTCAGATCCGCCTGTCAGTTTTATTGGTGGATCTGAACGGACGCCCCATGCATCTCTATGGGGCATCGGATGTCAGCTGAGACATGTCCGCTGACATCCGATCCGTCAAAACTGGACGGATGGAAGCCCTATTTTCCATCTGTCTGGCGGATCGGATGAGAACGGACAGACGGTCCGTTCCCATCCGATTCTCCCATAGAGATGAATGGGGACCTGACAGCTGTGTCTCCGCACTCCGTGTGTGAAATAGCCCTAAATTTCACCTAAAGGCCTAACTCTTTTATTCGTTTTGAACAGAGTGAAGAGGGATTAGAACACCTGTCTGTTTTTTTGTTTTTTTTCCCTGCTATTTGTGCCCCCTTAGGGAGATTCACCCTGTTTTTTGTCCTGTTTTACCACGATCATTAAAAGTGAAAAAAGATCCCATGTTTTGGGTTGTCCCCTGAAAAGTAAAAGTAATGGAGGGGAAATCTTCCAGTGAGGCTGATGACAACCAGAGATTGCCGTGTGTGTGTGTGTGTGTGTCCACGTTGAATCAAAAAAAGCACATTATTTTGTGCTGACATTTTATTGCCATAATTTTAAATTATTTTTTTCTGTCTTCATATGCAATGGATATAAAAAGTCTTACACACCGCTGTTAAAATGTCAGATTTCTGTGATATAAAAACATGAGACAATATAAATCGTATCAGAACTTTTTCCTCCTCTAATGTGACCTATAAACTGTAAAACTCAATTCAAAAACAAACTGAAATCTTTTAAGGGGGGGGTAAAAATAAAAAACTTAAATGTGGTTGCATAAGTGTGCACACCTTCTTATAACTGGGGATGTAGCTGTGTTCAGAATTAAGCAATCACATTCAAACTCATGTTAAATAGGAGTCATTACACCCCTGCCATCATTTTAAAGTGTCTCTGATTAACCCGAAATAAAGTTCAGCTGTTCTAGTAGGTCTTTTCCTGACATTTTCTTAGTCGAATCCTCCAGCAAAAGCCATAGTCCGCAGAGAGCTTCCAAAGCATGAGAGGGATCTCATTTTTAAAAGGTATCAGTCAGGAGAAGGGTACAAAAGAATTTCCAAGAATTACATATACCATGGAACACAGTGAAGACAGTCCTCGTCAAATATGGCACAACAGTGACCTTACAAAGAACTGGACGTCCCTCCAAAATTGATGAAAAGACGAGAAGAAAACTAGCCAGGGAGGCTGCCAAGAGGCCTACAGAAACATTAAAGCGGTGTTCCAGCTGGGGAAAAAAAAACAAATACTGTTGCTGCTGACTTTTAATATATAGACACTTAACCTATCCAGGGAGCCTGCGATGTCGGCAACCCTAGCCGATTTTCGGACCGGCTGCCGTGTGCTGTCGCCGCCATTCGTTGTAAGGGAAACCGGCAGTGAAGCCTTTGCTCTGCGCTTTCTAATTGGCCTGGCGGCGGAAGAAGGAGGAGGGGGGGGGCGAACTTCTGATGAATGGCGTCGCAGCGCAGTCTCCCGGAAGTAGGGAAGGGTACATTTCAAAAACAGGTACCCCCCACCCCCTGAAATGTGCCAAATGTGGCACCAGAGGGGGAAAGGAAGCACGTCAGCGGAAGCTCCACTTTTGAGTGGCGCTCCACTTTAAAGGAACTGCAAGAATATCTGGCAAGTACTGGCTGTGTAGTACATGTGACAACAATCTCCCATATTCTTCATTTGTCTGGGCTATGGGGTAGAGTGGCAAGACGAAAGCCTTTTCTTACGAAGAAAACATCCAAGCCCGGGTAAATTTTGCAAAAACACATCTTAAGTCTTCCAAAAGCATGTGGAAAAAATGTGTTCTGGTCTGATGAAACCAAGGTTGAACTTTTTGGATTTAATTTCAAAAGATATATTTGACGCAAAAACACTGCACATCACCAAAAGAACACCATACCCACATTGAAGCATGGTGGTGCTTTGGGGCTGTTATTCTTCAGCTGGTACAGGGGCCTTAGTCAAGGTAGAGGGAACTATGAACAGTTCCAAATACCAGTCAATATTGGCACAAAACCTTCAGGATTCTGCTAGAAAGCTGAACCTGAAGAGGAGCTTCATCTTTCAGCATGACAACGACCCAAAGCATACATCCAAATCAACAAAGGAATGGCTTCACCAGAAGAAGATTAAAGTTTTGGAGTGGCCCTGCCAGAGCCCAGACCTGAATCTTTTTGAAAATCTGTGGGGTGATCTGAATAGGGCTGTGCACAGGAGATGCCCTCGCAATCTGACAGTTTTGGAGTGTTTTTACAAAGAAGAGTGGGCAAATATTGCTAAGTCAAGATGTGCCATGCCAATAGACTCCTACCCAAAAAGACTTGAGTGCTGTAAAAAAATCAAAAGGTGCTTCAACCAAGTATTAGTTTAAGGGTATATGCAGCCATAATATTTTAGTTTCTTATTTTTACTCCCCCCCCCCCCCCCCCCAAAAAAAAAAAAAAGATTTGTTTTTCAAATGAGTTGTACAGTTTAAAGCTCACATTAAAGATGGAAAAAAAATGATGATTTATCTTTGTCTCATTTTTTTTCACATCACAAACTGACATTTTAACAGGGGTGTGTAGACTTTTCATATTTACTGTATTTGCTTTCATATTCTGAGTTTAATTCCCACTTCATTATTTTTTATTTTTTTTTTTTTTTATTGTCTGACCGTTAAATTATTCATTGAGCAATTGTTTTCCATTTTTTCATTCAGACCCTGGGAAAAGTTGGAAGAGTTCAGCAAATCTATTCAGACAGTGACCTAAAGGTGGAAGTTTGTGGAACCTCCTGGACATACAACCCAATTGCTGTTTCTAAAGTGGCCTCTGTGGGATCAGCAATTAATAGTGCAACAGGCGGTATGTTTCACTTATCAAATTTTATTCTGTTTTTTTTTTTTTTTTATTGTTAAATATATAAATGGCAGGAAGGCTAGAGAAAAAGTTACTGTTACTTAGCTGACAGACTGTTGCAGCATGTAATTATGCCACGTATGCCTACATTCTGTTCAGTGGTTTTGGGGGGCCTTTGTAATAACCTTTTCTACATCATCCTTTGGGGGGGGTCTAAGGAATTGAGACACAGTCGTATTAAACTGCCACCTACAGTTGGTTGAAACACTGGTAAACCGAATAGTCTTAGAGTGGTACTAAATGTTCTTTTTTTTTTTAATGCCTGCATGTTAAGTGGTGTGGTAAACATTCCCCACTGCTTAACTATTTGCTGCCCATAGGGTGTCCATAGATGTCTTCGGTTTGCGGCAGGTGTACCAGGATGATGCCTGCACCTACAGGCATCATCCTGGTAATACATTTTCCATCTGGTGATTCCCTAACAAGCAGAAGTGATTAGAGTGGCTAAATACGGTAGCCACTTGATCACTTCTGCGGGTGATAGAAGGGGCTTGCATCCCAGGCATATGGGTGCTAAGTGACACCCCTTTTAGCCCATTGGCTAACTCCCTGTGTGTGTCATCTTTTTCAGATACCCCTGATCTTCTGCTGGTGCTACTGCATTCAGTAATTGGTCTTCCCAGGCCTTCCTAGGTTCCCTGTTCCTATGTAGGTGGCAATTAGGCATCAGAATTTGTCTCCTATCTGGCATTATGCTCTTTTTTGCAGGGAGGGTAGGTACATCCTGGATACTATTTAACCTCTTAGGGTGGTTAGTACCCTTCAGCAACCCTTCTCTTTGGAGGAACCCTCTGATTTACAGGGTCAGCTGGAACCAGTTTCTACTAACATTCAGTTAAACTGTCCTTGGCAACTTAGAAAAAAGTGTGAAACGTCTCAGTTGTTGATCATTGTTCGGTTATTCTAAAAGTAATGATATAAACCAAGCTTGGTTTCCACATATTGCTTCTTGTTTTCATGATCACTTCAGTGCTTTTACAAAAAGCTTTGTAGGTTCTGTCTTTGTCAGACATATACTATATTGTCAAAAGTTTCTGGACTCCTACTTTTACATGCACATGAACTTTCATGACTTCCCAATCTTAATACGTAGGATTCAATGTTGAGTTGGCCCACCCTTTTCACCTAGAACAGCTCCAACTCTTCTGGGAAGGCTGTCCACAATGTTTCGGAGTGTGTCTATGGGAATGTTTGAACATTCTTCCAGAAGCACATTTGTGCGGTCAGGCACTGATGTTGGACGAGGCGGCCTGGTTCGCAGTTTCCACTCTAATTCATCCCAAATGTGTTCTATCAGGTTGGGGTTAGGAGGAATCTGTGCAGGCCAGTCAAGTTCTTTCACCCCAAACTCACTCATCCATGTCTTTATGGACATTGCTTTGTAAATCATTTGGTGGAGGGGGGATTATGGTGTGGGGTTGGTCTTGGCCCCTTTCTGTTCCAACATGACCCCACCAGTGCACAAAGCAAGGTCCATAAAGAAATGTTTTTTGTCTGTGAAGACAAGGAAAATAAGCTTGCACAGAATTTACTCCCCATCTGACCATCAGTCAAGTCAGAAAGACATAAGAGAATCCCAGAAAAGAGATTCATTACATGTAGCAATGTCTCACTCTATATTCTCAGTGAGGCATCTTTCTGTCTTAGACCAGTCTTGCTATTGTAACACTTGCCATTCTTTTTGACTCCACAGAGAGGTTATCCCAACTTTTAAAAAAATTGTTTGAAACACAAGAATCTGGTGATCTTAATGAAGAGCTTGTGAAAGCTGCTGCAAATGGAGATGTCGCAAAAGTGGAGGACTTACTGAAGAGGCCAGATGTTGATGTGAGGAACTTTTAATTGTCGACTTGACTTTTGCTCTTATGTAAACCTCTGCTGACCAGATGTATAATTTTTTTTCTCAACATTCTAAGGTAAATGGTCAGTGTGCTGGACACACAGCCTTACAAGCTGCAAGCCAGAATGGACATGTTGACATTTTGAAGTTACTTCTCAAGCATAATGTAGATGTGGAAGCCGAGGTAATGTTTTCTAAAGATATTTTTACTATTTTAAGATAAAGAATCAAGCCTTTGATCATCTGGTGTTTGTGTATATATACCAGTGTATGTGTGTATGTATGTATGTATATATAATATTTATATATTCTTCAAATAGAACCATGTTTGGTAATTATAAAATTATATTGGAATATATGAGGAAAATGTGAGGCTGAGGCCCCTACAGAGTGAATGGGGCATTTTTTGTGTCTGGAGTTGCATGAAGATAGCCTGTTAGTCACCAGAGACACAGCTGCTATGTGGACACACTCTCACATCCATATTTAACAGGTACGCAGAAACTGATGCACTGCCCTAAACACAGACAGGATCGGGTACCCACCCCTGCATGCATGTCAAACTTGGATTATGTGTCTGTACAGCTGCGTCATCCCCATCCACTAACATGGGCTGACTGCACGCAGCCCTGGATACTGAACAACATTTTCATGCTTTAAGGGTGTCTGTGTCCATGTGAATAAGTCTCAATAGTTTTTGGTAAATTTTGTTTTTGTAATTGTATTTTTTATTGAATTTCACAAAAATAAGATGTTACATCCATTGTATTTTACAAAACAGTAGTGAAGAATAGTCAATGGTTTGAATTAAGCAAGCAACACAAAAACTTGAAGAGAGTACATAGCCAAAAGATAAACAGCGTACTTGCATGCAATAAGCTAAAATAAGTCAGAGTACCCCTCGAAGTGCTAGATATAAGATGAACAACATCACAATTATCCAGCGACTATAGGATAACTGGTAAAAGGTAAAGAACAGGTTTAATCAAATAACACACCAGAATCAATTGTATGAGACTGAATCATATTTGGAAAGGTCAAAGCAGTTATTTGGGTAGTGGATTAGGAACAGGTGGAGAACCATATTCTGATTGGTTCCGGCATCCCTTTACTTTATGGAATAAATCCAATTTGTCTGTAAAGGTTGCGGCAAGGTGCTCCATGCCTCGAACCATAGTTAAATTATCTATGAGTTGGCTGTGAGATAGGGGAGAAGTTGAAAACCAACACCTAGAGATGGCCCTTCTAGCTGGTGTTAAGCTATGATTGGCCAACTTCTTTGATTGTTTAGAAATGTCTAAAAAAAGGTAACCCACCCCAGAAGTTAGTGGATAGGGTCGTCAGTCAAAGAGGCGTTGGGGATCTTTTCAAGCATGGACTTAACATGAAACCAAAAAGACTGGAGGTTAAGACATATCTATAGTTAGTGAAACCGACTGACTGATCTTAGTTGGTAAGTAGGGGTCTGGTGGCAGCACCTTGTTGAATTCATTGTTTGTGTTGACCAGATGATTGTTGCATTTAACTTTTTGTGCAGTGCTGGATGCCATTTACATTCTGTCTTGTGTAACTCTTACTTTGGTCTAGATCCGCAAAGTGCTCTGGCTTAAAGCTGAAGTTTATTTTTTGAAGGGAGGTAGAGCTCCAAACGCATTCGTTTAAATGTAATCGTGTGTATCCCATTGCCTGCAGGCTGCTGCTTCTGGTTATCCCAGCAGTGCCTCCTTAAAGCGGTTGTATCCCCCAAAAAAACAAAAAAAAAACACAAACCCTGCAGTACAATGGCATAATGTGCTAGTATGCACTGCATACTAGCACATTATGAAATACTTGCCTTAGGACGAAGCCCTGACACGGTCGCCCGGACACCGCTGAGGTAGCTGACATGTTCCCTGGGCGTCTCTTCTGGGTTTGGCGGCTCCAGTACTGTGAGTGGCCGGAGCCGCGATGACATCACTCCTGCGCATGCGTACGGGAGTTCACTTTCCGGCAAGGTACGCCGGACCTTCAGAGCGCATGTGCCGCTGGTGTCAGCGGCTGCATGCAGGGTGAATATCTAAACGGTGAAGGTTTAGGAGATATTATTTCACCTATACCTTATTATAGGCTTACCTGTAGGTAAAAGTTAAAAAGCAGATTATACTACCGCTTTAATAGTCACCAGATATTGCCCCGAGCAGCTGTCTTCTGGTGCTCTGAGAGTTAAAATGCTTGTAAACTATCGCCTTGTAAAACCTATTTAGTTTAAAACTGAAATGAAAACTAGTTGTGTAGAGCTATAAAGAAAATTATAAACTCCTTTTTTTTTCTTTTTTTTTGAAGTGATCACATAATCTTTGTTCTCCGCTGCATAAGAGCCAGGTGTATACAAAAGTGCTGTGGTTAACTGATTCCAAACACCTCTGTGACTGTAGAAAGATCCACCACCAAAAGTGCAAGCCTCTCACCTTACTGTCTGACCCAGGAGTCACCCAGGGTCAGAAACAGCAGTCCCCTATAGGGGTAATATATAACCAGCAAAACGGTGTACACAGAGTCCAGGATCAAACAGCTCACACGTCCATTTCACAGGGCCAGATATAAAGGGGAACAAAGCAAACAGAATCTAGTGCCCTCTGTTATACTATTAAGGCAGAAGTTTATTTAAAAGTCAGGGTACTCACAAACCGCTAGGTCAATACGAACAAGAAAGACAAAGATGTCTCCATAGGAGAGGGGAGGGTGTGACGTCCGCAGCACGGCTCTGCCCCCCTGTACCTGATCCTGGACTCTCCTGTGTACACCGTTTTTCTGGCTATATATTACCCCTATGGGGGACTGCTGTTTTTTTCGACCCTGGGTGACTCCTGGGTCGGATAGTAAGGTGAGAGGATTGCACTTTTGGTGGTGAATCTTTCTACAGTCACAGAGGTGTTTGGAATCATTTGATCACAGCACTTTTGTATACACCTGGACTGTTTATATGATTTACCCTAAGGGGCATATTTATCACTATCGTCGCTTATTGGGATCACATGGACATTTTTCACATCTTTTATGTTAAGATTTATTGTATCACATGTGTACATTTATGATCTAGCGCAACACATTTATCTGATTTGTTTACTTGTTTTTGTGTAACGGGATCAAAATTAGTGTTTGCAGCTGGTCACAGTATATGCAATTTTTTGCTTTATTCTTGCGCTAATGGTTCTTTCACAGTTATAGCTAGAGAACTGACCACGATGTGTTCTACTGTTCAGTGTGGTCTGTTTGTAATAGGAAAGCAGAGGGACTAGCAAGAACACAAAGGAAGCTATATAAATAGAACAGGATACTTTTCCATACAAGTACATGGCACAGCAGGTACATATCAGAAATATGAATTGCCCCCAGCAAGCACTGTAACAGCTGAAGTTGGGAAACCTTAGCTATAGGCACTTAAAATAAACCAGTCCGTTTTTTATTGCTGACTGCGCCCGTTATAAAGTTCCACCCTCTTTTTGTCATGTATATCATCATCGCTGTAAGTGAGACATTTTCATATTTTTTGTGGTCACCAGAACAGGAAATCATTCAATGGGGACATTAGTTCTGGTGAACCTGGTGACAAATTGGAATTCCCTCACTTTGGAGGAATTTCCTCTTCCTTCCTGTTTTTGCTATGGGACAGAAAGTGAGGGGAAATCTCCCCAATGATGCACAAATGGGTGAAAAAAATGGGTTAACACGCTCCCTTACTCTATCTAAAAATTACAAAATTCGTTTTGATTAAAGTTTCACTTTATGGATCAATGATGCAGGGTGACAACTTCCTTTCCTGCACTCAAATGTTACTACTGTTCCTCCTTGTCAGGTTCCAAAGCAACTGAACTCGGACTGACTATACCTACTCCTGTTTTAGCCTGAACTCTTCTCCCCCCTCTGGTCCCTCTCTTTGTTCTGTCATCCTTTTTGCATTGTGACCGTGACGAGGAAAACTTCAATGATTAGACTGTCTTAAATCAGTACCCTGTGGACGAGTGATTCCTCCCTCTCTAAAATTGTCCACTGGAGTGTCCTTTATAGACATGACCAGGAGAAGGACCACCACTATGGTCCAAATGATCAAATCTATTATTAACAGGAACATTATAGTCATGTTTATAACTGTAAGTCCTGCATGGCGAATTAGAATAGACATTTGTTCCAATTTATTAGTCTAAGTACTGAGTTATGTTGTCTAGGTCCCCTTCCTGGCGACTGATCAGAAACTCTCCTGTCCCCTCAGGATGGAGATTCAATCTGTTCCCAGGGCCTCCTAGGTTCCCTATTGCCATTATTCCCGGATCCAAGATCACGACTCACCATAACCTCTATCTGAGTTTAGCCTTCTCCCCCAATTTCTTCTACAATTTTGTCAAATGAGTCACTGTATACGGTTTTCCTCAAGCAGAACTAAAGTTTTCAATACTTATCTTTTCTTCATTGGTCCAAGGTCCCTCACCAGCGCCAGCATCTTCTGTTGATCTTCTCTAGGTGCTGAGCTGTGGCCACCTTCATTGGCTGGTGCAGGAGTATGAAATTTCTGCGCATGTGCAGGAGTTCAGTTATTGTGGCACATAGGATCTATGCTGAAATGTATACTAGATTGTTTGAACCTTGGCCAGTTCAACATTGACCGGCCAAGATTCAATCTATGGGCAGGCCCTTCATACCCAAATCGATCCATCAATCGACTTGGGTACAACCAACATGTCGGATGTTTAGCATTATGCTCTCCCTAGCCACCCCACCCAAATTCTTTTTTTTTTTTATTTTTAATACTTGAAATAACTTAAAAAAATAGGAAAAATAAAAAAATCATAACAAAATAGGCGGTAAGATTGATCATGCAGGACCAACCTGCCACCCTATCTAACCCCCACCCACCTACCCTACCCCTTACCTTAGTAGTAAGCCAACCCCCCCCCCTGGCATTCCAAGTGAGGATAACGGTAGAATAGAATATAGTCAGGTCATCTTATCAGCAAATAGTGCAGGCTCCACAGTAAAATAATCCCCCCCCCCCCCTCATTAAAGGGATTGTAAAGCCAGAAGTTTTTTTTTTTTTATCTTAATACATTCTTTGACCAGTAACAGGACTTTCTCTTTCAGTCTGACAATGCTAATGTGCTGCTTTACAGTTAGCAGTAGTGTTGTCAGCCTCGTTTACATGAGAAGCGGTTGAGCCGTGGTTTTACTGCCCCCGATCACACACTGATATGCAGCTGCTCAAGGTAGCAATGCTGTGTGTCATGGTGGCATCAAAAATTAAACAGTGTGTCGCAAAACCTGGTAGTTAAGTCCCTTCCCCTTTTTTCCATCTCCACCAATTTTTAACTGACTGCTGTCCATCCTGGTGCTCACTGTGACTCCTTTGTAGACCTCGTTCTACTAGTTTACTTTTCAACCATTTATTTTTTGAACTGTATATTGTTGTTTTTCAATACGTTCTTCAGCCAAATGTTGCAGCCCCTGACGTTGTTAAATGTGTTCTCGACTCAAATATATATAAAAAAAAAACATGCCGCCATAGGCAGATATTACTGCATGCGAACATGATCCATCCAAGTATAGGGGGTCATCTTGCAACTACATGCAGTACATGCGATTGCACCATAGGGGCCTGCATTTAATTTATGTGGCGAGGAGGCACTGCCTGTCAAAAGCTTCTAAAAAAAGATCCACTGGGGATCACTATTGAAAGGGATGACAAAGGCTCATGCATATGCGAATAATCTTCCTAAATACCTTAAGTTAGCTGTTGAGCTGCCTATCGGGTCTGTGCATGCCTCCTGCCAACTAAAGGAGTGTGCACTGCAGGACAATATGCTTTTGCTATTTGCTTATTATTTGCCCAAACAGCAAAATATTATACTTACTGACTGGGGGACTACATTTGAGTTCGATTTAGAATGTATAAAAAGTACTTAAGGTTTTTGCCTCTGTTTTTAGTAAGTTCTGTGTTTGAGTTGGCTAACATGGCGTATGCTAAAATTCTTTTATAAATTCTGTAGGATAAGGATGGAGACCGTGCTGTTCATCATGCAGCATTTGGAGATGAAGGTTCTGTGATTGAAGTGCTGCATAGAGGTGGTGCAGACCTAAATGCTCGTAATAAGCGCAGACAGACACCACTACACATTGCTGTTAATAAAGGCCACTTGCAAGTAGTTAAAACTTTACTGGACTTCGGCTGTCATCCTAGTCTTCAGGTAAATACTTTATTTTAACGTTTAATACTATTTAAGTCTTTCTAACCTTATAGTGTTTCAGACCTTTGCATTTTAGACTATTGCTCCCTATGTTCTGATACAGCTTTTGATTATATGCTATGTTTTAGGGCTCATTCACATGGGCCTCGGGCAGGCCCGTGTTTTCCCGGCAAGGGAATGCACAGATTTTGCATGCATAATTGGGTCTGCGATTTGACCTAATATGACATGGGGGTGAGTGTGGATGCGGGTCCCTGAACACATACAGGATGAGTTTGGGAACCCACACTCACCCACATGCCATTTTAAAATACAGCAGCTGTGTCCATGCAGCCGTGTGTACCAGTAGAAATGAATGGGATGCCAGCACAGGGATGCACGTAATACAGAAGGGATGCATGGGGTGCACAGTAAAAGGCAACGTGTGAATGAGCCCTTGGTTCATTGCTTTGGGGAAGTGTGACTTAATGTTAACATGCAAAAATAAAGAGGAGAGTCCTAGTAAATGATTTAGGTTAAGTTAGCGAGTCTGTCGATTGACAAGATAAAGAGCGAAGGGGAGAACAGTTTTGGCAGCTTAAAATGTCAAAATCTAATAATGGCAGATTTTTCATCAGTTTAAACCTAGAATGCTCACTTCATACTAAGAGGGTATTCTGTAATTGTTTAATTAGCCTTTGCTAGTTTATAGAGCAAAACATAATGTAATTGTTAGTGCATTATTTCTTTCACTATATACTGTCTATACTAGATTTAAAGTAGACATTGCAAGAAAATTGACAGGTTTTCCATACTGGTGTTTCTATACTGCAGTAGTCCTGCATTCACAATAGTGACATCTCTCTCTTCTAATTGACTTCACATTTTAGATCAGGGCAGTATAGTCTGGGGATTCCTTGTATTGTCGATAAGGCTGGATCTTCCCTCCTCTTTATTTTAACTAGACGCTGTTTCTCCTGTTAGCTGTGATTATGTCAATCAGCTAGAAATTGATCTTTTTTTTCTTTTAATTTTCATGCTGTTTACTTTGCAGCCGGGACATTTTTGCATGAAACAGTTATTACTGCGCAAGTTTGTGCTCCCTGTTGGCTGCTTTCTGCTCATGCATCTGCTGTTTCCTCTCAGAACATAAACTGGCAGGTGAGCGCTCCTGCTCCCACTGGCAGTTGTGTGCGCCCCCTAAATTTACAGGGGCATGAGGTGTCGCACTAGTGCCTGCACCACCTGGATACCTGCTGGGTAGCATTTTATTGCGGCTTTAATCCCGCTGGACTGCTGAAATCAGAGGGGCAGGGCACTCCTGTGCAAGGTTCTCTCCCCTGCTGCTAGTTGTTTGTGTAAGCTCTGGGGGACAGTTGGTGGCAGTGCAGAAAATGTATCAGCAGTGCTGCTGTTAATTTTTTTTAATATTTTGTTTTGCATGCCAGCCAGTGCTGTTCATCACTTTACTTTAGAGAGGTCAGTTCCAGCACATCATGGGGCTCTTTGTTATAGGGCTACAGTATTGTGCATCACTCAGCGCATGCACATATGCTTATTATTAATTAATATTATGCATATATATATATGCTTATTATTAATATGGATTGTTGTTTTTGCAATTGGATACTTAGTAGCTGTGTTGCTAATAACATTTAAAGGGAGTGGGTGCGTTGAAACCTCCCCTACTGCCAGCATGATAGCACTTCGATTGTCCACCTGACACTCCAGGTGTCAGCCAATATTTTTTCTCTTTAGTTAATTGATGGACACAGCCCCCAAATCTTCTTAAACATTGGGTTATACTGCCCCCTACAGGCGTAGGACACTAGGCAGGAAAAAGCTTGACTACGCCTATAGGCAGTCCCAGGGGTATACACCCACTCTTAACTATAGGCACCCAGTTTTTTTCTGCCTAGTCAGGAGTAAGGTAAGGACCTAGTTCCTTGCTGGGGATCTCTGGTCCTGGCAAATTGTTCATTTTAAATTTAATTTTTTTCCTCCTTATTTTGTTCCTGTGAGAACTACAATCAAGTGACAAACTGGATAATATAGATCTTTAGGGTCCCCCCAGTTTGGCCAGCGAGCGTTTGCAGACCGCAGCTCCATGCTAGGTTGGCCACGACATAGCATCACTGGATGGGGACTGGCCTGTGAGTTAAACGTCTCGCAAGGATGCATACGAACTGGCTTCGGCCTGAGACACAGCGTTTCCTTCTGGCCAACAGCACCAACATTACAATGGAGCGGTGTCCTGTCAGGAGCTGTGCCCACCCTGTTCCTGGTGTGGTAACCAGCTGCCCCCCCCCCCACTACTCCTGGAGGGTTTTGGTGTGAAAGTGGACACTGTGGGTCTTTCTCTCCCCCCCCCCCCCCCCCGGGTGAGGTTTTGTGCTGGCTTTGCCACATGCTCTAAAGGGGGGCTGGTTGATCTTGCTGCTGACCGGGTTTTCCTGGTGTGCACGGGGGGGGGGGGGGGGGGAGTTAAGCATCCTGTGGGTAACTAGGGCAGGGATGTCCTCTGGGTTTTCTGCGGCAGTTTTTGGGCTGGGGGAGCTTTTTTTTTTTTTTTTTTTTAAACTTCAACTTTATTGGGTTTTGTCACGCAAAAAGCTTACAGCACAACAACAGAGAGCATATAATACCGTACATGCTGATGCCATAACAGGATATACAAAGCAATGACAGGAGTTCTCAGAGAGTGCTGTATCATAGAGCTACAAACATCAGAAAACTGTAGAAAGTAAACAATAAAATAACGCTAGCTAAAAAGGCAGTGGTATGATGTATCATCTCGCTCCAAGCAAATCAATTAAAAGAAAGAAAAACAGTAGAAGGTGGTACAACAAATATTCCTCTAAGCAGTGTGTGGAACCAGAGATGGGACCCCCCGTGCCCGCGCGACCCCCTTCAGTTAGACCAGAGAAGAATCACAGGTTTCAGCCAAGTCAGACCATCCGCCCCAAATCTTTCTTCCAATTTCTCTGGACAGCCCCTGGCTTCATAGGTTAATTTGTACAGGGGCAGAACTTGATTAATTAAATTCTTCCAAAGATCGAGAGGGACCCTGTCCATGTGTATCTACTGCATCACCACCGCTTTCCTAGCATAAAACAGGAGCCTTAAGAAATTGTTTCTGGCGAGACCGAAGCTCAATGTCTCCAAGGATCACCAATACACACCATTTAGGGTTACTTAGATTAAGCAGACCAAGAGACGTGGAGATGAAGTGGTTAACCTGAGTCCAGAAGGGTCTAATTTTAGCACAGCCCCACAGCATATGAAGTAAGTCGCCGGGCACACCACTGCATTTATGACACTCCGGGCCTGGTCATTGTTTCATCAAAAACAGCCTATAAGGGGTATAGTAGGTTCTATGAAAGATACGTAGCTGTTATCAGTCAATCCCTAGCAGATATTGGGGTCTTGAAATACATTTGAAGCAGCTCTTCCCAGTCGAGAGATCTGGGATGTCCCTCGTCCACCCGGCCCTAATGGCGTCCAATCGAGACAGCACACTATGAATCAGTATACTAGTAAGAGCTAGTCAATTTGGTGTGCGTATCCCTCAACAACTCCTTCTCCAGCGGGGAGTTGCCAAGAGAGACTGGGACAGGCCCAAATTGGGCTATGGCCCCGTGCCGCAATTGGAGATAGCGGAAATGCCAGGAGTCGGGTATCCCAAAGTCCATCCGAAATCGCAGAAACGTCTTAAAAAACCCCTCCGCAAACAATTGGTGGGCATACTTGAGGCCCCTCCCCGCCCACAGAACAGCATCCTGAGAGTCAGCAAAATTAGGTAAACTAGGATTATACCATAGAGGCTGATTCGGAGAAAAGAGATCTAGTGGGTCCGGTAGCAATAATTCACACCTGGTATAGATCTTAAGGGAGGATTCCAAAAGCGCCGTACCCTCAAGGGGGAGGCAAGAGTGCGGCGGTAGATAAGGTTTGTGAGGGTTTCGTATGGGGAAACCACCGCAGCTTCAGCAGCCGTAGCCGCATTTCCCCTTTTGAGGGAAGAGCCACCAATGGATATGCACCAGCTGTGCAGCATAATACAGGCGCAGTTCGGGAGAGTTAGTCCCCCCAGTGCCACTGGTTGTTGAAGCGTAGCAATGGAGAGCGGGGGTGCCTTGGGGTACCACAGGAACAAGGAAAGAGAGTCAAGCTCCACAAAAAACGTATTCAGTATAAAGACCAGGGAGTTGGCCAAAATATACAAAAACTTAGGTAGCATGACCATTTTAAACAAATTCACTCTACCGGTCAGTCGGTTACAGATGCTTCCAGTGATCCATTTTAGATTTAAAAAGAGCCAAGCATGGAAGGAGATTATTGGCCGTATATAGGGAGAGGGGTTGTTGAACCTGAACACCTAAATAACGGAAGGACATAGTGAGCCGCAGAGGGCATCCCTCAGGTAGGGAAAGAGGGGTGTCCATGTCCACCGGAAACAAACTGGACTTGGTCCAATTAACCCGAAAACTGGAAAAAAAATCCAAAGTCCTGAATAAGTTTAAGCACTGTCATAAGCTAGCTATGGGGGTCAGACAAATAGAGCAACATGTCATCCACATAGAGAGAAACACGCTCTTCAAGAGTCCATATACGCATGCCTTGGATGTCCGTGGGAGTTCGTAGTAATTGGGCAAGAGGTTCTATGGTGAGTGCAAAGAGGAGGGGGGACAGAGGGCAGCCCTGTCGCGTACCTTTACGTATGTGAAGCGGATTAGATACAACACCATTCACCTGAATACGCGCCAACGGTCAGGCATATAAAATCCGAAGCCAAGTAAGAAAGCCCTTCCCGAAGCCAAACTTCTCCAGCACATAGATTGGATACGGCCACTCCACAGAATCAAAGGCCTTCTGCGTGTGGAGTGACAGCATAACCCTAGGAAGGGGAGAAGGGTTTGAAGTTTAGTGAATAAACGACAGACATTCGTATACGCAGAGCGACCCGGAATAAAACCTGTTTGATCTATCCCCACTATGAAGTTAATCACCTTATTAAGCTGTAACGCAAGGATTTTAGTTAAGACTTTAAGTTTGACATTAATGAGAGATATTGTCCGGTAAGAGTCGCAATAGTGTAGGTCTTTATGAGGTTTGGGGATCAGGACAATAAGGGCCTCGTGCAACGAATCGGGTAGAGAGCCCGTATCATAGATTGTTTTGTATAATAGCAAAAGGCGAGGCAGTAGGAGCTCCCTATGATGTAGATACCACTCCACAGGAAAGCCGTCCGGGCCTGGGGTCCTGTGTTTAGGGAAGGTTTTGAGAGCAAGTTCTCTCTTCCTAAGTGAACGGTTCGTCGAGACTCGAGCTCTGGGCCCTGGTGAGGTTGCGAAACGGAATAAAGTCCACATATTCATACAGCTCAAGGGGCGTATAATGGGCACTAGAAGTATACAATTCAGTATAAAAATGGTGAAAGGAGTATAGAATATCGGCAGTGGAAGAGCACGACCGCCCATGACGAGCAAAAATGACCAGTATAGTAACCGGTTCCGGAACGGGTCTGGCCAAAAAAGCCAGCGGACGGCCATTCCTGTCCCCAGATTCAAAAATACGCTGAGTGGTAAAGAAGCCTCTTCTGAGTCTTATCCACCAGGGCCAGCTCATACGCACGCAGTGCAGCCTTCCACAGCCAATGAGTCTCAGGGGTTGGGTCTACAATATAGGCTCGTTCAGATCCACTCAAAGCATCTGCCAGTTCATCAATTTGTGCTGCAACAGCCTTCTTAAAATTAATGACACCCTTCATATAGGCTCCCCTGAGAACAGCCTTAGAAGCATCCCAACAAGTTAGATCTGCCACCCCTTCAGTATTCTCCTCCCAGTAATGCACTCTGCCGACACCATCCGCTCCACAAGCCAATATGGGCTCATACGCCACACTGCCTTTGACGGCTGTGCAGCCACTAC
The DNA here is from genome assembly GCF_965119305.1 of Pelophylax lessonae. NCBI lineage: Eukaryota > Metazoa > Chordata > Amphibia > Anura > Ranidae > Pelophylax > Pelophylax lessonae. The sequence continues at coordinate 399,108,606 of NC_138772.1, forward strand.
CAGGTCCATCGCCAGGGGTGAATGGTCTGAGATCACCCTCGGTAGGTATGCAACCCCAGTGAGTTTAGAGAGCAGCTCCGAGGAGACAAAAAACATATCCAACCTGGGGAAGGTACCATGAGAGCTGGAGTAGCATGAATATTCCCTCCACCGGGGATACTACCAACGCCAAGCTTCAATCAGACCTTATGCGGCTGCCCAGTCAGCCAGGGCCAACGAAGGCTGCACAGAACCATGGAGCCAGTCAAGCAGGGGATCCAACACCGTGTTGAAATCCCCCCCAATAATTATAGATCCCTGGGCTATCGAGAGCACAGCGCATATACAGTGATCAAGTCGCCGAGCTTCAACAGGCGGAGGGAGATATAAATTAACAATAGTATACAGTTGATCCATATATATCAACACTACTATAACATAGCACCCAGCTCGATCAGTTTTTACTTCCACCACCTGCACGGGACAGTCCCTAGAAATCAGGGTTGACACACCCCTGGAGTAGGTGGAATAGGTAGCGTGAAAGGCATGCGCAATACGAGGCCTCAATGCCCTCATTTTGGGATCCATCAAATGGGTTTCCTGCAAAAGGAGGATGTTGGCCTTAGTGCACTTAAAATAGTCAAACACCAGGGATCTCTTAATCTTGGAGTTCAAACCCCTAACATTCCAGGTTAACAGTTTGAGAGTCATGAGTAGGCAATAAAAGACATGAATGGGCAGAATGTCCCAAAGAGGGGTTCCCCATTGGTACAGCCCCACAAATAAGAAACATGAAATACATACCAAGACATGAGGAGCGTGCGGGCAAGGAACACCCCAGGAGGGCCCACCTGGTCCGCTGAACCGCTAACCACTGACCACATGAAAATCTGACCACCATCGCAGAACATAAGGCTATGTAGGAAAAAGAAAAACAGATCGTAATAATAATAAAATACCACAGAGCACATTATTCCTCCCCCCACCCACCCGGCGCCCTGCCATAAAAACCGGCAGAGAGCTTTAGCCCAAAAACGGCAACATCCCAAAATGGCATAACTACGCCAGAGTGTCTAAAAACAAAATGAAAAAAGGAAAACCCTGAATAAGAGGGATAAGAAAAGTTGAAGTCCAAGGGAGGACAGGCCTCCCAAAAAATAAAAAAAAAAATGGCGCACAAACGTACTAAAAAAGAGTAGGAGTCAAAAAGAAAAAAAAATGGAAGAAGGGGGGGTTCAAAAGGTGTGAGATCCGAGGCAGCGGCACCAACTAACAGGATAGCGGTGCAAACACATCCAGCAAGTAGTACCCAGTCCACCGAAGCCCTGGTTGCCAAGGATATAAGTGCGACATCAGCAAAACATTGACAAAGCAGAGTGGGGCGAAGGGCCAATCCAGTAACGTGAGGCAGAAAGTGGGGTCAAAAGTAGTGCAAAAGGGGGCACATTATCCCAGTCCATCAAGCCAGGCAGAGGCCTCCTAGGGTGAAAGAAAATAGTGGGCCTTTCCATCATGAATCACCCGAAGTTTAGCAGGGTAAAGCATGCTGTAACTGAGTTGCTTGCCCTGGAGCCTACGCTTAACTGCGTTTGAAGGCCATGCGTTGCTTCTGGGTACAGGCCGAGTAATCCGGATAGATTGAAATCTTGACACCATTATATTGGAGGTCAGGGATATTACGGGCAGCTCTGAGAAAATTTTCTTGGTCCCGGAAATGAAGAAATTTCGCCAACATAGATCTTGGGGGAGCCCCTGGAGGGAGGGGGTGCATGGGAACCCGATGGGCCCTCTCTATGGCAAACAAGGGGGGGGGGGAGAGGTGGTCCACTCCAATGACATTCTTTATCCAGGTCTCCAAAAAATCCTCAGCATCCCTGCCTTCAGACTTTTCAGGGAAGCCAATGAAGCGAAGATTTATTTCTACGCATGTGATCTTCCAGGTCCCCTAATTTATCAGAGTGGTCTTTCAAATCCCGCTGCTGAGAGCGAGCTTCAGCATTCAAAGGGTTAACAGTGTCCAACATTACTGATACCCTGTTCAGCAGTAGGAATCCTAGCACGGATTTTTGCATTTCATGTTTAACTATAGAAAGGTCCAGCCGGACAGTCTCTATTTGTGTAGTCAGGGCAGCCTGACAAGTATGTATTGCTTCCATAATGTGTTGTAGTGTGAGCCCCTCACAATCAGACTCCCCCCACCTCCGCAGTCCATTCCTGACTAATAGCAATGTGAGGCACCCCCACGTCCCCTCAGCGTCCCAGGGATCCGGCCCCTCGTGCAAACCCGGGGAGGGAGCAGAAGGCCCGTGGGATGACACAGGAGAGTGCGCAAAGTGCTCCTTTATAGTGGCAGGGGGTCGGGGTTTTGGGGGTGCGGTGCAAGACTTGCCAGAGGGTGCGGGGATCTGCGAGTTACCTGGCCCAGTGCGGCCCTGTTTCTCCCCGATCTTCACCATGGTCTCAGCAGCAGGTGGTGGTAGGCAGGTTGAGGGAGCAGATGTTGGGGATCAGGAGTCAGGATCTGTGCCAGTATCGCTGTAGGATCAATGGGTGCCGCCAGAGCTCTGAAGCCGCGCTGCTTACATCTTGGCCACTAGCCACGCCTCTGAGCGGATGTTTTTACCATCCACGGGTACGCGCCTCACACGGCCGGATCTGCCCGAAAAATTAGGCCGCGGCTTTGCAGCCTACTTGTCAGAACCTATGTGAGGCAGCCCCTGTGAGGATGGCTGAAGCCACTGCCTCCCATTTGGGCATCCGCCTTCCCCTCCGCTGCCTCTGGGTGGTTGGCTCCGCTGGGTCTCACGGCCAAGCGCCCTCAAATATTTAGGCTGCGGCCTACTAGGCCATGCGGCCGAGTCAGGTGCCGCCGTTGGGGGGGGCGGCCCCAGTGTGTGTAGCTGAAGCCCCCACTTTTCCTTTGGGCATCTGCAGAGCTGGGATCAGTGGCACTTGCGGATGGACACCACAAAAAATTTAGGTTGTGGCTTGCAGCCTGCTGGGCCATATGGTCAGCTTAGCACCTCCCCTGGACCGCGTGGGGGTGCTTCATTTTTAATGACAGTCTTGCTTGTGTGCAGGGCACCTGCCTTGTTTTAGGGAGGGTACTCTGCCTGCGCGTCCGCATCACGGCGGGCGTCCCCCTTTTTTTAAGGAAGGGGGCTAGGTCCTGTATGGAGGGCTCGGAGGGCGATTCCCTTTTTTTGTAGGGTCCAATAGGTGGGCCATTTGTGGACCCTTGGCCGACGTCCCCTTTGCGGGATCGCAGTCGGCACCCTCCCCTGATTGTTGGGTCTGCATCTACGCACCCTGAGTGCTCAATAGTGAGGATGATTCCTCTGCTCCTCTAGCCACGCTTAAATGGGCACTGGTGGATGCACGGTTTGTGTCAGTGCGTGAAACTTTAAAGATGGAGGTTGTGCCTGAAATGGAGTTACATTCATCCCGGTTGAGGAGTCCCCGACCTTTAAAGGTCCTGCTAATCAGAGGGCAGATGCTGTGGCAGGTTCGGCAATTATTATTGCCCTGGTGTCGCAAACTCTGAACGAGTGGGCTAAGCTTTTACGCCGTGACCTGGAGGGAGAATAGTTTCCAGCTGTCTTTGCGTTTGGTCCAGGCGCTACAGTTTGTCAGTGATGCCTGGTTGGATGCGGCTCCTTTGATTCTAGGCTGTCTGTATCAGCACTGGTCCTTAGGCGTATTGTCTGGCTGAAATGCTGGTCTGCGGTCTAGACATCTAGGAAGGCCTTATCTGATCTCCCTCTTATAGGGGGTCGCCTGTTTGGAGCTTCCTTGGACATCGTTAAGGGTCTCACGGGGGGAAGAGTACTCTTCTTCGCAAACTACCAAGGGCAAGGAGCCCCGACGTAGACACGGGCCAATCTCCTCGGCTCCTACGTGATCTCTTCGTCTCTCAGGATCTCAAGATTAGGGATCAAAAGTCAGGACTTCCACCAGAGATTCCAAGATGACCTGGTCTGGCAAACCACGAGCGGGATCTTCAAGACCTGCGGACAAGGCTACCTTTGAAAGAAGGGGCACCCTCACCCGTATCTGTGGTGAGGGGACGGTTTTGCTGGTTTCCGGATCCATGGACCTCCCTGGTACAGGTCAAGTGGGTCCACTAAGTTATTGGGTCAGGCTACATGATCAAGTTCAGTCTTGTCCTCCGGAAAGGTTTTTTCCCTTCCAACCTGCACTTGTCCCCAGATCACTTACATGGTCTCTTTGAGGCAGTGCAAGACTTATTTCAAGGGGGTGATTGTTCCGGTTTAGACTTTGGAACATTTTCAAGGGTTTATAACTCAAACCTCCAGGGAGGAAGGCAAGGTATGTCCAATTCTGGACCTTAAGGTGCTCAGTTGCTTTTTGCAAGTTCAGAAGTTCCGCATTGAGTCCATTCACATAGTAGTGGCGTCTCTATATCGGGGATTTCTTCTCGCTCTTTTCTACATCAAGGACGCCAACCTGCACATTCTAATATGTGCTGGTCACCAGCGCTTCCTCCGTTTTTGTCGTGGACGAGGAGCATGATCAGTTTGTGGTGCTGACCTTTGGTCTCGCCTCCGCACCTCAGGTCTTCACAGCAGTGTTGGCCCCGGCGCTGGCATTTTTTGAGTCAGTGGGGGATCAAGGTACTGGGGTACCTGGACGATCTTCTTCTGCGAGCGGAGTCTCCGACTGCTCTCATGACTACTACTCTAAAGGGAGTTTGTGGTATCCTGAACATTCAGGAGTCTAATTTGGTTCTGTCCACAAGAAAATGGCCTTTCTGTGTCTGACTCTGGACTCGGCCTCAGCCAAACTGTTTCCTCCTTGGAAAAAAACTCCAGCCATTGCAGGAGGCAATTCAGCTTCTGTTGTTCAGCAGACGGTCATCCTTCCGAGCTTGCATGCATGTGCTGGATCTGCAGGTGTCCACCCTTAATGCGGTCTGTTTGCACAGTTCCACAAAAGATCTCTGCTAAAGAGATTCTGGTGAAATGGGTCAAGGATCTACGGTCTCTTGAGGTGGCTTTTCTCTCTGGCCCTTCGACAGGGAAAATCCTTCTCCTCCTGTATTGGACGGTTGTCCTTACGGATGCTAGCCTGTCTTGGTGGGGAGTCATCCTCAGCACAGACGTGCTCAGAGGGCCTGGACTCTGACGGAGCCCAGACTGCCGATTAGTGTACTGGAACTCCGAGCTATCAGACTTCGTCTGGCTCATTGGACAATTGTCTTCAGCTGGGATTCCAAGGTGGGCTGACGGATTCGTTCCAGCCCTCTCAAACTTATGCCATGACTCCTGTGCAGGATTCAGGTAGAAGGGATTCTGGTCTTTCTAGTGGTTCCAGATTGGTCTTGCCGGTCTTGGTGTGCTGATCTGGTACAGCTAGTCACCGATGCTCCTTGGGGGCTTCCTCTCAGGGAGGATCTGCTGTCCCAAGGACCAATTTTCTATCCTCCTTTACAGTAGCTAGCTTTAACGGCTTGGCTGTTGAACGCCAGATGCTGAAGGGTGGAGGTTTGTTTGAATCTGTGATTCCTACGCGGTTAAAAGCTTGGAAATCTGCCTCTAGGAAGATCTTCCATCGTATGTGGAAGACATACATTGCGTGGGATACGAGTCTCTTGGGGTTCATCCTCTCTCCTTGATGGATCAGATCTTAACCTTCCTTCAATGGGGAGTTGAACAAAAATAGGCCTTGAGTACCATGAAGGGCCAGGTATCAGATTTTGGCGGTCTTTTTCCAACGACCTTTGGCCACACACTCACTGGTGGGTACCTTTTCTTCAGGGTGTCCAACATTTGGCTCCGTTGCCGCCCTGGAATCCTAATGTGGTGCTTTCATCTCTACTGAAGCTTCTCTTTGAAAATATTTGGGAGGTTTCACTGCTTCCGTTGCCCCAGAAGGTGGCTTTCTTTGGTGGCTATCACCCCTGCATGCAGGGTGTCGGAACTGACAGCGTTATTCCTGTCATTCACCTTATAGTACTTCACAAGGATAAGGTGATACTTTGCCTCTGTCCGTCATTCCTTCTTAAGGTGGTCTCTGACTGTCATTTGAAGACATTGTGTGGCCTTCTATGTGTCCTAGGCCTAAACATCTGAAGGCAATTGCCTTGCATGTCTTGGATGTGGTCCGGGCAATTCAAGTGTACCTGGCAGCTAGTCAAAGTCAGAATCTCTATTTGCGCTCACAAACGGACCTCACAATGGGTTGTCTGCTTCTTCTGTGACCATTTCCATATGGATCAGGCAGAGGGTGGTTCAGGCCTATTGCATCAAGGGTCAGGATTCTCCTTTCCCTGTTGAGACACACTCTACTAGGTATGCTTAATGTCTCCTGGGCTTTCCGTCTTCAAGCGTCAGTGATGAAGGTTTTTCAAGGCGGCCACCTGGTCGTCGGTGCACACTTTTACATAGTTTTTTGTAAAGTGGTTGTGTTGGCATCTGCGGATGCTTTGCTGGCTGCTATTTAGAGGACCTGGTCCTCTTTGAGGTCTTTGAGGTTTCTCAGATGAGCTCCAGTTGTTCATGGGTGAGCTTGGTTACCTGGTTGGCTAAGGTTCGCCTTGGGAATTTTTTTTCTGCTCTTTCCCACCCCTCATCTTTGACATTGCTTTGGGACGTTCCAATGGTTCAGAAGAATCGGGAGCTGTGTCCGTTAATGAACACAAGAGAAAATGGGATTTTTGACTTGCCGTAAAAATCCATTTCTCTGATGTTCATTGACGGACACAGCACCCACCCCACCCCTCTGTGGAGTTGGCTTTCTTCTGACACCGCTTGTAAAAAATCTGCCTAAAAAAAAAAAGTGCCTATAGCTGAGAGGGAGTGTATACCCCCTGGGACTGCCCATAGGCGTAGTCAAACTTTTTCCTGCCTAGTGTCCTACTCCTGTAGGGGGCATTATAACCCAATGGTTAAGAAGAATCAGGAGCTGTGTTCGTCAATGAACATCAGAGAAATGGAGTTTAGGGTAAGTCAAAAATCCAATTTTTCTGTGCCATACAGCTGGATGACCATCCACTATTAGTTGTAGTGCACCTGACTAGGGTTGAGCGGACACCTAGATGTCCGTGTTCGACGGGTTCGGCCGAACTTTAAAAAAAAGTCCGGGTCCGTGTCCCGGACTTTTACCGAACTTTTCCCGGACACCGAACCCCATTGAAGTCAATGGGGACCCGAACTTTAAGGCACTAAAATGGCTCTAAAACACCAAAGGAAAGGGCTAGAGTGCTGCAAATGGCAGCAAAACGTAATTAAGAGCATGGCAAGTGCTCTGCAAACAAATGTGGATAGGGAAATAACTTAAAACAACAAAAAAAAACAGAAAAATAAAACAATGTTCTTCTTCATCTCTGAAGGACGAGGCCCATATGGAGTAGGAGGGAGGTTGAGGTGGTGGTGGATGTGGCGGTGACATAGGCGTGCGCACAGGGTGTGCTGGGTGTGCCTGGGCACACCCTAATCACCTAGGGCACATAGCATTGCCAGTGAGGAGATGGGAAAGATCTCCCTGGGACCTGCTCTGCTCTATTTCTCCTTGCCTACAGGTACATGGCCCCGATACATTACTCTCCCTGCTGGCAAACGCATGCATGTGTATTTCAACTTTGGGGTGCACACCTTAATGCAATAGGCTGCGCACACCTATGGGCGGTGTAGGTGGAAGCGGCGGTGGAGGAGGACCAGGGCCGGATTAACAGCATCATGGGCTTGGTGCTGAGGATTTTGAAGGGCCTTAGGGCCGTGCCTTGCCATGCACCCAGAGGAGGAAGGGTGCAGCCATGCATGCCTAATTCAACATGGGATGCTGTCTCTGAAGCCCATAAACACATCCATGCATCGCCAACTGTCCCTCCTTGTCCGGCCTTCACGCTGTGTGGGGAGGTTCTGAGGGTGCTGCCTGGGGAAGCGAGCATAGAAGCCAGACTTCTGTGTTTACAAGTGACAGAAGAGCGGTAACAGTGAATATGGCCAACCCGGGGCCTATATAAAAGGTAGGGGCCTGGAGCTGCAGCTCCAATAGACCCTACATTAATCTGGCCCTGAGGAGGAGGACGAGGTAGCCAACACTGCTTCTTTTCACAAATTTTAAATGAGGGTACACCCCAAAAGAGTGAGAAAGAGCAAAAATGGAACAATGGGTGGGTAAGGTCGGTATCCATTGCTATTCTGCATAAGGTACGGAAAAGTCCCGTGGGATCCATGCCTGGTTCATTTTAATGAACGTGAGCTTGTCCACATTGTCTCTGGACAGGCGGCTGCGCTTGTCTGTTATAACGCCCCCAGCCGTGCTAAATACCCGTTCAGATAATACACTGGCTGCAGGGCACGCCAGCACCTCCAAGGCGTAAAGGGCAAGCTCAGGCCATGTGCCCAATTTGGAGACCCAGAAGTTGAAGGGGGCAGACCCGTCATTCACTACATGTAGGCGTGTGCACACATACTGCTCCACCATGTTGGTAAAATGCTGCCTCCTGCTAAGACGTTCCATCTGAGCTGCTGGTGCTGCTGTTTGTTGTGGCGTGCTGACAAAGCTTTTCCACATTTCGGCCATGCTAACCCTGCCTTCTGAGGTGCTGGCGGTGCCCTGGTTGCGTTGGCGACCTCCTCCTCCTCCTCCTCTGCCTTGTGCTTCCACTGTGGCCCCGCTGTCAGATGGGAATGCCAGCAGCATGGCGTCTACCAGCGTGCGCTTGTACTCGCGCATCTTGCGATCGCGCTCCAGTGAGTGAATTAAGGACGGTACGTTGTCCTTGTAACGGGGATCCAGCAGCGTGGCCACCCAGTAATCAGCACAAGTTAGAATGTGGGCAACTCGGCGGTCATTGTGGAGACACTGCAGCATGTAATCGCTCATGTGTGCCAGGCTGCCCAGAGGCAACGAAAGGCTGTCCTCTGTGGGAGGTGTATGGTCCGTGTCCTCTGTATCCCCCCAGCCACGCACCAGTGATGGCCATGAGCTGGCCTGGGTGCCACCCTGCTGTGAACATGGTTCCATCTCCTCCTCCAGCTCCTCCTCCTCCTCATCCTCCTCATCCTCCAGAACTGTGCCCCTGCTGGACAATTGCGTCCCTGGCGTTTGCGTGTGCAGGAACCCACCCTCGGAGCCCCTTGCGAATGACTGCCCTGAAAGCCTTGGAAATGTTACCTCTTCATCCTCCTCCTCCTCCTCATCCTGTGCCACATCCTCTTCCATCATCGCCCGAATTGTTTTTTCAAGGAGGCATAGAAGTGGGATAGTTAAGCTGAGAACGGCGTCATTGCCACTGGCCATGTTGGTGGAGTACTCAAAACAGCGCAACAAGGCACACAGGTCTCGCATGGAGGCCCAGTTATTGGTGGTGAAGTGGTGCTGTTCCGCAGAGCGACTCACGCGTGCGTGCTGCAGCTGAAACTCCACTATGGCCTGCTGCTGCTCGCACAGTCTTTCCAGCATGTGCAAGGTGGAGTTCCACCTTGTGGGCACGTCACATATGAGGCGGTGAGCGGGAAGGCCGAAGTTACGCTGCAGCGCTGCCAGGCGAGCAGCAGCAGGGTGAGAACGCCGAAAGTGCGCACAAACGGCCCGCACTTTCTGCAGCAGCTCTGACATATCGGGGTAGTTTTTAAGGAACCTCTGCACCACCAAATTCAGCACATGCGCCAGGCAAGGGATGTGCGTCAAACCGGCTAGGCCCAGAGCTGCTATGAGATTTCGCCCGTTATCGCACACCACCAGGCCGGGCTTGAGGCTCGCTGGCAGCAACCACTCATTTGTCTGCTGTTCCATGCTCCTCCACAACTCCTGCGCGGTGTGTGGTTTGTCCCCCAAACAGGCAAGTTGTAAAACTGCCTGCTGTCGTTTACCCCTGGCCGTGCTGAAGTTGGTGGTGAAGGTGTTACGCTGTCCGGATGAGGAGGCGGTAGAGGATGAGGAAGCGGAGTAGGAGGAGTTAGGAACAGGAGGCAAACTGAAGCGCCCTGCAATCCTCGGTGGTGGAAGGACATGCGCCAAATTGCTATCCGCCTCAGGCCCATCCGCCACTGCATTTACCCAGTGTGCCGTTAGGGAGATATAACGCCCCTGACCGTGCTTACTGGTCCACGTATCCGTAGTTAGGTGGACCTTGGCACAGATGGCGTTGCGCAGTGCACACCTGATTTTTTCCCCCACTTGGTTGTGCAGGGAAGGGATGGCTTGCCTGGAAAAGTAGTGGCGGCTGGGCACGACGTACTGTGGGACAGCCACCGACATAAGGTTTTTAAAACTGTGCGTCTCCACCAGACGGAATGACAGCATTTCAAAGGCCAATAATTTTGAAATGCTGGCATTCAGGGCCAGGGATCGCGGGTGGGTAGGGGGGTACTTCCTCTTCCTCTCAAGTGTTTGGGAGATGGAAAGCTGAACGCTTCCACGGGACATTGTGGAGATGGTTGTTGGTGACCCAGGTGGTGGTGTTGCTGACAGATCGTCTGTTTGCGGGGTGGCAGGTGCCGGTATCACTACAGATGTGGCTGGAGCGGCCGAGACTGCAGCAGAAGAGGAAGCAGGATGAGCCAGAGACGTTTCTTGGTTTTGAAGGTGTGTACTCCACTGCAGCTCGTGCTTTGCACTTAGATGCCTGATCATGCAGGTTGTGCTCAGGTTGAGAAGGTTCATGCCTCGCTTCAAGCTCTGATTGCACAGGGTGCAAACCACTCGTGTCCTGTCATCAGCACATTTTCTAAAGAACTTCCACGCTAGAGAACTCCTTTGAGCTGACTTTGGTGCGCTCGTTCCCTTGCTGCGTTGGGCAGTAGCGGGCGTAGTGTCTAGGGCACGGCCGCTCCGCTTCTGCACCCTGCTCCCTCTTCTGCTGTGCTGGTGGCTCTGTGCGACCACCGCCTCTTCCTCCAAACTACTCAGTTCACCTGCATGACGTTCATTCCATGTGGGGTCGAGGACCTCATCGTCCTCCACATCATCTTCCACCCAGTCTTCACCCCTGCCCTCCTTGTCGGTCTCCACAATGCTGAACGCCGCAGCAGTTGGCACCTGCGTTTCGTCATCATCGGAGACGTGCTGCGATGATCCTTGCATGTACTCATCTTGAGAAATAAGTGGTTGGGCATCGCTGCACTCAATCTCTTCCACTTCTGGGGCAGGGCTAGGTGGATGGCCCTGGGAAACCCTGCTGACAGAGTCCTCAAAAAGAATAAGAGACTGCTGTATGGCTTGGGGCTCAGACTGCTGGCCTGATTTGCAAGGGGGTGAGGTGAAAGACGGTTGGACATTGGCTGCAGGTGCCAACTCTGACCTTTCTGCAGTAGACTGGGTGGGAGACAATGTGAAGGAACTGGAGGCACTGTCAGCAGCAAACCAATCTACTATCGCCTCAACTTGTTCTGGCCTCATCACTTCTAGGGGCGTTTGATGCCCTACCAAATACTGATGCAGGTTCTGTCGCCTACTCACACTTGAGGAAGGTGTTTCACTTGTGCGTGTAGCTGGCACAGATCGACCATGTCCTCTCCTTGCAACAGGAGCTCTACCAGCAGCACCACGACCCAGGCCACGGCCCTTATTTGACGGTCTCCTCATATTTCTGTAATTTAAGATCTTGCCCTAGAAAGGTTTTTGATGAATAGCGGAATAGAAAATATGATCCAAAAAAAGTGTATGTATATCACACGTACACAACCACACTAGGCCCCAATTACTATTGTTTGTACCCCTAAAAGGCTAGATGAGGAGTAGGGGGAGTATGGAACAGGCAGCACCCTCAAACCTTCAGAAGTATGAGATGAACCCCAACAACTTGGAAAGGTGGATCTCTCTCACACGTACCGACACAGACTATCCCGCAATTCAATTGATCCTCAAAGGTTTTTATTGAATAGCGGAATAGGAAATATGATCAAAAAAAGTGTATGTATCTCGCACGTACACAACCACACTAGGCCCCAATTACTATTGTTTGTACCCCTAAAAGGCTAGATGAGGAGTAGGGGGGGTATGGAACAGGCAGCACCCTCAAACCTTCAGAAGTATGAGATGAACCCCAACAACTTGGAAAGGTGGATCTCTCTCACACGTACCGACACAGACTATCCCGCAATTCAATTGATCCTCAAAGGTTTTTATTGAATAGCGGAATAGGAAATATGATCAAAAAAAGTGTATGTATCTCGCACGTACACAACCACACTAGGCCCCAATTACTATTGTTTGTACCCCTAAAAGGCTAGATGAGGAGTAGGGGGAGTATGGAACAGGCAGCACCCTCAAACCTTCAGAAGTATGAGATGAACCCCAACAACTTGGAAAGGTGGATCTCTCTCACACGTACCGACACAGACTATCCCGCAATTCAATTGATCCTCAAAGGTTTTTATTGAATAGCGGAATAGGAAATATGATCAAAAAAAGTGTATGTATCTCGCACGTACACAACCACACTAGGCCCCAATTACTATTGTTTGTACCCCTAAAAGGCTAGATGAGGAGTAGGGGGGGTATGGAACAGGCAGCACCCTCAAACCTTCAGAAGTATGAGATGAACCCCAACAACTTGGAAAGGTGGATCTCTCTCACACGTACCGACACAGACTATCCCGCAATTCAATTGATCCTCAAAGGTTTTTATTGAATAGCGGAATAGGAAATATGATCAAAAAAAGTGTATGTATCTCGCACGTACACAACCACACTAGGCCCCAATTACTATTGTTTGTACCCCTAAAAGGCTAGATGAGGAGTAGGGGGGGTATGGAACAGGCAGCACCCTCAAACCTTCAGAAGTATGAGATGAACCCCAACAACTTGGAAAGGTGGATCTCTCTCACACGTACCGACACAGACTATCCCGCAATTCAATTGATCCTCAAAGGTTTTTATTGAATAGCGGAATAGGAAATATGATCAAAAAAAGTGTATGTATCTCGCACGTACACAACCACACTAGGCCCCAATTACTATTGTTTGTACCCCTAAAAGGCTAGATGAGGAGTAGGGGGGGTATGGAACAGGCAGCACCCTCAAACCTTCAGAAGTATGAGATGAACCCCAACAACTTGGAAAGGTGGATCTCTCTCACACGTACCGACACAGACTATCCCGCAATTCAATTGATCCTCAAAGGTTTTTATTGAATAGCGGAATAGGAAATATGATCAAAAAAAGTGTATGTATCTCGCACGTACACAACCACACTAGGCCCCAATTACTATTGTTTGTACCCCTAAAAGGCTAGATGAGGAGTAGGGGGGGTATGGAACAGGCAGCACCCTCAAACCTTCAGAAGTATGAGATGAACCCCAACAACTTGGAAAGGTGGATCTCTCTCACACGTACCGACACAGACTATCCCGCAATTCAATTGATCCTCAAAGGTTTTTATTGAATAGCGGAATAGGAAATATGATCAAAAAAAGTGTATGTATCTCGCACGTACACAACCACACTAGGCCCCAATTACTATTGTTTGTACCCCTAAAAGGCTAGATGAGGAGTAGGGGGGGTATGGAACAGGCAGCACCCTCAAACCTTCAGAAGTATGAGATGAACCCCAACAACTTGGAAAGGTGGATCTCTCTCACACGTACCGACACAGACTATCCCGCAATTCAATTGATCCTCAAAGGTTTTTATTGAATAGCGGAATAGGAAATATGATCAAAAAAAGTGTATGTATCTCGCACGTACACAACCACACTAGGCCCCAATTACTATTGTTTGTACCCCTAAAAGGCTAGATGAGGAGTAGGGGGGGTATGGAACAGGCAGCACCCTCAAACCTTCAGAAGTATGAGATGAACCCCAACAACTTGGAAAGGTGGATCTCTCTCACACGTACCAACACAGACTATCCCCCAATTTAACTGATCCCCAAAGGTTTTTGATTAAATAGCGGAATAGAAAATATGATCCCAAAAAAGTGTATGTATATCACACGTACACAACCACACTAGGCCCCAATTACTATTGTTTGTACCCCTAAAAGGCTAGGAGTAGGGGGAGTATGGAACAGGCAGCACCCTCAAACCTTCAGAAGTATGAGATGAACCCCAACAACTTGGAAAGGTGGATCTCTCTCACACGTACCAACACAGACTATCCCCCAATTTAACTGATCCCCAGAGGTTTTTGATTAAATAGCGGAATAGAAAATATGATCCCAAAAAAGTGTATGTATATCACACGTACACAACCACACTAGGCCCCAATTACTATTGTTTGTACCCCTAAAAGGCTAGGAGTAGGGGGAGTATGGAACAGGCAGCACCCTCAAACCTTCAGAAGTATGAGATGAACCCCAACAACTTGGAAAGGTGGATCTCTCTCACACGTACCAACACAGACTATCCCCCAATTTAACTGATCCCCAGAGGTTTTTGATTAAATAGCGGAATAGAAAATATGATCCCAAAAAAGTGTATGTATATCACACGTACACAACCACACTAGGCCCCAATTACTATTGTTTGTACCCCTAAAAGGCTAGGAGTAGGGGGAGTATGGAACAGGCAGCACCCTCAAACCTTCAGAAGTATGAGATGAACCCCAACAACTTGGAAAGGTGGATCTCTCTCACACGTACCAACACAGACTATCCCCCAATTTAACTGATCCCCAGAGGTTTTTGATTAAATAGCGGAATAGAAAATATGATCCCAAAAAAGTGTATGTATATCACACGTACACAACCACACTAGGCCCCAATTACTATTGTTTGTACCCCTAAAAGGCTAGGAGTAGGGGGAGTATGGAACAGGCAGCACCCTCAAACCTTCAGAAGTATGAGATGAACCCCAACAACTTGGAAAGGTGGATCTCTCTCACACGTACCAACACAGACTATCCCCCAATTTAACTGATCCCCAAAGGTTTTTGATTAAATAGCGGAATAGAAAATATGATCCCAAAAAAGTGTATGTATATCACACGTACACAACCACACTAGGCCCCAATTACTATTGTTTGTACCCCTAAAAGGCTAGGAGTAGGGGGGAGTATGGAACAGGCAGCACCCTCAAACCTTCAGAAGTATGAGATGAACCCCAACAACTTGGAAAGGTGGATCTCTCTCACACGTACCAACACAGACTATCCCCCAATTTAACTGATCCCCAGAGGTTTTTGATTAAATAGCGGAATAGAAAATATGATCCCAAAAAAGTGTATGTATATCACACGTACACAACCACACTAGGCCCCAATTACTATTGTTTGTACCCCTAAAAGGCTAGGAGTAGGGGGAGTATGGAACAGGCAGCACCCTCAAACCTTCAGAAGTATGAGATGAACCCCAACAACTTGGAAAGGTGGATCTCTCTCACACGTACCAACACAGACTATCCCCCAATTTAACTGATCCCCAGAGGTTTTTGATTAAATAGCGGAATAGAAAATATGATCCCAAAAAAGTGTATGTATATCACACGTACACAACCACACTAGGCCCCAATTACTATTGTTTGTACCCCTAAAAGGCTAGGAGTAGGGGGAGTATGGAACAGGCAGCACCCTCAAACCTTCAGAAGTATGAGATGAACCCCAACAACTTGGAAAGGTGGATCTCTCTCACACGTACCAACACAGACTATCCCCCAATTTAACTGATCCCCAGAGGTTTTTGATTAAATAGCGGAATAGAAAATATGATCCCAAAAAAGTGTATGTATATCACACGTACACAACCACACTAGGCCCCAATTACTATTGTTTGTACCCCTAAAAGGCTAGGAGTAGGGGGGAGTATGGAACAGGCAGCACCCTCAAACCTTCAGAAGTATGAGATGAACCCCAACAACTTGGAAAGGTGGATCTCTCTCACACGTACCAACACAGACTATCCCCCAATTTAACTGATCCCCAGAGGTTTTTGATTAAATAGCGGAATAGAAAATATGATCCCAAAAAAGTGTATGTATATCACACGTACACAACCACACTAGGCCCCAATTACTATTGTTTGTACCCCTAAAAGGCTAGGAGTAGGGGGAGTATGGAACAGGCAGCACCCTCAAACCTTCAGAAGTATGAGATGAACCCCAACAACTTGGAAAGGTGGATCTCTCTCACACGTACCAACACAGACTATCCCCCAATTTAACTGATCCCCAAAGGTTTTTGATTAAATAGCGGAATAGAAAATATGATCCCAAAAAAGTGTATGTATATCACACGTACACAACCACACTAGGCCCCAATTACTATTGTTTGTACCCCTAAAAGGCTAGGAGTAGGGGGAGTATGGAACAGGCAGCACCCTCAAACCTTCAGAAGTATGAGATGAACCCCAACAACTTGGAAAGGTGGATCTCTCTCACACGTACCAACACAGACTATCCCCCAATTTAACTGATCCCCAGAGGTTTTTGATTAAATAGCGGAATAGAAAATATGATCCCAAAAAAGTGTATGTATATCACACGTACACAACCACACTAGGCCCCAATTACTATTGTTTGTACCCCTAAAAGGCTAGGAGTAGGGGGGAGTATGGAACAGGCAGCACCCTCAAACCTTCAGAAGTATGAGATGAACCCCAACAACTTGGAAAGGTGGATCTCTCTCACACGTACCAACACAGACTATCCCCCAATTTAACTGATCCCCAGAGGTTTTTGATTAAATAGCGGAATAGAAAATATGATCCCAAAAAAGTGTATGTATATCACACGTACACAACCACACTAGGCCCCAATTACTATTGTTTGTACCCCTAAAAGGCTAGGAGTAGGGGGAGTATGGAACAGGCAGCACCCTCAAACCTTCAGAAGTATGAGATGAACCCCAACAACTTGGAAAGGTGGATCTCTCTCACACGTACCAACACAGACTATCCCCCAATTTAACTGATCCCCAGAGGTTTTTGATTAAATAGCGGAATAGAAAATATGATCCCAAAAAAGTGTATGTATATCACACGTACACAACCACACTAGGCCCCAATTACTATTGTTTGTACCCCTAAAAGGCTAGGAGTAGGGGGAGTATGGAACAGGCAGCACCCTCAAACCTTCAGAAGTATGAGATGAACCCCAACAACTTGGAAAGGTGGATCTCTCTCACACGTACCAACACAGACTATCCCCCAATTTAACTGATCCCCAGAGGTTTTTGATTAAATAGCGGAATAGAAAATATGATCCCAAAAAAGTGTATGTATATCACACGTACACAACCACACTAGGCCCCAATTACTATTGTTTGTACCCCTAAAAGGCTAGGAGTAGGGGGGAGTATGGAACAGGCAGCACCCTCAAACCTTCAGAAGTATGAGATGAACCCCAACAACTTGGAAAGGTGGATCTCTCTCACACGTACCAACACAGACTATCCCCCAATTTAACTGATCCCCAGAGGTTTTTGATTAAATAGCGGAATAGAAAATATGATCCCAAAAAAGTGTATGTATATCACACGTACACAACCACACTAGGCCCCAATTACTATTGTTTGTACCCCTAAAAGGCTAGGAGTAGGGGGAGTATGGAACAGGCAGCACCCTCAAACCTTCAGAAGTATGAGATGAACCCCAACAACTTGGAAAGGTGGATCTCTCTCACACGTACCAACACAGACTATCCCCCAATTTAACTGATCCCCAAAGGTTTTTGATTAAATAGCGGAATAGAAAATATGATCCCAAAAAAGTGTATGTATATCACACGTACACAACCACACTAGGCCCCAATTACTATTGTTTGTACCCCTAAAAGGCTAGGAGTAGGGGGAGTATGGAACAGGCAGCACCCTCAAACCTTCAGAAGTATGAGATGAACCCCAACAACTTGGAAAGGTGGATCTCTCTCACACGTACCAACACAGACTATCCCCCAATTTAACTGATCCCCAGAGGTTTTTGATTAAATAGCGGAATAGAAAATATGATCCCAAAAAAGTGTATGTATATCACACGTACACAACCACACTAGGCCCCAATTACTATTGTTTGTACCCCTAAAAGGCTAGGAGTAGGGGGAGTATGGAACAGGCAGCACCCTCAAACCTTCAGAAGTATGAGATGAACCCCAACAACTTGGAAAGGTGGATCTCTCTCACACGTACCAACACAGACTATCCCCCAATTTAACTGATCCCCAGAGGTTTTTGATTAAATAGCGGAATAGAAAATATGATCCCAAAAAAGTGTATGTATATCACACGTACACAACCACACTAGGCCCCAATTACTATTGTTTGTACCCCTAAAAGGCTAGGAGTAGGGGGAGTATGGAACAGGCAGCACCCTCAAACCTTCAGAAGTATGAGATGAACCCCAACAACTTGGAAAGGTGGATCTCTCTCACACGTACCAACACAGACTATCCCCCAATTTAACTGATCCCCAGAGGTTTTTGATTAAATAGCGGAATAGAAAATATGATCCCAAAAAAGTGTATGTATATCACACGTACACAACCACACTAGGCCCCAATTACTATTGTTTGTACCCCTAAAAGGCTAGGAGTAGGGGGAGTATGGAACAGGCAGCACCCTCAAACCTTCAGAAGTATGAGATGAACCCCAACAACTTGGAAAGGTGGATCTCTCTCACACGTACCAACACAGACTATCCCCCAATTTAACTGATCCCCAAAGGTTTTTGATTAAATAGCGGAATAGAAAATATGATCCCAAAAAAGTGTATGTATATCACACGTACACAACCACACTAGGCCCCAATTACTATTGTTTGTACCCCTAAAAGGCTAGGAGTAGGGGGAGTATGGAACAGGCAGCACCCTCAAACCTTCAGAAGTATGAGATGAACCCCAACAACTTGGAAAGGTGGATCTCTCTCACACGTACCAACACAGACTATCCCCCAATTTAACTGATCCCCAAAGGTTTTTGATTAAATAGCGGAATAGAAAATATGATCCCAAAAAAGTGTATGTATATCACACGTACACAACCACACTAGGCCCCAATTACTATTGTTTGTACCCCTAAAAGGCTAGGAGTAGGGGGAGTATGGAACAGGCAGCACCCTCAAACCTTCAGAAGTATGAGATGAACCCCAACAACTTGGAAAGGTGGATCTCTCTCACACGTACCAACACAGACTATCCCCCAATTTAACTGATCCCCAAAGGTTTTTGATTAAATAGCGGAATAGAAAATATGATCCCAAAAAAGTGTATGTATATCACACGTACACAACCACACTAGGCCCCAATTACTATTGTTTGTACCCCTAAAAGGCTAGGAGTAGGGGGAGTATGGAACAGGCAGCACCCTCAAACCTTCAGAAGTATGAGATGAACCCCAACAACTTGGAAAGGTGGATCTCTCTCACACGTACCAACACAGACTATCCCCCAATTTAACTGATCCCCAAAGGTTTTTGATTAAATAGCGGAATAGAAAATATGATCCCAAAAAAGTGTATGTATATCACACGTACACAACCACACTAGGCCCCAATTACTATTGTTTGTACCCCTAAAAGGCTAGATGAGGAGTAGGGGGAGTATGGAACAGGCAGCACCCTCAAACCTTCAGTATGAGATTGTGTTCACTGTACCCCACAAAGATTGAGTTCACTGCACCCCACAATGATTGTGTTCACTGCACCCCACAAAGATTGTGTTCACTGCACCTCACAAAGATTGTGTTCACTGTACCCCCCAAAGATTGTGTTCACTGCACCCCACAAAGATTCTGTTCACTGTACCCCACAAAGATTGTGTTCACTGCACCCCAAAAAGATTGTGTTCACTGCACCCCAAAAAGGATGTTGTTCACTGCACCCCAAAAAGGATGTTGTTCACTCCACCCCAAAAAGATTGTGTTCACTGCACCCCACAAAGATTGTGTTCACTGCACCCCAAAAAGATTGTGTTCACTGCACCCCAAAAATGATTTTGTTCACTGCACCCCAAAAAGGATTTTGTTCACTGCACCCCAAAAAGGATGTTGTTCACTCCACCCCAAAAAGATTGTGTTCACTGCACCCCAAAAAGATTGTGTTCACTGCACCCCACAAAGGATTTTGTTCACTGCACCCCAAAAAGATTGTGTTCACTGCACCCCAAAAAGGATGTTGTTCACTGCACCCCAAAAAGGATTTTGTTCACTGCACCCCAAAAAGATTGTGTTCACTGCACCCCACAAAGGATTTTGTTCACTGCACCCCACAAAGATTGTGTTCACTGCACACCAAAAAGGATTGTGTTCACTGCACACCAAAAAGGATTGTGTTCACTGCACCCCAAAAAGATTTTGTTCACTGCAGCCCAAAAAGATTGTGTTCACTGCAGCCCAAAAAGATTGTGTTCACTGCAGCCCAAAAAGATTGTGTTCACTGCAGCCCAAAAAGATTGTGTTCACTGCAGCCCAAAAAGATTGTGTTCACTGCAGCTCACACACAGAAAAATGGATGTGGATCACTGACACCTGCCTATCTCCAATCCCACACCACACAGCAATATCGATTGTAGTTTGTAGAACACAGTTTCCCTAAAATTCAGCAGACTCTGTCCCTAACAGGATTGAGAAGAGATCGTAGATCAGGATTGAGTGCAGATTCACCCCACCCCCCACACAGCAATATCGATTGTAGTTTGTAGAACACAGTTTCCCTAAAATTCAGCAGACTCTGTCCCTAACAGGATTGAGAAGAGATCGTAGATCAGGATTGAGTGCAGATTCACCCCACCCCCCACACAGCAATATCGATTGTAGTTTGTAGAACACAGTTTCCCTAAAATTCAGCAGACTCTGTCCCTAACAGGATTGAGAAGAGATCGTAGATCAGGATTGAGTGCAGATTCACCCCACCCCCCACACAGCAATATCGATTGTAGTTTGTAGAAGACACTGACCCTATATAATTCAGCAGACTCTATCCCTAAAATGCCTACAACTCGCCCTGCCTAAACACTCCGACCTGTCCCTCAATTCTATCCGGACACAAATGGTTTTTTCCTGCCTATCTTTCCCTAATCAGCAGCCAGCACGTTGATGTGTGCTCTGTCCCTGAATCTAAGCAGCATAATGACGCCGCTGCGGCTGCCTCGAACTTATAAAGACTTGGTCACATGCTTCAGACGGCCAATCACAGCTACTGAGACTTTTGCAGGCATGGCTGGGATGGCTTAAGGCACACCAGTTAAACGATTGTTGATTGGCTGTTGAAAGCCCGCCATGAAAAGAGCGCCAAAGCATGCAAAACCCGGAAATAAAACGACCGAACACGGATTTTTACCCGAACATACAGTAAAGTGTCCGTGTCCGTGTTCGGGTACAAAAAATCCAATTATTCGGTACGAACACGAATAATACAGTCCGTGTTCGCTCAACACTACACCTGACATCATGTGACCACTGCAGGTCTTGACATTTAGCTTGCCTTGTTTGGCTTTCACTTCTTTCTCTGGCCTTCTAGGGTCATACTGCATATGTAAGAGTGCGCTTATCTTGTTTGAAGGCAGTTCCTTATGGTCTGGTTCAAATATCTGCTGGATTCTTTCTGTTAAAGTTAAACTAAACCTCTACTTTACAGCCAAGGAAGCTGCCATCTTAGCCTCTTTTTTTGGTTTGTTTTTTTTTGTTGTTTTTTAAATCTTTGTTGCATTCATCACATTTTGCATTAATTGTTGCAAAACAAAACGGAGTATTTATGTCAGCTTTGATAATTCAGTTATTACAGGTAGTAATACAGTATGTTACTTAAGTAAAGAAACGTTAAACAACTCTGATATAGGTACAGTAAAGGTGTTGTGTGTGGTGGGATCAAAAGGCTACTTATAGCCAGGATCATTGAGGGATAATATATATATATATATATATATATATATATATCAAAGATGATTGGAAGGGGGGGGCGTGGGGGTAGGTTGGACCCAAAAGACCACCGTGACTGTTAGAGGGGCTGGGGGGAATGGAAAGGAACCCGGGGGTCCGACCATCCCAAAGAGGGGGCCCACGTCCACCCCAAGGGACCACAAAGGGGGAGGGGGGGGCACTACTTACCACACCATGGACTGGATGGGCACCACTCCGGCAGTCCACCTCCCCATCTTGGAATAGGGGGTATTGACGGCTAAGGGGTAAGCTGCGACTGAGGCCGAACCAGGTCGTGTGTGTCGCAGCAAGGTTTTTCACTCGCGGGCCTGCCCCTGCTCAATGGGGCTCTGTCGTGGCCAGGCCTAGCTCAGAGCTGTGACCTGCACATGCTCACTGGCCAGTCTAGGAGACATTAACCACTTAAGCCCCGGAAGATTTTACCCCCTTCCTGACCAGGCCCTATTTTGCGATTCGGCACTGCGTGACTTTAACGGACAATTGCACGGTCGTGCGATGCTGTACCTAAACGAAATTGACGTCCTTTTTTTCCCACAAACAGAGCTTTCTTTTGGTGGTATTTGATCACCTGTATGATTTTTTTGATCATGCACTATAAACAAAAAAAGAGCGACAACTTTGGAAAAATAATATTTTTCACATTTGTTTATATGAAATTCCCAAAAAAAAAATGTAAAACTCAAGATTTTTTAACATTTTAGGCCAATTTGTTTTCTGCTACATATGTTTTGTAAAAAAAAAATCGTAATAAGCGTATTTTGATTGGTTTGCGCAAACGTTATTGCGTTTACTAACTAAGGGAAAGATTTTTGTTGTTTTTGTTGTTGTTTTTTTTTTTTTTTTTTAACGAGTAATGGCGGCGATCTGCGATTTTTTTTTTTTTTTTTTTTTTCTTGCGGGACTGCGACATTGCAGCGGACAGATCTGACCCTTGACTGACATTTTTGACACTTTTGGGGGGGAACAGTGACATTACTACAGTAATCAGTGCTATACATATGCACTGTTACTGTAGAAATTACACTGGCAGGGAAGGGGTTAACTTTATTGCAGGGGTTAAGTGTGTCCCTAGGGGCGTGCTTCTAACTGTAAAGAGATGTGGCTAGTGGTGTAACAACAGAGACATATGATCCTACATAGCAGGACCGTATGTTCTCTGTTCTTACACAGGGGAGAATGACAGGCAGCTTTGTTTACATCAGCCGCCTGCCTTTCTCCCTCAGCACCGGATGATCGCGAGTGACCGGCGGACATCGGGTCCGCCGGTCACACGCACGGGGATGTGCAGGAGCGAGTGGGGGCGGGAGCGCGCCTCCGGCGCCGCACGCTCGCCCCCTAGAGCCTCACAGGCTAGCGACGTAGTGTGCCGACCGCCCACAGTATATTTACTGCGGCAGTCAGCCCCTCACAGGCAAAGCAACGTAGTCCTTCGTCGCTTTGCCTGTGAGGGGCTGACTGCCGCAGTAAATATACTGTGGGCGGTCGGCAAGTGGTTAAGGATCTAGAATATCCAGCGGTTGATTGTAGTTCTCTCAGGAACATAACTAGCTAAAATAAAATTTTAACAAAAGGTTCCCTTTCAAATAAAAAAACATGCTAAGACCGAAGTTCCAGCAGGGAACTAGGTCTTACTCCTAAACTAGGCAGAAACAATCGGAATCCTATAGCAGAGTGACTGGGTGTATGCCCTCGGGGACTGCCTCATAGGCGTGGTAAAGTTTTTTTTTTTTTTTGCCTAGTGTCCTACTCCTTTAGGGGGCAGGATAACCCAATGGTTAAGAAGAATATGGAGCTACATTTGTCAATGAACTTCAGAGAAAAGGATTTTACAGTAAGTCAAGATTTTTGACTTACCGTAAAATCTATTTCTCTGATGTTCCTTGACGGGCACAGCACCCACCCCTCGAAGTTGTAATTCACCTGACACTGCTTTTTGTTTTTATTGGTTGAGCCAGATGGACTTGTCTTTTTTCAACCTGACTAACTATGTAACTGCTTGTAACTAAACTGAGTGTCTATAGCAGAGAGAGGGAGTATACCCCCTGGGACTGCCCATGGGTGTAGCCAGACTTTTTTTCTGCCTAGTGTCCTCTTCCTGTAGGGGGCAGTATAACCCAATAGTTAAGAATATCAGGAGCTGTGTCTGTCAATGAACATCGGAGAAATGGATTTTAAGATAGGTCAAAAATCAAATTTTTTGTATGGCCATTTTAAGGGTGGAATTTTGAAAGTAGCAGATATTTTGCTTACATAATATATGCTGTGTTTTTCCTGTATATTAATTGATTAAGATAGCTGCAATTAATCAGTAAGTAAATACAATTTCTTTGGCTTGAAGGACTCTGAAGGTGATACACCCCTCCATGATGCAATAAGCAAAAAGCGGGATGATATCCTGGCTGTGTTGTTAGAGGCTGGAGCTGATGTTACCATTACCAATAACAATGGATTTAATGCCCTCCATCATGCTGCTCTAAGAGGAAATCCCAGGTAATGTCTTGATTGTCTTACTTTATTTATTAATAAACAGATTTTTATGTATCTTTTATACATAGTATGTTAAAGACTCTGTATAACTGACTGAACACTGACTAGATGGACCATACCATATATTGATTTTATTATTTTGGGTACTTGAGTTTGCTGGACGCAAGCGGACCTAGACTTGGTGACCACATGCACAGACCCCAATTTTCAACTTATCAGTTTATATAAATACAGTTGATGGGCCTCAGAGGGTAGCTTTTTGCCATGCGGAATTCTAGAATATAGTGGACTTTTATCAACTAAACTAAACCAATAGAGCCTACAGTGGATAATGAAAGTATTTCTAAAGCCAAGAGCATTATTTTACCTATTCAGGCTTTTTTTTTCACCTGTGTGATCCTCTCAGTAGCGCACGTTTTCCCCTAGGTTGACAACATTCACTTATATTGTATCTATGGAGGAGCAATGTTGTCAGACTAGGAAAGAGAGAGCCAGGATCTAGAGATCTGATGGGGCGGCACTGGTGAGCACTGTTGAGGTGGCACTGGTGAGCACTGTTGAGGTGGCACTGGTGAGCACTGATGAGGTGGCACTGGTGAGCACTGATGAGGTGGCACTGGTGAGCACTGATGAGGTGGCACTGGTGAGCACTGATGAGGTGGCACTGGTGAGCACTGATGAGGTGGCACTGGTGAGCACTGATGAGGTGGCACTGGTGAGCACTGATGAGGTGGCACTGGTGAGCACTGATCAGGTGGCACTGGTGAGCACTGATCAGGTGGCACTGGTGAGCACTGATCAGGAGTCACTGGTAAGGCTGCACTAATAGGTGGCACTCATGGTTGACACTGATAGGGGGCATTGAAGGGCACTGGTAGGGTGCACTGAAAGGTGGCCCAGATGATGAGGTGCTGATGGACACTGATTGGCAGCACTGTTAGGTGGCACTGGTGGGCACTGCTTAGTTGCAGTGAGTGTCCATGTGCGGGACCGATGTCCCGTTGACACAAGCCAGTAATCGGTTTTCTTTTCTCCCCATGCTGTAATTGGCTGGCTGACAGCTGATCACGTGGTAAATCTCATGGACTTACTGATCACAGAGCACGCCGCCCGCACCTCAAAGGGGGGCGCGCAAGCAGCGTGAGCATAGGAGGACATATATGGACGACGTCCTGGCAATTTGGGCCTGCACTGTAGCCTTCTTTCGGCTATAACGTGGATGCAAAGTGGTTAATGTTGGTGAAAGAAGACACGGGAATATTCACTTATTTATGTTAGAATTAATAAGAAGTTCACACTTGGTTGGAGACACCTGGTGGCTGTTTATAGACATATAGAAATTGCACTTTTATTTTTTATATATATATATATATATATATATATATATATATATATATATATATATATATATATATATATATATATACTGTATAAATATAATATATTTTTTTTATTCTATTTATTTACGTTTTTGGATTGGATTGCACCTGTATATGCACTTTGATTTGTGTAAATTTTGTATGCATATGTTTAGGTATTATTTAGGGAACACAGTTATTAAATAACTGATTCACTACTCAGATTTCAGTTTATCTCAACACAGAATTTGTGATTTTCTTTTACTTTCAATGATAATGGTAAACAGGTCACACTGAGAGGCTGAGTCTTTTTAATGGGGGCACAGGCAGCAATAAAAACTGACAGGGGGGGTCTAATTTATCTCTACTCTGTCCAAAACCAAAAAACAAGATTGGTGAACCTCTGCCCATCTTTACTTCTCAGGCACACTGACTCTCTAAGATGCCCTTTTTTTACTCAATCATGTTACTGACCTGTTGCCAATTATCCTAATTCAGTGGTTCTTAACCTGGGTTCGATCGAACCCCAGGGGTTCGGTGGGTCAGTCTCGAGGGTTCAGCACACCCTCCGCTAGTACCACTTCGCTGTCAGATACTATTTCTCCAGTTTCGGGCATGTCCTTCCGCTCCCACTCCGCTCACACTCGCAGCTCTCTCTGCCCCTGGCTCACTCTCACTGCTGGCTGTGCAGCTCGGCTCCCGGCCGAATCCGATCCAGCCGGAGCCGTTGTCGCCCACTGTGGAGTGGTGGGGGGGGGGGGGGTGAGGGAGACAGGCCAGGCGTGCGGTGCGGAGAGGGACTGTCTGGGGGAGGGACTAACCTGTGCAGTGGCCGCCCAGCGCAGCGCGGGAGAGAACCACCAGGCCAGGCAGCCGCAGCAGCAGAAGAAGCCGGCAGGTTTGAGGCCAGAGAGCCAGTGGTGACAGTGGTGCTGCAGCCTGCAGGAGGAAAACCTAGCCTGTGATCGGGAGTCGGGACACAGGTGAAAAAAAGGTAGGACTGGAGTAGTACTGGCTGTACTAGTCTAGTGACTGACTGTCTGACTGACTGTGTGAGAACACTGAGAAGACTATGTAAAGGGGATCTATTTTATGGGGAACCTGGCCTGCTGTAAGGGGGAGATCTAAATGGGGGATGGGACCTCATCTCACCCTGGCCTGCTGTAAGGGGGGATCTATATGGGGGACATAATCCCCCATATAGATTCCCCCTTACAGTAGGCCAGGGTGAGGTGAGGTCCCCCATATAGATCCCCCCCTACAGCAGGCCAGGGTAAGGTTAGGTCACTCTGGGGTCCCCCATATAGATCCCCCCTTACAGCAGGCTAGGGTGAGGTTAGGTCACTCTGGGGTCCCCCATATAGATCCCCCCCCTACAGCAGGCCAGGATCCGGGCCTCACCTCACCCTGTCCTGCTGTAACGGGGGAGATCTATATGGGGGACGGGACCTCACCTCACCTCACCCTGGCCTGCTGTAAGGGGGGATCTATATGGGGGACCTGGGATCTATATGGGGGACCTCACCCTGGCCTGCTGTAAGGGGGGATCTATATAGGGGACCATGTCCCCCATATAGATCCCCCCTTACAGCAGGCCAGAGTGAGGTGAGGTCCCGTCCCCCATATAGATCCCCACTTACAGCAGGCCAGGGTGAGGTGACATGAGACATGATAATGACATGAGAGCGGCACTTGCCAAGATAAAGCCGCGCATTTCTGAACTGGTCTCTGAAAGACAACAGCAGAAGTCACACTAATTTGCAGTAAATATTCATTATTATGTTTTTGTGTGAAAATCATGTTTTAATGGTTTTGTTCTTTGTTCTTAATGGTTTTGTTCATTTTGTGCACCTATGTATACCTAAAATAATTTAAACCTATGTTTTGAATTTGAAAAAATCATTTAATTTTTCCAATTAAGAAGGGTTCGGTGAATGCGCATATGAAACTGTTGGGGTTCAGTACCTCCAACAAGGTTAAGAACCACTGTCCTAATTAGTTACAAAATGTTCTTCCAGATCTTCCTTGTTAGTACCACTTACTTTCTTCTTACTTTTTTCCTAAAAATGGTACATTTCCTCACTTAAACAATTATGTTTTCTATTGTGAATAGAGTATAGTTTTGTTCTAAAGGTTTGCTTGTTCTAATATTTGGGTTATTCTAAAGGCTGGGTGTTTTTTTTTTAACCTTAAAGTGATTGTAAAGGCTAAGTTAAAATAACAAACATGTTATACTTACCTGCTCGGGTTTTGCACAAAGCCCTGATCCTCCTCTTCTCAGATCCCCTGCTGGCTCCCCCACCCCGCCAAGTGGCCCTATAGCAAGCCGCTTGCTATAGGGTACTCATGCGTGCTCCCTCCCAAGCCTTACTTTGTGTGTAAGTTGACACTGTTTCTCACTCTCTCCTCACTGGCTGTGATTAACAGCAGTAAGAGCCAACCACTGCTGTCTCTGAGCCAATGAGGAGGAAGAGGGACGCTGCTCTCATGCACGTTACTGGATCAAGAACAGGCTCAGGTAAATGTATAGGGCGGAGGTGGCTGCATGCAGAAGGTTTTTTTTTTATCCAAATGCAATGTATTTATTAGGTAAGAAGCCTTCTGCATTTAGAGCCACATTTATGCACTCCCTGCATTAAGGTAAAAAAATACCCCACTAACTATCCCCCCCCCCTAAACACTTACCTTGGCCTGTTAGCGATCCATTGCTGTCTCTGGCTGCAGTCTTCTCTCCCCTCTCTTCCTCTTCTCACAGGGACTGCTGTTGCTGTCAATCAGATTGTATGAAGAAGGATCAGAGCGGCCAAGCTATCTGTGATAATGGACACAGGCAGCATGGCTCGGGAGCTCGTTGTGCCCCTATAGCAAATGGTTTGCAATTTGGTCTCACAGAGAAGAGGTGGTTTGCTGCTGCTCTGTGCAAAGCCCGATATGTTGCTATGAAGCGTTTCGGAGGCATGGCCTCCGTCTGCAGGTCACCTCTCTGGGATGGTCGGACACTCAGTTTCTGGGTCTCCCCTCTATCCTATAACAGGTCACAGATCCCCCAATTTGAGTGTGATTTTTGTGAATAGAAACCAGGAGGCTTGGTTTGGGAGCTGACTATCTAAAGTCACTATATGACTGTAAGGGTGACTGAAGTCAGTGGCAGACTACTAAAAGGCATTACTATTGAGGTATAGAGGTATCCTACCTGTCTAGTGTGTACACAGGCCGATGCCTATGCCTGAGTTACTGCAGCCACAGATCGCCATCCCTCCAGAAAGCCGGTCACTTCCACAGGCCGCACAGTCTCCCGCATGCCGAGGACACCTCCCGCAGGCCGAGGCACTTCCGCAGGCCGCACAGGCTGAATGCACACATCCCGCAGGCCGCTGCTAACTTGCAAGCCGCCGCTATCCTACACAGGCCGCCGCCATTTTCCTGCAGATCGCACGAGGCCGCCATATTGGCGTAGCCTCGTGTCTCCAGCATGGGGGCGGCCATGTTTGAGGTGACCAAACACCTCGTGGAGTAATTGGGAGGCGCCGGAAGGCGTGTAAAGGGGCGGAGCCGCCTCCTTGGCCCAGGGAAAGCAAGCCAAAGACTTCCTGTCTGTAAAAGACAGTGCTGGAAGCAGGTTGATAAGAAACTTCTGTGCATCAGGTGAGCCTTGGGGTCTCTCTCTCGCTCTCTCTCTCTCTTTCTGAGGGGTCCAAGCAGGTAGACTGAGGGGCGCTACTGCGCTGGGGGACCAAGTTAAAAAAAAAAAAAAAAAAAAGGAAAAAAAAAAATGTTTTTTTTCTTGCAATTAATTTTTTTGTGTTTGCTGGCAAGTGTCTTGTTACATGAACCCTGCCACACATGTATCCCCACCTGATCCCCTCAGGGTGGCCACAGGACCCTCCAGTACCCCACTTGTGATGATGCATTATCAGCAGTTTTGGAGTCTTTGGTATCCCGGGTGGAGGTAGCCTGTCAGGGACGGGGGTCAAGAAGAGCGACCCCCGCCTACCCCTATGTCATCTGATACCTCAGATACGGATTCTGAGCTGGTCATTGCAGTCCCTTATCTGGGGTTGTTGCCTCAGGTACGGTCTCCTCAGACAGTAAGGAGGACGCTTCTGCCTCCGCCATAGCACAAGAAGCGTTGGTGGAAGCACTAGTTGTGTCTGTCCGGGAAACCTTAAATCTTGAGGTTACACCGGCAGAGGTAGCTGAGACTCCTATTCCTTTTTTGGTACTAGCAAGCCTACCAAAATGGTGAAGGGTTTCCCTTGCCCAAATAGGGTCGTCCGTAAATGAGCCCTGCTATTTCCAAACGCATGGCTAGGCGCTATCATTATGAAGAATCCCTCATTACAAAGATGGACGGTACCACCAATAGTGGACTCACCGATTTCCAGACTAAATAAAGCCACTGTTATCCCGTTGGATTGACAGAATGGGCCCACCCATCTCTAGGGTGGGGGGACGTCTTCACCGGTTTCCGGATCCAGGGCTTTCCAGAATCCCGGATAAAGGGGTTCGCAAGGTCATATGGTCGGGATACAAGATCGAGTTTCACTTCCACCGGTGCGATTCTTCCCTTCCAATAGTCAACATCCCCGGGTCG
The DNA here is from genome assembly GCF_965119305.1 of Pelophylax lessonae. NCBI lineage: Eukaryota > Metazoa > Chordata > Amphibia > Anura > Ranidae > Pelophylax > Pelophylax lessonae. The sequence continues at coordinate 399,138,795 of NC_138772.1, forward strand.
CTTAAAAGCTTTGCGGGGGACAGCTTGATACAACAAGCAGTGGTAGTTCCCATTCCTTGGAGGAGTTCTAGTCGAACTTGTTCACAATGCCCAGGAAAAAGGGCTAGGTGCGTCCAATTCTGGTCTTGGAAGAGATGGAGTCCATCCATACAGTGGTGGCCTCCCTGCATCAGGGGGATTTCCTGGCGTCCATAGACATTTAGGATGCCTATCCTTATATCCCCATCTTCGCAGGACATCAGCGTTTTCGTTGCTTTTCCCAAAGATCATCCCTGGTTCCCACCAGGAGACTGAACTATCTGGGCCTAATTTTGGATACATCCTTGGCCAGAGTGTTTCTCCATGCGGAGAAACTCCAGAAGATTCAGTCAATGATTCGGATGTTGCTGTACGTCAACTGGCTGGGATTGATGGTTGCCTCCTTAGAGGCCGTACCGTTTGCCCAGTCTCATACCCAAATTCTCCAAAGAGGAGATTCTTCTCATATGGAATCGGAATCCCGATTCCCTGGACAATCGGATCCGATTGAGTGAGCGGACCAGGGAGGCTCTGGTCTGGTGGCTTCGGTCTCCGATGCTCAGCCAGGGGAAGTCATTTCTTCTGATAAATTCCAGGTTACCGGTAAATGTGTTGGAACTGAGAGCGATCAGACTTTGTCTGATTTACTGGACCGAGCAGCTCCAGGGCAGCCCGGTTCGGATCCAATCGGACTATGCCACGGTCATGACTTAGGTCGATCACCAAGGGGCACCAAGAGTGCCCTGGCGGCCATAGAAGTGGCCAACATTCTTATTGGGGGAACAGTTGTTCCAGTTCTCTCTGCGATATTTATCACGGGGGTGGACAGGCAGATTATTTCAGCCGTCAGATCTGGATCAAGAGGAATAGTCTCTTCATCCAGAGGTATTTCACCAGCTGTCCCTTCATTGGGGCACCCCGGATATGGATCTGTTGGTAGGTTGGCTCAACAGGGCTCGCACCCGCGATCCTCTAGCGGACGCAGCAGACGCGCTGAACGGCCTGTAAAGGCAGTATCAGCTACTATATGTCTTCCCCCCTCTCAAATTGCTGCTGAGATTTCTCCGCAGGATAGAGGTGGAGGGAACTCCAGTTATCCTGGAAATTCCGAGCTGGCCTCGTCAAGCCGGGTACGCCGACTTGGACAGTCTAGTCGCGGACGCTCCTTGGAGACTTCCTCTCAGGGAGGATCTGCGGTCTCAAGGACCGATCTTCCATCGTGCTTTAGTCGCTGGTTTTAATGGCCTGGCTATTGAGACCCAGGTACTGAAGGACAGAGGGTTGTCAGCTTCAGTTATTCCTACTCTAATTAAAGCAAGGAAAGCGACTTCCAGCAAAGTCTATTATCGCACATGGAAGACTTATATTGCGTGGTGTGAATCTTTGGAATTTCCCCCATGTACCTATTCGGTGACCCGAATCTTGGCTTTTCTGCAAAAGGGGGTTGAGCAGAAACTATCCTTGAGCACTATCAAGGGTCAGGTTTCAGCATTAGCAATCTTCTTTCAGAAGCCTTGGGCTACTCATTCCTTGGTGTCCAGGGGGTGCGGCACTTGGCTCCGCCAGTGCGTGCGCCCTTACCGCCCTGGGATCTTAATTTGGTGTTTGTCGGTTCTTCAGAAACCTCCCTTTGAAAATATCAGGGAGATTCCCTTGCTTACATTATCCCAGAAGGTGGCCTTCTTGGTGGCTATCACTTCTGCACGCAGGGTGTCAGAACTGGCTGCATTATCATGCCATTCCCCATATCTAGTGGTTCATAGGGATAAGGTAGTTCTTCATCCGAAGCCATCCTTTCTTCCTAAGGTGGTTTCAGATTTTCATCTGAATGAAGATATTGTGCTACCTTCCTTGTGTCCTAAGCCCAATCATCCTCAGGAATATGTGTTGCATTCCTTGGATGTGGTTCGGGCAATCAGGGTATACCTGAAGACTACGGAATCGTTCCGTAAGACGGATTCACTTTTTGTGATCACGGATGGCCCCAGAAAGGGGTTGCCTGCATCTGCCGCGACTATCTCCAAATGGATTAGACAGACGGTGGTACAGGCTTATTCTATCAAGGGTCGGAATCCTCCGTTCCCTGTTAAGGCGCACTCCACTCGAGCGCTCAGTACTTCCTGGGCCTACCGCCATCAGGCGTCAGTGGTCCAGGTGTGCAAGGCGGCTACCTGGTCGTCGGTTCATACCTTTACAAAATTTTATAAAGTTGATGTGATGGCATCGGCGGATGTCTCATTTGGCCGCAAGGTTTTGCAGGCCGCAATTTGAGGAGACCGGTGGTCTACCTCGAGGGTTTTTTTCCGTTGGAATTTCAGTTGAGTCTCATCGTGTGATTGATGAGCCTTTATAACTTCTAGTTGGCACCGGTTGGGCCTTCTAGATTGGATTTTGATTTCCATTTTCCCACCCCTCATTTGTGGCACTGCTTTGGGACGTCCCGAGTTGATATTAATCAAGGAGGACTACGTCTGTCAATGAGCGACAGAGAAAAATGGATTTTTGTAAAATCTTACCGTAAAATCCTTTTCTCTTAAGCTCATTGACAGACTAAGTACCCTCCCCTCTGTTTTTGAGTTGGGTTGGGTTAAATTCTCTAAACACTGATTTGTGACACAACTGATTTGCTGTAGCAGGAAGTGAGAGAATATACCCTCTGGGACTGCCCCTAGGGTGTGGCCAGAACGTTTTCTTTCCTGTCTAGTCCTACTCCTGTAGAGGGCAGTATAACCTGAGTTGATATTAATCAAGGAGGACTACGTCTGTCAATGAGCTTAAGAGAAAAGGATTTTACGGTAAGATTTTACAAAAATCTATTTTTTTCTTTCAAAGGGAAAGTGATGTAGAGGAGATTATCTACTTTGAGGCGTGGTTAGGTTGTGGTGTGATAGCAGACATTTTTTGAATTCTCCGCAAGATGGATTTGTATACTTTGATCTTTATTATTTCACAGTGCATGAGAATGTAGGCTGCACACTTAACCTAATAGATTAACTCACAAAGAAATAAATAACACAAAGTAGTGGTAGTAAAATGGCCGCGGCACCTTTATGGTATATAAATAATTCATAAATAAAATCTTTATTAAATTCATAAATATAAAAAATATTTAAAATGCATATCTCGCTCCGTCATAGAACTCAAGCGAATAAACTCAAATTAATTCATCAGAAGTCCCCCCTTTATTCAGGGGTGACATAACCACATAATAGGTGCTGCAACAGGTTGGGGGGGAAGGGGGAGCTTGCCAAGCCATTCAAAGTCACCTGTGACAGGAGCCCTGAGGTGACGCCTTATAAAGCCCTCTTATACATGTGAGGAGAAGCCTCTATCGCGGCGGTCACTAAATGGTGGCCCGCGGTCCATTGGCGGCCCGCGCGATGCTTCCACCCGGACCGCGAGCCCGCTACCTAGGTTGAGTCCTTCAGTCCCCTCCTCGCTGCGGCTCCCGGCTCCCTCGCAGCCGGTGTCCTGTCGGGCAGCGAGCTAGGGCGTGACACTATGTGCACGCCCCGCCCAGCACATTTTAGGGGAGAATAGCTGCACAAGCATTAGTGTGCAGACTGGCATATTTTGCCATATTTTGTTCTGCTCATTAGAGTGCCCCATAAAGTGCCCCATAAAAAAAAATGTGCCCAACAGAGTGCTCCCTTGACATAAAATGTGCCCATCAGCGTGCCCCTTATTTTATGCTAAGGGACATGCTGATGGGCATATTTTATGTTAAGGGGCACTTTGATGGGCATATTTTATGTTAAGGGGCACTCTGATGGGCATATTTTATGTTAAGGGGCACGCTAATGGGCATATTTTATGTTAAGAGCAACGCTGATTTAAATGTTTTGTTTTGCCCATCAGAGTGCCCCCTAACATAAAATGTGCCCATCAGCGTGCCCCTTATTTTATATTAAGGGTCACGCTGATGGGTATATTTTATGCTAAGGGGCACACTGATGGGCATATTTTATGTTAAGGGGCACTCTGATGGGCATATTTTATGTTAAGGGGCACGCTAATGGGCATATTTTATGTTAAGAGCAACGCTGATTTAAATGTTTTGTTTTGCCCATCAGCGTGCCCCCTAACATAAAATGTGCCCATCAGCGTGCCCCCTAACATAAAATGTGCCCATCAGCGTGCCCCCTAACATAAAATGTGCCCATCAGCGTGCCCCCTAACATAAAATGTGCCCATCAGCGTGCCCATTATTTTATGTTAAGGGTCACGCTGATGGATATATTTTATGCTAAGGGGCACGCTGATGGGCATATTTTATGCTAAGAGGCACGCTGATGGGCATATTTTATGTTAAGAGCAATGCTGATTTACACGTTTTGTTTTGCCCATCAGAGTGTCCCTTAACATAAAATGTGCCCCTCAGAGTGCCCCCTAACATAAAATGTGCCCCTCAGAGTGCCCCTTGACATAAAATATGTCCATCAGAGTGCCCCCCTAACATAAAATATGCCCATCAGCTTGCCCCTTATTTTGTTAATGGTCACGCTGATGGGAATATTTTATGTTAAGGGGCACTCTGATGGGCATATTTTATGTTAAGGGACATGCTGATGTGCATATTTATGCTGTGGTACACACTGATGGGCATATTTTATGTTAAGGGGCACTCTGATTGACATATTTATGCTATGGGGCACACTGATTTGATAAGACATACGGTGACTACAATCTGAGTCAGCACCGACTTGAGATTCGGACCTCGGTCCAATGAAAATTTTAGCGACCGGACCTCCTTGAATTTTAATTCATTACCCCTGCTCTATAGAGACACGTGTTTCCCGCTCCTCTGCATGTGCGGAGAAACTCATGTCTCCCGCCTAAAAAACGTGGTAGGCACAGAGCGGCTTAAAGACATAGCCACACAGATGTTTTTATTTTTTTAATTTAAATAATTTAATATTATAATTTTCTTCTTTCTTTTTAATGGCCGCCACAATCCCATGTTGTGGGAACTCAATTGTGCCTACTTACCATTCTAGGGTACAGGAGCCTCCGCTACCTGTCCCCCAATGCCCAGTTCACACTTTATATGTATTTATGTATTTATGCTCCACTAACACACCATAAATGCTATAGGTGCTGTTAAGGTGTAGTTATAGAGCATTCCCATGTGTTGAGCAAAAAGGATAGGTTCTGTTGTTTTGAAGTGTTTTTTTTAAGCAGTTTTGATGCGTTGCTTGCATTTATTGGTCTTTGTTTGGCTACCCACTGAGACAGGAACTTTATTCATGCAAAAGGGTTGTAAGTCTTTCTGGTGAATTTGGATACAAATGATACAATCTAATAAAACATAGTACTTTAATTCCATTAAAATCTTTGTGAAATTATCTATTGAATCGATTGAACATGCATTACAAATGTGGTCTAAACCTGTATTTTAGATTACATATTCACACTTTTAGTATAATTACAAATGTGGTCTGAACCTGTATTTGAAAATTATAGCACTTTCACTAGTATAACAAGACTTAACCACTTGCCTACCGGCGCATCATAAAATGACGGCGGCAGGAACACTCCCTCGATCCGGGCAGGCTTCATATGATGCCCGCCCGTTCCCGCTGCTCTACGCACCCCCCCCCCCCAGGGGCGCGAAGAGCGGCGATCGGGGATGGAGAGTGTCACTCTCACACAGTCCATCCCCGATCAGTGTAAAGAGCCAATTTCATTCACCCACATGACCGGCTGTGTCCACTCACAGCCGGTCACAGAATGTAAGCAGAAACCTCGCCTCCTCGCACACCGATCCTGTGTGAGGAGATTGCGGTAAAAGCTAGTTACCGATTACAGGCCACACCTAAACACACTGATTCCCCCCCCCCCCCCCAATAAAGAGGACCTGTCACTAGACCATCCCAGTATCTGTCACCAGCCCATCAGGTGCTCTGATGACAGGCACTCAGGTACTCTGAGTACCTGTCTCCAGAGTGCCTGAGTACCTGTCTCCAGAGTGCCTGAGTACCTGTCTCCAGAGTGCCTGAGTACCTGTCTCCAGAGTGCCTGAGTACCTGTCTCCAGAGTGCCTGAGTACCTGTCTCCAGAGTGCCTGAGTACCTGTCTCCAGAGTGCCTGAGTACCTGTCTCCAGAGTGCCTGAGTACCTGTCTCCAGAGTGCCTGAGTACCTGTCTCCAGCCCATCAAAGTATCAGGGTACCTCTCTGCAGCCCAGAGTACCTGTCTCTAGCCCCTCAGAATACCAGAGTACCTTTCTGAAGCCGATCAGTGTACCCAGGTACCTGTCTGCAGCCCTTCAGAGTCCCGGAGTACCTATCTGCAGCCCATGTCTCCTAGATTATGTGTTGGGGTGTTTGCTTTACACAATGGGGTCATTTTGTGGGCGTTTCCATTGTCCTGGTGCTCCAGGGCCTTCAAAAGTGTGATTGGTTGTAATGAAATTAGATGTGTAATCTATGCTCCTAGAACACCTGACGGTGCTCCTTGCATGTTGGGCCTCTCTATGTAGCTATGCTGTGACAAAGTCTCACATATGTGGTATTGCCATACTGGGCAGTAGCAGAATGTATTTTGGGGTGTCATTTTTGCTATGTACATGCTATGTGTTAGAAATAAGTTTTCATTTTCTTTCCACATTTTTCAAAAACTTGTGGGAAAAAAAATGACATGTTCAAAAGACTAATTATGCCTCATAGAATATATGTTGGGGTGTTTGCTTTCTAAAATGGGGTCATTTTGTGGATAATTCCATTGTCCTGGTGCTCCAGGGCCTTCAAAAGTGTGATAGGTCATTAGGAAATTATATGTGTAATTTATGCTCCTAGAACACCTGATGGTGCTCCTTGCATGTTGGGCCTTTGTGTGTGGCCAGGCTGTGTAAAAGTCTCACAAATGTGGTATCGCTATACTCAGGAGAAGTAGCAGAATGTATTTTGGGGTGTAATTGCAAGTATGCATATACTGTGTGAGAGAAATAACCTGTTAATTATGACAATTTTGTGTAAAAAAAATAAAAATAAAATAATTTCCTAATTTTCCAAAGAATTGCGGGAAAAAAATTCCAGCTTTAAAAAACTCCCCATGCCTCTTACTAAATACCCTGGAATGTCTACTTTCCAAAAAGGGGTAATTTGGGGGGTATTTGTACTGTCCTGACGTTTCAGGGCCTCAAGAAATGAGATAGGTCGTCGGTACATCAGGTGTGATCAATTTTCAATGATTGGCACCATAGTTTGTAGACTCTATAACTTTCACACAGACTAAATAATATCCACTAATTTGGATTATTTTTACCAAAGATATGTAGCAGTATAAACTTTGGTCCAAATTTATGAAAAAAAAATACTTATTTGCAAAATTTTATAATGGAAACTAAAACAAAATGATTTTTTTTTTCAAAATTTTCTCTTTTTTTCACATATCGCAAAAAATAAAGAACCCAGTGGTGATTAAATACTACCAAAAGAAAGCTCTATTTTGTGTGAAAAAATGATAAAAATTTGATTGGGTACAGCGCTGCGTGACTGAGTAATTATCATTCAAAGTGTGAGAGCGTTAAAAGCTGAAAATTGGTTTGGGCAGGAAGGGGGGGTAGCTGCCCTGTATGGAAGTGGTTAAAAAGACTAAAGTTGCCCATGCACTGGTAGATTTTTGTACCAACGTTTGTACATAACATCTTATTAGTACATTCACTGATATTGCAAAATTTTGTTTGCTTTTCACATTTAAATTGGAATTAATGAAATTTCCCAAATTAAATCCACATACACTCGTAAATTCATTAATTCAAGAAAATTTTCCATCCTTCTCTCGATTTTTTTTTTTTTTTTTTTTTTTTTAAATTCTTTTTGGCTAGGATAGTCAAAAACAGTTGTCAATTTGACTCCATCTACTATTAGAGAATCTAATAAATGTTTTGAAATGTAATTCTGTGTATGGCCAGCTTTAGCAGAAAAGACTCCCTGCGTTAGCCACTTGCCGACCAGCCGCCATAGTTTTACTGTGGCGGGTCGGCTCTATTGCGTGAAACAATGTACCTGTATGCCAATCGTCCAATAGCCAGGGCACGCGCACGCTGATTGGCCAGAGGGGGAGCGCGGGTCAGACGGACGCAATGTCCTCCATCCACCCGCGATCGCTCCCCATAGAGACAGAACGATGGTCTGCATATGTAAACAAGGCAGACCGCTGTTCTGTCACTGATGAATACGCAGGGATCCCGTCCATCTCCCACACAGAAAGCATCCCTAGGGACCCACTTAACATTTGATCACCACTGGTGTTAACCCCTTCCCTGCCAGTACAGTATCAGTGCATATTTTTAGCACTGATTACTCAAATAATGTCACTAATCCCCGCAAAAGCGGGGATTAGTGACATTATTTGAGTAATGGTTTCCAATCTATCTAGTGCAATTCCGCTAAAGATTGCTGACATTAATAGTAAAAAATAAATAAAAATGCCATAAATTTATCCCCTAGGTTGTAGATGTGAGAACTTTTGCGCAAGCCAATCAATATACAATTATTTAGATTTTTTTTTTACCAAAATATGTGGCAGAATACATATTGGCCTATAATTATGAAAATTTAATTTTTTAATTTTTTTTATCGGCTGTGTTTTCTAGCAGAAAGTAACAAAAAAAAAATATATATATATATATATATAAAATAAAGAATTGTCGCTTTTTTGTTTATAGTGCAAAAATATAAAAACCGCAGAGGTTATCAAATACCACCAAAAGAAAGCTCTATTTGTGGGGAAAAGAGGACAGCAATTTAGACTTTATTTGGGTACAGTGTCGCACGACTGTCAGTTGTCAATTAAATTAACTCGGTGCTGAATTGCAAAAAAGGGCCTGGTCATTAAGGGGGTAAAACCTTCCAGTCCAGGTTGGGTAAATACAGATCTGGTTTTATAGTGACATGCTGTTTAATGTTTTTATAGTAGTCTGCTGTAAGGTGGCAGCATTATAAGGGAAGTATTTCGGATAAGTGGTTGGGAATTTGTAAATGAATGATAAACTGATGTGCTGGATGTTAAGTGTCCTTTCTTAGAATGTTATCCTCCGTATGCTTATCAATAGTTTGAGTGGTTTAGTTGGCTATCCTGATGTTTGCATACCACACTTTTATACTTTGCTATTCTCTACTTTGTTGCAAATGTCTTTACATCCTCCGCTTCTGTCAAAGGTAACTGACATCTGCTGGTTTGGTTATCCCACCTTTGATGAGGTGCGATGTATTTACTGGTGTGACACACAGCTGCAATCCTGGTACAGTTTTTATGCCACTTTTTAGGCTCCGTTCACATGTAGGCGTTTTGGGGCGTTTTTGGGGAGTTTTTCTGCTCTAGGATCAGCTCTCAAAACGCCCAACAAGACATATCCTATTCATTTCAATGGCCCCTGTTCACATCTGAGCGTTTTGACGCTGTATACAAAACGCCCAACGCTCAAAAAAGTACATGAGCTTCTTTTTGGGCAGATTAGAGGCGTTTTCCATTGATCTCTATTCAATCTAAAAACGCCTGCACAAAAATCGCGGTAAAAATCGCCGCAAAAATTGCGGTAAAATCGCGGTAAAAAAACGCTACGCTCAGGTGTGAATGTAGCCTTAATGTTTAGTTTAGATTTATTTATTTATTTTTTTACAACATTTGTTTGTATTTTTACAGTGTGGTAAACGCCAAACATGGAAATTTTTTTTTTTATCACTACTAAAGAACTTTGTGTTTTCTACCGTGTACACTGTACAATGTTTTTGGTAACAAAATACAATAAACAATACTTGTTGAAACCAAAGATTACATCTGTCTTCAAAAGACAGGTTGAATATATACCCCAACTCTGAGTTCTAGTCAGTGTTGCATAATTTCTGATATATATATATCTCCAGACAGAATACAGTACCTGAAGGTGAGCAAATGTGTGGAATTATTTGTGGTCTGATGTTTGTGGCATGCAGCCCACCTTTTTGTGCTGATTAGCTAGTTCAAAAAAAGATTTGAAGCAAAGATGCTGCCACAAGATGAACAGAATTGTAAAATGTAATAATATATTTGTGAATTACTCTTGGTGAACTAAGCAGTTGTTTTAATGGAAGTTCATTTCTTCTTTTGTCCTTGTGAAATACTTTTGTTCCCCTTGTTCAAAGTCATCACAGAAATACATTTGTAGAATAAATATGGAGGTACCTTTTTATTTATTTATGCAGCCTTGTTTTGTTGTGGAAATTACTTTAAGTGTTTATATAACAAGGGTTGATACAAGGGTATGAAATTAGCTTTTATATATATATATATGTGTGTATGATAGGTTTGCTATCTTTTTGTTTATCCTTTCATAGATATTATTCTAGAATTTGTTGTGTGTATCTTGTGCACAGTTATAAGGTACAATGCTCATGGGCATCAAAATGATAGAGCCCTTCTTATCACCTGGTAAGCATTTCCTGAAGTGTCAGATAGCGTGTAAAATACACATGAGCAGGTTAAACTAACACAGGCTGAAAACAGGTCAGCTGCTTTTGCCTTGCTTTTTTTGTTCTAAATGGTTCTTTATAACTGGTATGTAACAATGTTTCAATGCAAATAAATAAAACTTTTTTTTTTTTTTTTTAAATAGTTTGCGCAAAAATTGCACTGTTTTCTGAATTTACCAGTTTTATAAACATTCTGCTGTTGCATGTTTATCATTTAGACATTTAGAAAACAGGCATACAGAGTAAAGCCTAGATATTTCAGGATTCTGAGATATTCGTTTTTTTGTGTGTAGTACGGGTTTTCTTTTGCATTTTTTTTTTTTTTTTTTGCTTTGTGAAATTGCCCCGTTTCCAGCCTGTGTTAATTTTGTTTATGGTGAATGAAAAATAATACATTTGTATTTATTTCAAGTAAAATATTGATGTGTAATCATAAGCCTTAAAAATGTCCCCTTATTGAGGGGAAAATTCAGTATTGGAACTTGCATGCAAAGAAATGTGACCAATCAATGAACTTTATCCAAACAAGTAAAATTTTATTGAATATTTCACTTACAGTAAGACAGAGGCCACATTGTCATGCTTTATTAACATCTAAAGAAGCATTCCACTGCAGCATTGTACTAGATTGCCAGCGTCTCCTGGATGGTGTAGTCCTCAATGCAATCCTACAGCTGGTTGAAGGGGACCAAATCCATTGAAGAGGTGATTTGGTTCCATTTTACCAGCTTTAGCAAAGCATTGCAGTGAAGTGGTTGTTGGAAATAAGACATAACCAGAAAAAAAACATTGACACAAGGTGCATAAAAAAAAAAAAAAAATACATATACATGGCAGCAGCTTGTGTTTGACGGTCACAGCATTTTCTGTGCTCTATACTAGACAATTTGCTGCAAGTATACATACTGCAGTGTCTAGGCATGAATTTGTATTCCACTGCCAGACAGACACTGCTAACTCGCTCCGGCGTCCCTCACACCACATGGTAATTGCATTGATATGCAAAATATTGTAAAGGAATTAATGAGAATAACTACACCTGAACCATTTTAGCAGTATTAAACCATTTATATATTTTTATACTTTTAAATCTGGCTGTCTAGCAATGACCTGCAGCGTTGGAAGTATTAAACATTAGAATAATGAGTTCTCTGCTCTTCCTTGTATTGTGTGTCTCATGTGTAAAGGGGTTCTTGTGTAGCCAGGCATGAAAACACTACAGTAAAGTAAATGTAGAGCTTTAAACTGATGTTTGTAAGATTAGAATCTTATACAGAAACTGTTAATGTGTTGCATCTTTTACTGCAGGGATTTGTTTAGTATTCTAAAGCACACAAGGGATTGTTGTATGCAGCATTGTAAGAGGTTATTCTCATAGTATTATTATGTCACTTGACAGTATCATCTCACGCTTTCATTTTTTTCACTGGATAGCAATTTAGAATTCTCATAATATTACTTCCACTTACTAGCATACACAGCTATTATACTATATTTCCATGCTATGCATGTTAATGTAAATCTACTTCTTTCGTCATTCATGGCCTAATAGGAACGTAGCAGGTGTTGTGTCTCCCTGAACTGAGCAATAAAGTCAGCACTAAAACTGGGAGCTATTTATACCCGTTACATGTGAACTGCTCTACAGATCCAGCTGCTCAAGTGTGCTCTTGGATGGCAATTCACTTTCATGCATTTGCCATATCAGGGCAAGAAAAGGCCATGGAAAAAAAGCACTGCAGCATTTGATAATGTCAGCATCTGTTCCCCATGTCAGTCAGGCGTTTGAAATGTTTGAGTTACGGCCGTGTCAGCACATGCTCAGAGTTCAGACTGTACTTGCTTTAAAAGGGAACAGCTGATCTAAGTGATGGATTTGACATTCTAGACTGACTTAATATTCCTTCAGCTAGAGGTTCTGTTGCTTGACTGAATGGAATCTCAAGGTGGTATTTTTAAATGTAATAGTTTTGCATGTTCATGGAGTAAAAAAAAACTTTAGATGGGTTTTTACATATGCTGCATTAAATGGAGGTTTGCATCCCAATGTTAAAGCCATTATTAAGTGTACTATTCCGTTTATTTAATGTGGCATTGTTTAGAAATTTGATCATGCCCAAATAGCAGTAACCCATAGCAACCCGTTTTCAATTTTTCAGTGGGAAGGTCACTTGAGAGGATTTCTGGTTAGTTATAGGTTACTGCACTTTGCCTGTGCCTTACTGAATAAGCCCAGCTATGAATAATGCAGAATCTAGCAATGTATTACCTTGTCATGCTTGGAACTCTTACCATTGAATTACTTCTTGTATGTTATAAGGTGATATTCTATTTTTCACTTGGAATATCAGCAGCTGTATTCTAAGTACACTCTTTCCTCTAAGGGAAAATGCTTTATATACCTTTTAAGGGAAACTTGGAGTTTAATTTGTTTTACACTGAGCTTAACAAAATAATTCTTTGTCAGATGTGCCCATCTGTGTCTCATCAAAGGTACATAATGTCCATTTATAGTTTTGGTTGTCTGAATCCTATTGTTTTGTTGTATTTAACTCTCTGATTGCAGACAGAGGCCTCTGTAAGTGCAGACTGAATCAAACCTACGATCGTGTATCTTTTCCCCCAGATATACAAATGTAGATCATTAGACATTCAGCTCAGTGTTTTATGGAAAGGGTTAACAAGCATGCTTTGACACGTACACTATGAATACAATGAATATTTCAGCATATGTACATCAAATGAGGCTATTGAGAATGTATTACTGACTAAAACTAGGCCGAAACTGGTTAATAAAATACAGAATATGTGTAACTATTTAGTAGATAAAGAAAATTTAAAAAAAGCCTTGGGGAACCATGTTTCTCTGCAGTATATAATCTGTAGAGACCCACACACACACACGCAACTTTCTTCTTAGTGTAGAAAAGTAAATATGACTGTACAACAAAGACTGCTAGAATTTCATGATTTTGTACTAAAAGAAAAAAAAATGTAAAAGCAACGCAAAGGTAAGCAACTATTAAACAGATAAAAGGATACATATTGCCTTAATAAATGCATGGTAAAGCCCCCCTAATTGCGATTACCTTGCTGTTTTCTAAGCAGTGTTGCAGTGTAAGGAGGCCCATTAGATCCCAGGGCTGTTTGCACCTGGAGAAAATACATACTTCTTTACATTCCATAGCGTTATATTTTCATATGGGTACATAAAGAAGTATGTACTCTACACAGGTAGGTCATCAGAAGGAGCTGCAAAGGAAAGGAAACTTTTTTTTTTTTTGACAGTCATTAAATCTGAAATGCAAACGGCTACATGGCCTAATAGTACTGCATTGCTGTGTAAATGCTGTTGGAAAAAAAGGCCTGTAAGAAAACATGTCAATTTGATTAGCCTTGTTCTATATAGTTTACCCCATCACATTATAAAATCCATCACTTAGAACTTGAAAAGAAGAACATGCAGAAGTGCAAGTACTTTAAGAGATAAGAATTATAAAAAGTACTTTACATGATTTTGCTCTCCCAGTCCAGTTACATAAAGTTATGTTAAATATATTAGCAAGTACAACACACACTACCTTGCTCGACCACAGTAGAAAACGCTGTGCATTCTAAATGTCAGGCCAGGACGTCACATGCAGCAGCAAATGCAAGACTAGACTTTTGTGGCATATTTATTAATTAGCCGTGTGACTCACCTGCACCTGCCTCTGCCTCTTGCTAGTCAGCAATCTTTTCCTTGTACTGAAGACTGCAAATATTGTATCTTGCCATGCTCCCCTAGACACTGGTTTGCATTCTGTAATCTCAGAAGCACTGAAATGACCGGAATGATGTCACACTGCTGGTGAGCTGTCACTTCATTTGTGTTTCATAGAATTAGTGTTTTTGAAATGCAGACAGCAGGCTCCCATTTCCAGAAGGCTCTTGAAATTAGCAGCGCGCTATGGGTTAGGTGTCCCGAGAAAAGGAAAGATGAGCCAAAGTAAAATTCCTGCAGAGCCTGACAAAGCTAGTGCATGCAGCTGATAGAGAGCAAATCAGAGAGTAGCTGGTGATATAGCACAGTAATACAAGGAAAAACAGCATTGCAGCATTACTATTACAGCATACACAGTCAGGATTTAAATAGTTAGCAAACTATTCAGACTGCTTTCTCCACAGACACAGCACCCACCTTACCTTTCTATTTACATGAACTTTTTGCATGGGTTTACGTTTGCTGCTGCTATATTACAGCAGTGAATGTATATATGTATAGGTGTATAGATCTATATATTTTAATTAAAATGTATAGATTTCTTTTCAGCTTGGTGCAGAATTCTGACTTACAATATCATTATAGCTGAACTGGAAGTTGTAAGTGTCATTGTGCAAGTCATTTAGATTTTTAACAGTCATGCATGCAACATAAAGTTAGTAACCCTTTGCTATCCTGGCCACTATAATACAGATTAGGACTAAAGAAAGCATAGACAGGGCTTTTGGACCTATGTGGATATTGTCATATATGTACATATTGCAATAAACTAAGCATTGGCAAGGTCAAGTGTTAAATTTTCACCTACTGTTTTACTAACCCATTAATTAAAGGAGGGGAAGCACACAGTAACTCACCTTCCATTGTCACTTTAAACTCAAGAGCACCTGATTAATGCAGAGCGGTTTAAGCCAAAAATGCTTTGCCAAGACACCAAACATAAAGGCAGCAAGGGGTTAGTATGGTTTTCCCATGCTTGGAAAGAAAAAAAAAATTCAATGAAGTGTAAAACTTCTTTTGTTTGCAAAAAAAAAAAGTTAGTTTTATGTCTTTCCTCGTTTAACAGTGCATCTTAGTTGATTTCTTTTGTTGAAGTCCCCAGATTGAACTGCAAACAAATGAGTTGCAAGCGACTTCTCCTTGGGGTCAGTGAAGCCAGTTAACGAGGTCAGGACTCCCACTTGCAACTATAGAGATGAGCCATATCCCCCCACTCAAAGGGCACAAGCTAAACTGTTAGAGCTTTATAGGCAGCTAAGCATTTGAAACATGCAATCCCAGGCAAACGTTCCCTCTAGTGCCTCTCTCTTCCCTGACCATATTTAGTCAACCATAGCAAAAAATAGTCTCTCAGCTGTCGATTGTCGATCCAAGAGCTCTGGGAGCTCCTATCATGCTTTCTGCTTATTGATTGTTCATCCTGCCGAGCCCCAACACTGCTTTGCCATTTGTTCAGCTATTTTTAGCCCTGCCAAATAAAGCGGTCTCTCATGTTTCCACTTCTATTACTCATATTTTCACTAAATGCGTACCGTTGCTCCTACAGCGTGTTGTGACTGTCACTAGAATGTTGCAGAGAGAGGTTAAGTCTTTACAGATATGAAATTAATAACCCTACGTCACCATAACAAATAGGGCAACAAGATTTCTGGATGTCAGAAGTGGAGTGTGAGCTGAATAAGAATGCCTTTCAGCTGCAATGCTATTCAGCTAGTAGGAAATCTGCTGTGCATACATGTCACACTTTGTAGTTTGTTCATTCAGATAAAGAATAGTATTATGTAGTAAGCGAACGCTGGGTGCTCTATTTTCACAATGACTTTTCATTTGTTGTTAATGATTAATCAATACTAAGTATGCAGACTGGGGTAACTCTTATTAAAACAACAACAGTTTAGTGTTCTCATCTCTGTTTTGTAATCTGCAAGGACATACTGATCCTGCAGTAATTTGTGATTTTGTTTCCTTAGCATAGCCCTAAATACATTTCTCATTTTGTGTGTAGGTTGGCTTTTAACCATTTTAGTGAAAAATATGGGCATTGTGTACTGTACAAAGGATTGGCTTGTTAGTATTTACAGTGGCTTAGTGACTGGAACTTCTGACTTGCAGCACTGGGGTCCTCTGTTCAGATCCTAAGCAGGACATTAGCTGCATGGAGTTTGCATGTTCTTCCTGTACCTGGATGGGTTTCCTCCACACAATCCAAATGCATGCTGGTAAATTTGACTCCTGTCTAAATTGGCTCCAGTATTTATATGAATACATGTAAAGCAGAGTATACACACTGAGCGGGTTGAACAAAAAAAAAAAAAAAGCCTCTCAGATCCCTGCATTAACACACGTGATGTTGAATGCAGGGATCTCTCCAGCTGTGTCTTTGTATTCTGACAGCACGGACTCCCCCTGTCAGAATATATCGATCAGCGCTGCAGCCATTGGCTTCACGCACTGATTAAATGCTGATTTTCCAGCATGACCATTCGATTCGCTTCTGCTGAACAGACAAAAGGATACAAGGGACCACATTTTTTGGTACATATATATCCATCTTAAGATAGGTACCTTAGGTTGTAAGCTTTTTGAGGGCAGGGAATGTGACTATATGTTATGTACAGAGCTACATAAATTGTCAGTGCTATGCAAAAACCTGTGGATGCTGGAAAGTCAATATTTAGCGTGAAACAAGCCATGAGGGCTCATTTACACTAGTTGCATGCTAAAACCCTTCATTTTATGCCTTGTTCACAAAGGCATACTTATTCATACACCTGTGTGAGAGGACATTTTTGTCCCCATGGGATGCACAGGTGTTTCCTGTGTCCAGGTGCAGGCAGTTATAGCTGTAGTAAAGTCTCCGTAAGAAATAAAAAAAAAAATGTGCCCCTCTGCAGGTCTAAGTCATAATCTACTAGTTCGCACTGCCTTCTAGTACATTATGAGTGACTTACCTACAAACAGAGGGCTCCAGCTCCTACTCCTGGTCCACGGCCCTTTTCACGTTAACCCAGTCTTTTTTCCGGGATCCCAATCTTTGGCTGCTTGAATGGCTGGGCTGCAGTGACGTCACTCCCGCACAGAAGTCATTTTGCCATGACACCCAGAGCAGGCTGTATATGTGCGGCTCAGATTGCATTACCCATTGATGGGTGTATGTGCGGCTCAGATTGCATTACCCATTGATGTTGGTTTTTACACAAGAGAGTTTACTACCACTTTAAATTCATGGCCATTAGGAGACAATAGCTGTCTGTACAGCCGCTGCATCCCAGTTGACATGAATGGCATGCAGATGCACGGAACACCAGTGCACCCTTTGAAGCAGATATGCACTTGTGTGTGCCCATGCAAATGCAATCCTTACATGCAGGCTGGTGTCTGTTTTAGCTGTCATTGAGGTCACAGTGGGATGTGCTATTTCTAGTATAAATGAAAAGAACCGCTACACACCTCACAAATTGCCATACATTTTAGCAAACCATGGTGAAATTTGAAATCTTCTGTACATTGCTGTATCATGTAGGTCTGAATGGCCTAAACATGATTACATTTTTTTATTTATTTTTGCTCTTTATCAATACCTGTGTAGTGTGGGAGCCTATCTAATGGAATGAACTGAAAGGTAGTCTGTTGCACTGCAAAGTTCTTAGTAAATGTAAAGGAGATCGTAAAGAGATTGAACCATCCATTTATAACGTGTCAAACCTTAGGGATTATTTACATTGCAGTCTTTTAACCCCTGCCAAGCATCCTGCAAATGTCAAAAGTAAAAGTGTGCACTGCAGGGTAAAATTGTAATCCGTTCAGAAATTTCTTTTCAAGGCTTCTGTATTCTTCATAAATGTAACCGCTTGTTTTAAAAATATATCAAGAAATTGAAAAATGGGCACCAGCACTTTTTACAAAATTGTATTTGTTTTTTTCTTTTTTCTTTTTTTATGTTTTAATGTTATGAATTATTTGTTGTATAATGTTAAACATGTACAGTTACTGCCGGTTCACATTGATCCGACTTGTCAGGCGACTTGGTCGTCTGACAAGTAGCTTCCAATGCTGTGCAATGGAACCGTTCTAATAGGAGCGACTCAAGTCGCTCCGACTTAGAAAAAGGTTCCTGCACTATTTTTTTGCAAAGTCGGAGCGACTTGCATTGACTTCTATTATGAGAAGTCGTTGCAAGCCGCGCTGAAGTCGCTCTGCACGGGCGACTTCATTAGTCGCCCGAAGTTGGGGCGACTTCGAGTCGGATCAGTGTGAACTGACTCTTATGATAATACAACACAGGGTTTTTAGAAGTGCCCTGTAAAGTTAATAAACAAAGTGCTGCAATCCACCACATCCATTCAGATTTCAGTTAGCTCAGTTTTCTAAACAATGATAATGATTGCCTTCCCAATCGATATTTCCAGCAGCGATAGACAGTAGAAGATCAAAATAACAATCATGTTATAGTTTGTTAATTGAACCATGTATTCAAACCGGTAAAAATGATCCCTGATTGGTGGTTTTTGGCTCTGGCGCTTTGCCTTAGTGAATGAGCTGAGCTGGTTTTCTTTCATACAGGTTGTTTGGCTTTGGCAATTCACAGACTACCATATTATTGTGTCTCTAAACAGTCATGAGAAAACATACGCTCCTCTTGAATAATAGCCCTTGAATAAAATGTCCTTGATGAGAAAAAAAGAATTTTAATCACCCTTGTTTTTACTAATTGAGAAAAGGTTTGGTTTCATTAAAAAATCATTAAATATACATTGGGGTGTTGCTCATTGCATCCATTCCATTTCTTGTATGCAGTTAAGAAAATAAGCCAATAGCTGTTTGCTTTTTTTTTTTTTTTAATCTCCACGATTTTCTACTAAAAGTAGGCTGAAAAGGAATATGTAACATCCTAGTAAGGAAGAGGTTAACATACCTGTGGGTGGGTCATCTTGTGTATATTTATCACTGTCTCATTAGTCTATGTTGAGGGTGAGCTAACGAGAGAGTCTATAATTAGAAGTTTCAAGCGTTGCTTTTTTTTTTTTTTTTCTTCATTACACAAAATGTACATGGCTTGTTTGCTGGTTCCCAGTGTCACTCTGAACATCTGTCGCTTTCTGTAAGTGCATACCCGCAGTGTAAGTTACTATCTACAGGAGGCATGTGTCACACAATGCTATGTGTAGTTACAGGTTGCAGACTGCCCTGTTCACTTGCTAATACAGTTTAAAACTTAGACACATGGATGAGATGTTGGTTTCCTATTTCACCAGCTAGGGCTTTATTTTGGAAAATGTTAGACTTTGTTGGGCTTAAAGTGGACCTCCAGCTACAGACATTTATGCAAATATTTGAAACAACTTTTTTCCTAATAGAATGAATGTTCTAAAATAATACCTGGCCCTACTGATTAGGTATGACTGGCTACTCTAGGTCTTGTATTGCAAATTAACGGACAGTTTGCAAGACATTAAAATCCTCCAGAAGTTGGAATGAGGGACGGTTCACATTACTGCGAGTGCGGCGATCGCATGTAATTCGGAGCGCACTGCTCCTTCATTACATGTGATCGGATGTGCGGATGCAAATTCAGCCATACACTTTGTATGGCAGAATTTGCACTGTATCCGCACCAAACACGCACATGACCCTTTTTTACAGCCGCATCAGGATCGGATCGCACAGTGGTTCACACTTGTGCGATCTGATCCTGTGCGAACTGTCAGATCGCTCTGCGATATGCGATCAAACTGGGGGTGCCCTTAACATTTAATTGACACCCCCTGCATATCGCATATGGCAGTGTGAACTGCCAGATGTGCGTTTGCGATGCGAGAACAGGCTGCGAATTTGCAGCCTTCCCGCGTCGCACAAGTGTGACCCGAGACTTAAAGTAGAACTAAAGGCAAAACGTGTTTTCCTTTTTGGATAAAGTAATGCCTCGTACACACTATCAGATAATCAGACAACTTATCGTTCACTTTTTGTAGCATGATACTTGTATTGAATTCAACAATGCGTACTATTCTGGAAACACTTCCTGGTTGCGTAGCTACGTATCGGATAATGCAAAACAAAAGCAATGGCAGCCGGGCTTTTTCCAGGGTATTTTCATGTTTCTGATCATGCGTGGTCTTTGTCTATTGATTTTTAGCGGACGCACACTGTACTGATTAAGCGATTGTCGTTCGCTAGGCTATTGTGTGACAAGTTTTCATGTTTGTCCCTTCGGATTTTGTTAGACGAAATGTTGTGATCGGCTGTGTACTAACAATCAGATTATCGTGCGATCAATTGGAAAGCAATTTTTCGTACAATTATCTGATCCTGTGTACGAGGCATTAGGAAGCGTTATAACACATGTCCACTTTTTTTTTTTTTTTGCTATCTGTGTCCCATTGGATTTATTTTCACTTCTTGTCTTATAGCTAAATCAGAAAGTGAGGGAATCTCTGGTTGTCCTCAGAACTAGTGTCCTCATTGGAAGATTTACCTTTCTGTTTCTGGTGACAACCCAATGTCTGGACTTTTCTTTCGATACGATGAAAGTAGAACTAAAAGAAAAACATTTTTTTTTTTTTTCATTTTGGATAGAGTAGGGAGGGTTATAAACCCTGTAAAATTTCCCCCATTTCTGTCCCCTAGCAAAAACAGGAAATTTGACAAAATTGCTCCAAAGTGAAGGAGATCCCTGGTAGTCACCAGGGTCATTAGAACTAGTGATCCCATTGTAAGATTTCCCCTCTATGCCTATTCTGCTGACCACTGTCAGAGATAACAGTAAACAGGGCAAATAGAGAGAGGGGATCTCCCTAACAAGGACTCAGACTGCAATAATAAACACTTCCCCTGTGTTTAGAAAAGCTAAGTGAATAAGGCCGCCTTCTATGGAGATGCAGAATCCCAGTTTTTTTGGATAATAATACTAGCATAAGTTGTAGATAAATTACAATGGACTTACATTGCACTGCCCAGTTTGTTAAGTTTACATTTGTGCAGATGGACTCATTCCAGTAATCTGTATCCAGGCCTTCCAGTCTAGATGTCTGTCTGCCATTTTTTATCATCCTGGTCTTCTGGCTCCTGGGAGTTACTAAGTCATGTACTACAAACATTTTGCAAAATCAAGGAATGTATAGGTCAGAAAACAACTTAAGGTCCCTTTCACACTTGTGCGTCTTGTCCTGCGACTTTGAACTGCAAAGTCGCATGACAAGTCACGTTCTGTGATTTCCAATGAGTACCGTTCATATCTTTTCGACTTCAAAGTAGTCCCTGCACTACTTTGGCCTGACTTTGATGCGTTTTGAGGTCCATAGCCCTCAGATTACACAGACATTGCTTCAAGTCCAGTCAAAAATAGCGGCAAAATCGCGCGGCTTTTAGGTTGCACAAGACAAGGGGCCTAAAACCCTCATATAGACATACATCGGCTGCTGAGTATAGCAATATTACTTCTGGCATTTTTTTCTCTCTTTATAATGTAAAATTTTCCTCCTACCTGCACATTATCCACTTCCGGAACGCCCTATAGCAGATTTGCTGCTACAGGGTGGCCCTCCTTTGCAGGATCACATATATATTATCCTGGCAAGTGATTCTCCACTTCCGCCTACTGGGTTAAATACAGCAGAAGCTGATCTGCGGGTGCTGGGCACTGGGTGACCGCCGGCACCCGCCGATCGTCGGTAAAACACACAGAATGGAGACCAGCCTATGTAAACAAGGCAGATCTTGGTTCTGACTGAGCAGAAGGGGATGAATTTTGTTTCCCTGCAAAGCAGGGAATAAAATCCTTCTCCCTTAGTAAAAGCAGCACAGACACAGGTCACAAAACACTGGCTAGGCACTCAGTTAACTTTTATCTCCCTATATGTTTAACCCCCTTCCAAGCCAATGTCATAAGTAGTGACGGTGCATATTTTTAGCACTAATCACTAGTGTCAGTATTTCCTGCAAAGTGACAGTTAGTGTCCAATTGTCCGCCAAAATATCACAGTCCTGCTGCAAGTCGCTGATCGCCGCCATTACTAGTAGTAAGTAAAAATAAAAACTCCATAAAAATATTCCATCGTTTGTAGACACTGCAACATTTGCATAAACTAGTCAATATACGCTTATTGGAATCGTCGTTTACTAAAAACATGTAGCAGAATACATATTGTCCTAAATTTATGAAAAAATTTGATTTCTTTCGATTTTTTTTTTTTCTCTTGGATAGGTTTTATAGCAAAGTAAAATAGTTTTTTTTTTCAAAATTTGTCTTTTTTGTTTATAGCACAAAAAATAGCAAAAACCCAGAGGTGATCAAACACTACCAAAATAAAGCTCTATTTGTGGGGAGGAAACATTGCATACATTTTATTTGGGTACAACGTTGCATGACCGCGTATTTGTCCGTTAAAGTAATGCAGTGTCGAATTGCAAAAATATTGCCTGGTCATGAAAGGGGGTGACTCTTCCGGGAGTCAAGTGGTTTTACAATCTACAAAAAATAACAGTCACATGTATGAACATGCGGTATCTTCCTGCACAGGATTTTCAGTACACCAGGTTCACAGCAACACAGAAACCTGACTAAAATGTTACACAACATCTCAATGTCAGAACCACTGTACGGCATCGCCATTGCTGTCCTAGTGGTGGTAAAATTCTGAGCACTCATGTCGTCTGGTGGCTTTTCATTATTTGTGCCTGGGTAGTGTAGATATTAAAGAGGTTGTAAACCTGAAAAAAAAATGTTTCTTCTTTTTTCAACCTGTAAGAGAAACACATAATGAGCTAGTATGCACCGCATACTAGCTCATTATGAAATACTTACCTTAGAATGAGCCCCCGCCGTGCCATCCACTTACCTGTATGACGGGCGACATGTCCAGTCGCCCGTCTTCCGGGATCGCGGCATCCGGCCATCTGATTGGCCGGAGCCGCGGTGACGTCACTCCCGCGAACGCGTGCGGGAGCCGACTGTCATGGCACGGGGCTCTGAAGGAACGCCACCAGCGGCCGTTTCTTCAGAGCGCATGCGCCAGTGACGTCACTGGCTGCATGTAAGGTAAATATCTCCTAAATGGTACATGTTTAGGAGATATTTACAGTACCTATAGGTAAGCCTTATCATAGGCTTACCTATAGGTAAAAGTGTCAGAGGAGGGTTTACTTCCTCTTTAAGCAATAATCCTTGCCCCTAAGCCTTCCAGGCCTGTTCACTGCAATGTTGTGGCTGACTTTAAAGCTGCGGCACTACTTTAGACAGCGCTTCACTTTTTCCACTTTTTGTTAGGTTACAGTCTTATTCTAAAATGGATACATTATTTTCCTCAAAATTCTAAAAATAATACCCCATAATGACAACATGAAAGAAGTTTGTTTGAAACCTTATGGACATGTGATTTCCCCCCGTTTTATTTAAAAAAAAAATAAAATAAAAAAAATGTGCAAAGATTTCAAACAAACTTCTTTTACGTTGTCATTATGGAGTATTAGTTGTAGATTTTTGAGGAAAACAATGAATTTAATCCATTTTGGAATAAGGCTGTAACATAAGAAAATGTGGAAAAAGTGAAGTGCTGTGAATACTTTCTGGATGTGCTGTAGGTGTAGGAGGTTGTTCCTGTCTACCTGAAGGATAAGCATAACAATTCATAGATGTGCTGGATAGTTTTACAATTACAATTTGAAAGTTACAGTATATCTCTTTAAATGTTTTATGGGTCCATAGATTTCCTTGTATTTACAGTTTTTTTTTTTTTTCCCCTTTCCTCCAGCGCAATGCGTGTCCTACTTTCTAAATTGCCTCGTCCATGGATCGTTGATGAGAAGAAGGATGATGGATACACTGCATTGCACCTGGCAGCACTCAATAATCATGTTGAAGTTGCTGAATTGCTAGTTCATCAGGTATGTTGTATGATTCCCCACACTCTCTGCCTTTTATAATTTTATAATTTACTGTCCTTTAAAGGCCCTTTTGCTTTGTAACTTGTTTTGTAATTTTTTTTTTTAACGTCAGTTTGCTCAATACTCACAGGGTCCTTACTTCTGTTGGGCATGAGATCTATAAACCTGAGTTTCCAGGTCCACTCAGCACACTAGGTCATTACTGCTATTCTGCCTTTTTGTGTTTTTTTGGGGGGATTTCGGAACAACAGGCCATAAATATGAGCCTACTAAATTATGGGGTGCAGCGCTTTGGCACTCTGGTGGCAAGATCTCAGAGGTAAATTGCCCAAGTAAATATGAATGCAGTATATGTAATGAAAGCCATTAGCAATGACCTATCGAGAAATGTGTTTTTGATGAACTGTTAAGTGGCATATTTTTTTTTTCTCTGTCGCTCATTGACAGACGTAGTCCTCCTTGATTAATATCAACTCGGTTTATACTGCCCTCTACAGGAGTAGGACTAGACAGGAAAGAAAACGTTCTGGACGCACCCTAGGGGCAGTCCCAGAGGGTATATCCTCTCACTTCCTGCTACAGCAAATCAGTTTTTTTCTGTCTAGTTAGGAGTAAGGACCTAGATTCCTTGCTAGGATCTTCGGTCCTGGCAAGATTTTTTAGAAATACTTTTTTAGACAGATTTTTTTCTCCAGTGTTCCTGTGAGATCTTCAAGCAAGTACGCTGAAACTGGGCGACGGGCTGGATGTTGAGATCCAGTGGTCACCCCAGTTCAGCCTACGAGCGCGTGCAGGCCATAGCTCCGCGCTGGGTCGGCCGCGACATAGTCCCACTGGACGGGGACTGACCCTGCGAGTTAAACGTCTCGCCTGGACGCCAATGACCAACAGAGTCACGGCGTCCGTATTGGTCGACAGCCCCCCCACCCCGGTGGAGAGGGGTTCTGTCAGGAGTTGGCGCCCGCCTGGTTTTGGTATGGTGAGTAGAATGTTCCCCCTCTCCCCCTGTCGGGTTTGTTGGTGGACGCGGGCCCCTCTCTGGGATGGTCGGACACTCAGTTTCTGGGTCTCCCCTCTATCCTATAACAGGTCACAGATCCCCCAATTTGAGTGTGATTTTTGTGAATAGAAACCAGGAGGCTTGGTTTGGGAGCTGACTATCTAAAGTCACTATATGACTGTAAGGGTGACTGAAGTCAGTGGCAGACTACTAAAAGGCATTACTATTGAGGTATAGAGGTATCCTACCTGTCTAGTGTGTACACAGGCCGATGCCTATGCCTGAGTTACTGCAGCCACAGATCGCCATCCCTCCAGAAAGCCGGTCACTTCCACAGGCCACACAGCCTCCCGCAGGCCGAGGACGCCTCCCGCAGGCCGAGGCACTTCCGCAGGCCGCACAGGCCGAATGCACAAATCCCGCAGGCCGCTGCTAGCTTGCAAGCCGCCGCTATCCTACACAGGCCGCCACCATTTTCCTGCAGATCGCACAAGGCCGCCATATTGGCGTAGCCTCGTGTCTCCAGCATGGGGGCGGCCATGTTTGAGGTGACCAAACACCTCGTGGAGTAATTGGGAGGCGCCGGAAGGCGTGTAAAGGGGCGGAGCTGCCTCCTTGGCCCAGGGAAAGCAAGCCAAAGACTTCCTGTCTGTAACAGACAGTGCTGGAAGCAGTTTGATAAGAAACTTCTGTGCATCAGGTGAGCCTTGGGGTCTCTCTCTCTCTCTTTCTGAGGGGTCCAAGCAGGTAGACTGAGGGGCGCTACTGCGCTGGGGGACTAAGTTTAAAAAAAAAAAAAAAGTTTTTTTCTTGCAATTAATTTTTTTGTGTTTGCTGGCAAGTGTCTTGTTACATGAACCCTGCCACTCATGTATCCCCACCTGATCCCCTCGGGGTGGCCGCAGGACCCTCCAGTACCCCACTTGTGATGATGCATTATCAGCAGTTTGGAGTCTTTGGTATCCCGGGTGGAGGTAGCCTGTCAGGGACGGGGGTCAAGAAGAACGACCCCCGCCTACCCCTATGTCATCTGATACTTCAGATACGGATTCTGAGCTTGTCATTGCCGGGAAACCTTAAATCTTGAGGTTACACCGGCAGAGGTAGCTGAGACTCATATTCCTTTTTTGGTACTAGCAAGCCTACCAAAATGGTGAAGGGTTTCCCTTGCCCAAATGGGGTCTTCCGTAAACGAGCTCCTGCTATTTCCAAACGCGTTGCTAGGCGCTATCATTTTGAGGAATCCCTCATTACAAAGATGGACGGTACCACCAATAGTGGACTCACCGATTTCCAGACTAAATAAAGCCACTGTTATCCCGTTGGATTGACAGAATGAGCCCCACCCATCTCTAGGGTGGGGGGACGTCTTCACCGGTTTCCGGATCCAGGGCTTTCCAGAATCCCGGATAAAGGGGTTCGCAAGGTCATATGGTCGGGATACAAGATCGAGTTTCGATCACTTCCACCGGTGCGATTCTTCCCTTCCAATATTCGACATCCCCGGGTCGCTTAAAAAGCTTTGCGGGGAACAGCTTGATGCAACAAGCAGTGGTAGTTCCCATTCCTTGGAGGAGTTCTAGTCGAACCTGTTCACAATGCCCAAGAAAAAGGGCTAGGTGCGTCCAATTCTGGTCTTGGAAGAGATGGAGTCCATCCATACAGTGGTGGCCTCCCTGCATCAGGGGGATTTCCTGGCGTCCATAGACATTTAGGATGCCTATCTTCATATCCCCATCTTCGCAGGACATCAGCGTTTTCTTTGCTTTTCCCAAAGATCATCCCTGGTTCCCACCAGGAGACTGAACTATCTGGGCCTAATTTTTGGATACATCCTTAGCAAGAGTGTTTCTCCAGGCGGAGAAACTCCAGAAGATTCAGTCAATGATTCGGATGTTGCTGTCGTCAACTGGCTGGGATTGATGGTCGCCTCCTTAGAGGCAGTACCGTTTGCCCAGTCTCATACCCGAATTCTCCAAAGAGGAGATTCTTCTCATATGGAATCGGAATCCCGATTCCCTGGACAATCGGATCCGATTGAGCGAGCAGACCAGGGAGGCTCTGGTCTGGTGGCTTCGGTCTCCGATGCTCAGCCAGGGGAAGTAATTTCTTCTGATAAATTCCAGGTTACCGATAAAGGTGTTGGAACTGAGAGCGATCAGACTTTGTCTGATTTACTGGACCGAGCAGCTCCAGGGCAGTCCGGTTCGGGTCCAATCGGACTATGCCACGGTCATGACTTATGTCAATCACCAAGGGGCACCAAGAGTGCCCTGGTGGCCATAGAAGTGGCCAACATTCTTTATTGGGGGAACAGTTGTTCCAGTTCTCTCCGCGATATTTATCACGGGGGTGGACAGGCAGATTATTTCAGCCGTCAGATTCTGGATCAAGAGGAATAGTCTCTTCATCCAGAGGTATTTCACCAGCTGTCCCTTCATTGCGGCACCCCGGATATGGATCTGTTGGCAGGTTGGCTCAACAGGGCTCGCGCCCGCGATCCTCTAGCGGACGCAGCAGACGCGCTGAGCGCCCCGTAGGGGAAGTATCAGCTACTGTATGTCTTCCCCCCTCTCAAGTTACTGCTGAGATTTCTCCGCAGGATAGAGGTGGAGGGAACTCCAGTTATCCTGGTAATTCCGGGCTGGCCTCGTCAAGCCGGGTACGCCGACTTGGGCAGGCTAGTCGCAGACGCTCCTTGGAGACTTCTTCTCAGGGAGGATCTGCGGTCTCAAGGACCGATCTTCCATCGTGCTTTACAGTCGCTGGTTTTAACGGCCTGGCCATTGAGACCCAGGTACTGAAGGACAGGGGATTGTCAGCTTCAGTTATTCCTACTCTAATTAAAGCAAGGAAAGCGACTTCTAGCAAAGCCTATTATCGCACATGGAAGACTTATATTGCGTGGTGTGAATCGTTGGGATTTCCCCCACGTACCTATTTGGTCACCTGAATTTTGGCTTTTCTGCAAAAGGGGGTTGAGCAGAAACTATCCTTGAGCACTATCAAGGGTCAGGTTTTCAGCGTTAGCAATCTTCTTTCAGAAGCCGCTGGCTACTCATTCCTTGGTGCGGAATTTCATCCTGGGGGTGCGGCACTTGGCTCTGCCAGTGCGCGCGCCCTTACCGCCCTGGGATCTTAATTTGGTTTTGTCGGTTCTGCAGAAACCTCCCTTTTAAA
Source organism: Pelophylax lessonae (assembly GCF_965119305.1). Lineage (NCBI taxonomy): Eukaryota > Metazoa > Chordata > Amphibia > Anura > Ranidae > Pelophylax > Pelophylax lessonae. The sequence goes on from NC_138772.1 coordinate 399,167,092, forward strand.
ATATCAGGGAGATTCCCTTGCTTACATTATCCCAGAAGGTGGCCTTCTTGGTGGCTATCACTTCTGCACGCAGGGTGTCAGAACTGGCTGCATTATCATGCCATTCCCCATATCTTGTGGTTCATAGGGATAAGGTAGTTCTTCATCCGAAGCCATCCTTTCTTCCTAAGGTGGTTTCAGACTTTCATCTGAATGAAGATATTGTGCTACCTTCCTTGTGTCCTCAGCCCAATCATCCTCGGGAATATGCGTTGCATTCCTTGGATGTGGTTCGGGCAATCAGGGTATACCTGAAGGCTACGGAATCGTTCCGTGAGACGGATTCACTTTTTGTGATCACGGATGGCCCCAGAAAGGGGTTGCCTGCATCTGCCGCGACTATCTCCAAATGGATCAGACAGACTGTGGTAAAGGCTTATTCGATTAGGGGTCGGAATCCTCCGTTCCCTGTTAAGGCGCACTCCACTCGAGCGCTCAGTACTTCCTGGGCCTACCGCCATCAGGCGTCAGTGGTCCAGGTGTGCAAGGCGGCTACTTGGTCGTCGGTTCATACCTTTACAAAATTTTATAAAGTTGATGTGATGGCATCGGCGGATGCCTCATTTGGCCGCAAGGTTTTGCAGGCCGCAATTTGAGGAGACCGGTGGTCTACCTCGAGGGTTTTTTTCAGTTGATATTTCAGTTGAGTCTCATTGTGTGATTGATGAGCCTTTAAAACTTCTAGTTGGCACCGGTTGGGCCTTTTGATTTCCATTTTCCCACCCCTCATTTGTGGCACTGCTTTGGGACGTCCCGAGTTGATATTAATCAAGGAGGATTACGTCTGTCAATGAGCGACAGAGAAAAATGGATTTTTGTAAAATCTTACCGTAAAATCCTTTTCTCTTAAGCTCATTGACAGACGTAGTACCCGCCCCTCTGTTTTTGAGTTGGGTTGGGTTAAATTCTCTAAACACTGCTTTGTGACATAACTGATTTGCTGTAGCAGGAAGTGAGAGGATATACCCTCTGGGACTGCCCCTAGGGTGTGGCCAGAACGTTTTCTTTCCTGTCTAGTCCTACTCCTGTAGAGGGCAGTATAACCCGAGTTGATATTAATCAAGGAGGACTACGTCTGTCAATGAGCTTAAGAGAAAAGGATTTTACGGTAAGATTTTACAAAAATCCATTTTTTCTCAAACAATATAAACTGTATTTACTGGATTAATATATATTTTGTTATACTTATTGTCAGGATGAAAATTACCTGCGGAGTTGAACTTGATCTGTTATTTACCACTTTACCAGCTTGTCTTGCTTTGCCTTTCAGGGCAGTGCAAACTTGGACATTCAAAATGTAAATCAACAGACAGCTCTTCATTTAGCTGTTGAACGTCAACATACACAAATTGTCAGGGTAAGTTGGCTTTTAGTGTAAATAGTTTCAGAGTTATTAAAGGCTAATTCAATCCAAAATGGGCACTTCAATTTTTGTTTGGCAACAAATGTTTAAATCTAATATTTTCAAATATCTATTATGGACTCCTTGGGTGAGATTTCCTTGTGATAGTTTTTGTTTCCATCTCTGCCCACAGTTTTCAGTTGAACTCCCCTATAACATGTACTACATCAGAGTATCCATCGGGGTGTACAATACTATAATTTTAGGTTTTGTTTTGGCTGTGGGAGTGAGCTGGCGCTTGTAGTTCTTTTGGAGATTTTGCTTTGCCAGTGTTAGAGTATAAAAACAGCTTGTAATTTACCGTGCAAGCACCCATTTTTTTGCCACAATATCCATTGATAATTTCTAAATGTTTTAATCTGAGGACACAAAAACAAAATTTAGTTATTTTTCTGGGACCCAGAAACGCTTCCCCGGGTTTCCATCACTACACCCGCTCCTCATTTCTCTCCTCTGCCTCCACACACCCCATTTTCACTGCTGCACTCCCTGTACCTCTCTTTCACCTCTGCGCTCCCTGCACCCCTCTTCTGTCACTTCTTACCTAAAGTGAAAACGCCCCACACCCCCCTCCTAACAGAAAACGCCCCACACCCCCCTCCTCACAAACAATACAGACAGTCACAGAAATAAAAGCCCACTGGAAAGGCTTCAGTCCTGGATTGTTTGTGTGAGGAAGGGGCATCCTTACAACACAAGTCATTCTGCACACGTAAGCACAAATCAGACTGAACCCCCCTCCTCAGAGTGACTGTTTCTTATGAAAGCTGAAATTACTAGCGGGGCACAGGTGGGCTGGCATAGTCACATGCCAAGCAGAAACACAAATTGTCTTAAAAATGCATGCAGCTGCTGGATTGCTGAACGATGAGGCAAAGTTACTTGGAGACAGCATTATCCTATGTTTACCGTTGCCCACAGGTAGGTTGGTACAGGCCTAGAAATTGCAGGGAGGACAGTGCTGCCCACAAGGGATTGATTCACAGGGGATTGCACTGCAGCAGTGGTGGGGAAATTTAAAGGGTATGTGAGGACAAACGAAAAAACATGCAGTAGAACTCTGCAGGACATGCACATTTAACCATGTTTTATCCCTTTAAAGTGTATGTAAACCCTCACCTTGTAAAAAAAAAAAGTATTCGGTTTCTAATAGAAATGAAAGGCAAAACATTTGTGTATATAGTTACAAAAAAAAAAAAAAAATTATACTCTCTTCTTCCCCCCCCCCTTTTTTTATTTTTTATATAAGTGATCACATTCCCTCTGTTCTCGGCTGCATAGAAATTAGGGGATGAGAAACAGCAGCTCACTAAACTTCCCAGTGAATGGCTGTGCAGGGGAGGCATGTCGGGATACTTTTCATACAATTACATGGTACAGCAAGTACATATCAGGAATATGAAATGGGTTTACATATTCTTTAAAAACCCTGCAAATACAGGAATAGTGTCATCCTTGCCCAATTTTCTGTTATAAAACTTCTCAATCCCTCCCACTCTTCCAAGATAAGAACTGGAAAGGTCTGTCTGTCTATAGTGATAACACAGAAGGTGTGCACTGGACACAGAGCAGCTCTGACACAGCTTCTGCAACAATCAAGAAGTATTTTGCTTTCTTTTATTGAAGGACACACTATTTCTAAAATAGTTGGGTTATACTACCTTTGGAAAACCTATAGCAAACAATAACTGTTAAGCCAACCTCTGTATAATCTCGCCTCTATCATGCTTCAGTTTTTTGCTAGTGTCCTTGGAGGGTGTCCCCTTAAATCAGTTCTGCTGAAAAAAATCTTAGCAACTTTTGCTAACATTTTTGTTTGCGTTTACTTTTTTCCTTAACCACTTCATGACTGCACTATAACCGAAAGACGGCTAGTGTCCATAGACCACGTGCTTCCTGGGGCATGCATCCAGCGCGCTCTGTGATTGTGATCAGCTGTTTCCAAAGGACACAGCAGATCGCGGTAAAGTGACAATCACAGCAGATCACATGCAACCAAATTTGCCAGATATTGGCATTCCTTAACTCACACAGTCACCTCTGTGGTGATTAACCACTTAAGCCCCAGCCCTATTTCGGACACTTTTTGTTTACAAGTTAAAATCAGTATTTTTTCCTAGAAAACTACTTGGAACCCCCAAACATTATATATATATATTTTTCTAGCAAAGACTCTGGAGAATAAAATGTCGGTCATTGCAATATTTTTTGTCACGTGGTATTTGCGTCTTTAAAACGCAATTTTTTTGGAAAATTTTTGAAAAATCACATTTCACTGCATTTAAAAAAATACTAAACAGTAAAGTTAGCCCATTTTTTCTATATTGTGAAAGATGATGTCACGCCCAGTAAATAGATACACAACATGTTACGGTTTAAAATTGCACACACCCGTGGGATGGCGACAAACTACGGTCAATAGAGATCTCAATAGGCGACACTTTAAATTTTTTTAACGGTTACCAGTTTAGAGTTAGAGTGTAGCTCTTTTTTTAAAACTATTGCTCACGCTCTGGCGATTGCGGCAATACCTCACATGTGGTTTGAACAGCGATTTCATTCGCGGCTCGACTTCCGTATAAGTTTTTTCCCGTGCGTGAGCGAACGGTGACGGGGGCGGCTAAAAAATTTTTTTTTTTCCCATTTTATTTTTTTTTTTTTACTTTTTATTACAGGTTTTTTAAAAAAAAAAAATCTGATCACTTTTATTGCTGTCGCAAGCAATGTAAACATCCCTTGTGACACCAATATGCAGTGACAGGTACTCTTTATGGAGGGATCGAGGGTCTAAAAGAAAACGGCGTTTTTGCATACAGCCGTTTTTTAAATCTGCCACCTTCTGCAGCAGAGTAACCCAGAAGTGACGTCGCCTCCAGGTTACGTCATCGGAGACCTGATCAAAGCCGTTTCCGGCTTTGATTGGGACTCCATCCAGCCGGCGGAAGCGCCGGCTGGGTGCTCGGGGCTTCCGGTGGGACCGGAGCCCCGAGCAAAGTCACGGAAGGCGGCGGGAGGGGGGGGGGCGTCCCCTCCCGCTCACCCGGGTAACGATCCAGCGGCTCCCGAGCCGCATCGGCCGTTACCGATTGAAAGCTGACTGTCGGCTGTTAACCACGGTACCGGGATGGTGCCTCTAGCTAGGCATCATCCCGGTATACCCCCGCAAAATCTGCCGACGTAGATCTACGTCAGTTTGCGGTAAGTGGTTAAATACAACCAAAAGAAAGCTCAAATTCTTTGTACGGTAGGTTGTTGCCTTTCTACAGGCGTGCACAATTTTAAAGCATGGCGTGTGTGGTAACTATTTGCACGGCGTAACATCTTTTATATTTTACAAAATTGGGTATTCTGTTGTATGGGGCAATTACGAGAAGTTCATTGTCTGGGTTTACATAAATAAACATAAAAATAATAATATATAAAGCAGCAGAATCAAAATCAAGTGGAGTCCCATTCCAAACACACCTGTGACCCAATTTGCCCCAAATTGGGTTGCAACCCATAGCCCAGGAGACACCCCAATAAGTAAAAATGGTAATGCATAAGTCATTTTTTCATGAGGGTTTCTATATAGTCCTTGACTCTAAAAACATGCTGGACATTGTAGATGGAACATATAATTCTGGTTGGTGCATTGTTATGGAAATATAACTGTAAGCCCAGCACTTAGTTTACAAAACGAATCTTTCAAGTTGGCTAAATAATAAATCTGCCTATTGATATTTGATTTTTGTATTGTTTTATTTTTTAAGAACATCCCATTGTCCCTTACCTTGGCAGTTTTTAGCATTTCATACCATTCCCTTACCTTTTTTAGTTTTTTTTTTTTACTTTTTTTCTTATTCCCTCTATGCTATTTCATTAAGATTAAAGTGTGTTTCCGCATCTGTAATGGGCTGCCAGCTCTTCATTATCAGTTGTAGACACTTTGCCAACAAAGACTAGAAGCTGGCCCTCCTGCACTGTATGTTAATAAGGGATGGCTCAGTGAGTCCCCAGTCTGCCTCCTCGCTGTCAAATGCTCCCTGAAGAGCAAGCTAAATGCCGCAGGCGAAATGGCAGACAGGCATCCTCAGAAGTGCCTGGGTCCGGGCAGGTAGTCCCTACCCTCAAAAGTGTTCCAGAACCTGTATCTCAGGTGGAGGATGCTGAATGTGGAAGGACAGGCTGGGATCGAAATGGCAGGCAGACAGGCATCCTCAGAAGTGCCTGGGCCCGGGCAGGTAGTCCCTACCCTCAAAAGTGTTCCAGAACCTGTATCTCAGGTGGAGGATGCTGAATGTGGACTTCCCTGCCACTAGATTCAGTAACAAAGTGGGCATGCTTGTCTCCAAGTATAGGGATCCTCTAGCGGAAGCAGTGGATGCTTTGGTGCCTCTGGGGGATCAGTACACCCCTAATCTATGCCTTATCTTATCTTCCCTGAAAATGCTTACTCAACTTCTTTGCAAAATGAAGATTGAGGGAATTTGGGTGCTTCTTTTTGCTGAGGACTAGCCCAGGCGAATGTGGTATGCTTTCCTGATAAGATTCATGGCAGATACTCCATGAGATCTGCTGGATCATCAGGATCTGCTGTCTGAAGGACCAATTTGTCATCCTGCTTCATGATTGCTGGCTTTAATGGCATGGCTGTTAAAGACCATATTTTGAGGGATAGGGGTATCTCAGAGTCTGTGATATTTACAATTCTAAAAGCTAATAAATCTACTTCTCGTAAGCAGCGTTTGGTCCACAACACTATCCAGTATCAGTTTTCTGCCCTTTCTCTTCTGATTCAGATATTGTTGGCCTCTTACGCTTTAAGACTTTTGTAGAGGGATTCTCCCATTTAGCTCTTTCCCTTGTAACTTTGTTGGATCTGAATCTAGTTCTCTATCAACTTCAGATCCCTGTAAAAACATTCCTCTCTCTTCTCCCATTCCCAAGGTGTTTTTTCTTTTAGCCATTACCGCTACGAGTCATGTCTTCTTACTGGTTGCCTTATTCTTGTGAGGAATCCTTTCTGCTATTGCATAGGGATAAGCTGGTGTTGGGCTTTTCCACATAAAATAATTGTTTCTCACATTTTCAAGGCTGTTACCTGGTCTTCTGTTTGCATGTTCTCTTCGATTTTACCAGGGAGATGTTTTCAGTCGTATCTGATGCCCGCTTTGAGCTTAGTCGTTCAGAAGCTTTCTGAGCTGCAATCGTCCTTTTGTTTTTTGTTTTTTTGTGGGCCTGTTAGCATTTGTTTGTTGGGTTTGGATGTCCTGAACGGTAAAGATTTTGTGTCCCTCGACTAACACAAAAGAAAACCGGATTTATGTACTCGCTGTAAAATCCTTTTCTTGAAGTCCATTGAGGAACACCTGTCCCACCCTTTGTGCTTATGGTCATGCTCTTAGTACTTGTTTGCTACAAAACATAGGCATGCTAGTAGTGGCAGGGTTTATCCTGGGCTGGTCCACTGTTTTTTTTTTTTTTCTAGTTTCCTCCTTTAGGCAACAGTATAACCCAACTGTTTAAAACATCCTTGGTCTCTCAGTGGACTTCAGGGAACCGATTTTTATGGACAAAAATCGTATTTTCTCTTTCGTTCATTGACAGCCACATCTCCATATCTTCTTTGACCCGTGGGTTATGCTGCTCCTCCTAGGAGTAGGGCTCTAGACGGAAAAGGCTTAACAAAGGTTAAAAAGACTTTGAATATGCCCGTGGGCAGTCCCAGGAGGTATACTCCCAATTCCTGCTCTAGGACGTCAGTTTCTTTCTGCCTAGTCAGGAGTAAGGACCTTGCTCCTTGCTGGCATCTCTGGTCCTGGCATTTTTTCCTTTTTAAACTGAATTTTTTTTTTCTTATTTTCTGTTCCTCTGAGAACTACAATCAACTGCCGGACTGGGCGACAGACTGGATATTCTAGATCCTAGATCTAGAATATTTTCTAGAAGGTCTCCCCCAGTCGGGCCAGCGCATGCGCACAGGCCTCAGCTCCGTGCTAGATCGGCCCCGACCTAGTCCCACTGGAAAAATGATAGTCTGGCGACCAGACTTTCCAGATGGCCTTATGTGATCTTCCCTTGTGGGGAATAGTCTGTTCGGAGCCTCCCTGGAAAGGTCTCCTCCGGAGGTTCCTTGAGAGCCTGGTCTGGTATGCCGACGGGGCCTTCCAGACCTGCAAATAAACACCCCTTCTGCCTGAAGGGGCGCTCTCACCCGTATCTAAGATGGGGGAAGACGTCTTCGCCTTTTTCTGGACCCGTGGATCTCCCTGATTCAATACAAGTGGATCCACAAGCTGTTTCAGTCCGGCTACAAGATTAGTTATTTTCCCAGACCCCCAAGATATGAGGGTCATCCACGTTTCCTGGCGTGAGTGAGGATAATTATCAAGAGGTCTCACCTCAACCCCTCTGTTTTTTTCGCTAGTGCTGGCATTGTTGTGCCAGCGGGGGATTGCGATACTGGAAGTAACTGGATGCTCTGAAGGGCAACTGGGTGATTACTGTGGGGACTCTGCAGGAGTTTGGTTGGAAATTACATTTCCAGGTATTGGCTCTGGTTTCGTCCACCTAGTTGGACTATTGGGGTCTGTTCTGGACTTGGCCTCAGCCAGGGTGTTCCTCCCGTGGGACCAGTCCGGAACTATCCACACGAGACATCTTCAAAGAGAGATTCTTGTCATGTGGGGCAAGAATCCACAATGTCTAGGCAATCTGAGCCGGGGTATGAGAGGGTCCCTGACAGGGTGGCTTCCCTCTCCAGCGCTTCGTCAGGTAAATCTTCCTTCCCCTGTACGGGACGGCGGTCGCCACGGATGCCAGCCTGTCTGAGTGGGGTGGCGTTTATTTGCACGGATTGTTCTCAGGGGGTCTACACTCTGGTAGAATCCAGACTACTGATCAATATTACTGGTCACTTCTTCCAGAGGTGTTTCATCAGTTGTGTCTCCACTGGGGAACTCCCGAGGTTTTCCTGTTGGCCTCTCGTTTCAACAGGAAAGTGCTTGGGTTTGTGACACGGTCTTAGGATCCTCTGGCCAATGCCACAGACGTACTGGTGGCTCTTTCGGGACCAGTATCATCTGATATACGTCTTTCCTCTTCTAGAACTTCTGCCAAGACTCCTGCGTAGACTCGAGGCAGAAGGGTTTACGGCCATCCTGGTGGCTCCAAACTGGCCTAGCTGGTTTTGGTACGCAGATCTGATATGGTTGGTCGCCGATGCTCCTTGGAAATTTCCTTTTAGAAGAGATCTTTTGGCTCAAGGGCCTTTCTTCCATCTTGCCTTATGGTCGCTAGCTTTTATGGCTTGGCTGTCGGAAGCCAGGTGTTGATGGCTAGACAGGGTGATCTGAATTGGTGATTCCCACGCTGCTGTAAGCTGGTAAATCTATTTCTAGGTAGTTTTACCATTGCGTTTGAAGAGCGTACTTGCGGATATGATTCTCTTGGGGTTCACCCCTGCTCCTTTTCAGTGACTCGGATTTTGGCCTTCCCCCAACCAGGTGTGGAGCAGCGCCTGGCCTCAGGTACCACCGAGGGCCAGGTTCGGCCTTTGCGGTTTCTTTCATCGTCCTTTGGCTACGTTTTTCTGTGGGGCACGCCTTTGTTTGAGGAGTTCACCACTTGGCTCCCCCAGTGCGTTTCCATTGCCCTAGTGGGATCTCATCTTGGTGCTGTCGGTTCTTCAGTAACCGCTGTTGGAAAATATTCACGAGATTCCTCTGCTTTAATGTCCCAGGTGGTGGTCTTGGTGGCTTTTAATCTTTTAGGGTGTCAAAGCTGGCAGTTTTTCTTATCGTTCACCTTATTTGGTGATTCACCGAAATAAAGTAGTGCCTTGGCCCTGCCAGTCATTCCTTCCAAAAGTTGTCTCTGGTTCCATTTAAATAGGGCATGTGTTACCTTCCTTGTGTCCTAGCTTAAGCACCCTAAAGAGCTTGCCTTGCACTCTTTGGATGTGGCTTGGGCAATCAGGGTGTACCTGGCGATGCCTGAGTCTACCAAAAATCAGATTTGCTTTTCATCCTTACGGATGAATTCTGTTAGGGACTTGCCGTGTCTGCTGCAACCATTTTTAGATGGTTAGGTGGATGGTGGTGCAGGCCTTTTCCATTAAGGGTCAGGATCCTCCTTCCCTGTTATGGCGCATTTTATATGGACGCTTAGTGTGTCTTGAGACTTTGGTCATTGGAGAAACAGAGTCGCTCAGGTGTATCAGTCCAACCTGGTGCTGGTAAGACCCGTCATCCAGATAAAGTGCAAAAGAAATAGTAGAACGGCACTCAGGTAGATGAAAGCAATAGAAATACTTTTATTCTTCAAATCATATGTAGACAGACAGTGCAGGGAACAGGTAATCCAAGGTTAACGCGTTTCACGGCACACACAGCCGCTTACTCATAACCGGTTATGAGTAAGCGGCTGTGTGTGCCGTGAAACGCGTTAACCTTGGATTACCTGTTCCCTGCACTGTCTGTCTACATATGATTTGAAGAATAAAAGTATTTCTATTGCTTTCATCTACCTGAGTGCCGTTCTACTATTTCTTGAGACTTTGGTCATCAGGCGTCAGTTGTGCAGGTTTGCCAGGCGGCTACCTGGTTGTCCACGCACATTTTCACAAATTTTATAAGGTGGATGTGTTGGCTTCTGCGGATGCCTCCTTTTGGCTGCAAGGGTTTGCAGGCCGCTGTTGGAGAGGATTAGTCCTCTTTGAGGGTGTACTTTTTTTTTTTTAGGTGAGCTCCAGTTGTTCCTGGTGAGCTCCTGTTTTACCTGGTTGGCTACGTTTAGCCTTGGGGAAGTATATTTATTGCTGTGTTCTTCCCACACCTCATGTTGACACTGCTTTGGGGCATCCCAAGGGTCAAAGAAGATATGGAGCGGTGTCTGTCAATGAACGAAAGAGAAAACTGGATATTTGGCTTACCGTAAAATCATTTTCTCTGATGATCATTGACAGACACAGCTCCCACCCCTCTGTGAAGTTGGGTTATGTGATCTTCTGACACTGCTTGTTACAAAACTGATGTCCTAGAGCAGGAAGTGGGAGTATACCCCCTGGGACTGCCCATGGGCGTAGTCAAAGTCTTGTTAACCTTTGTTGACCCTTTTCCGCCTAGTGTCCTACTCCTAGGAAGAGCAGCATAACCCACGGTTCAAAGATGATATTGAGCTGTGTCTGTCAATGAACATCAGACAAAAGGATTTTACGGTAAGACAAAAATCCATTTTTTGGCACTTGTACAGGTAAAAACACCATGTGTTTTTTTTATTACAGACCGAAAGGGAGCAAATAACAGAAATTCATTGTTAGGCTTTACATACAATTTAAAAATGTAAATAATAAAAATTAAAAAAAAAAACCTCAGACTTCCTGTGTCCCTCAATGGACTCCCAAGAAAATGATTTTACTGCGAGTAAAAAAGAACCCCTTTTTTCCCCCATTGTAGTTGTTGGTGCGTGCTGAAGCAAAACTGGATATCCAAGATAAGGATGGTGATACACCACTGCATGAAGCCCTTAGACACCATACATTGTCTCAGCTGCGACAGCTTCAGGACATGCAGGATGTTGGCAAAGTTGACACTACATGGGAGCCCTCAAAGAATACAGTAAGTCTTTTTACCTCCGTTTAGGTGTTATGTGAATAAAGTGTTTAAAGTATTATAAACCCACAACAGTGAAATCAGTCTGTATGTGCAGTAAAGCATGCTTGTTATACTCACTGTGGAACCGAAGGGGTTAATAATCTGCATAGTGTATAAAGGCTGTGTGATCTCTCTAAACCTCCTCTTCTACTGTCCCCTAATTATTTCCTGATAATACAGAGCTCGGGGAGAAGCTGCACATGCTCAGTTTGGTGTGTACTGCGAGAGAGTTTTTCTTTTTTTCTTGGGAGAGTGCATCTGATCAGCACAGGGCCAATCAGAACTGTCCAGATAGAGGATCAGGGGAGAATGAAAACTACTCCTACAAGCTTAACTAGGAACTGATAGAAGCCACAAGGCTGCTATATACTGCTGATAAGAAAAAATATTTAGCGGTTTATATTTACCAAATAAAAAAAATTTGCATTTCTATGTTCTGTGTACTATCTACCAGATATAGTGAATGCAGGTTATGGGTTTAGTAACACTTTAAAGTTTAGTGAACCAGTTGGTTGCTGTTAAAAAAAAAAAAAAAATGTATGCTCTTTTTTGTGGAAAGTGAATTCATTTTGTGAGATGTGTTAGGCATGAACACATGATTTTTTTTATTTAATGCTATATATATATATATATATATATATATATATATAATTTTTTTTTTTAGCTTTACATAACATACATAGAATGTGTTGTTTATTTGCCTTTTGACATACTATTAATTTTTATTTGATGAAAATTATATGACAGACACATTTTCCACTATCAGTGCCAGCATTGAGGTTCCCCCTCCAGCACACACAACCCATTAGCTAGTTTGTATATTGTCATATCGTATGCCCAGCTTATGTAGGTTGACCTGTCTGCAGTATATATGCACTTTTACTTTAGCGATCAGCTTCAAATGCAGGTGCATAAACCCTCAGTGGCCAGTCAGCAGTATATACAGTGGGTATAGAAAAGAATCCCCCCACTGTCCAACTGTATTTACTAGTGCAACTTTTAACATCCAAGTGAAAGCTATAACACAATGTCAGAAAAATAACAATTCAAAAACAGAATCACTGAGTTGGAAAAAAGATTTTATGTTATGTCCGTGTTTTGTTGAACCACCTTTTGCTTTAAAGTATTTTTAACCTTGGGGCTGTATTACACTGCCAGCCCCTCTCTTGTATTCAGCTATAACACACTTTGTAAGTGTATGTGGAAAATAGAACCTCTATAAATACCATTTTTGCTTATAGCTTCAGGCCAGCCACTCTTTTACTCTGATCCAGGGCTACAGCAGGAGGAGCCGAGATCTCCCGCTGACGTCAGCCAGAAGGTCATGTGACCACTGTGCTGGCCACACTCAGCTCTTTCTGCTGTAGCCCTTAGATGGGTGGGGAGAGTGGCTGGGAGTCACGTGCCTGAAGATATCTGCAAAAATGGTATTTAGACGCTTAGTTTTCAACATACACTATAACTGTGTGTTATAGCTGAATACAAGAGAGGGGCTAGGGAAGGGGTGAGGACGACATAGGAGAGCAGAGGGGAAAGAGGAGAGAGCAGATGACTGAGACACGTATCCTGACCACGATCTCATAGCTCAGCGGCCATGATAAATGTGGTCTGCTCTCGGGGGGGGGGGGGGGGGGGAGTCAGGACCAGGCAGCATCAAACCGCTATTGTAGGAGATACTAAGGGGTAATTGAAAAAACGAAAGCACAATGCTGTACAACTTACACTTTAAGGGGGGGGGGGGGGCGGTTATCAACTACTTTAATTTACAGCCTTTAATCTGTTAAGATATGTCTACTAACTTTGCACATGTAGACTTTGCAATATTTGTCTACTCTTCTCTGCAGAACTGCTCAAGTTCAGTTAAAATTGATAATGACTGTTTGTGGACTGCCGTCTTCAAGTCATTCCACAGATTTCGCAGCTGTATTGGATTTCCGCCAGGCGTATCATTTGCTCTAGAGGCCAAATAATAAAATTTTAGTCTCGTCTGACCACCTTAATCACTTTTGGACCGGGCCTTTTTCTGACACTTGTTTACAAGTTAAAATTATTTTTTTAGCTAGAAAATTACTTAGAACCCCCAATTATTATATATTTTTCTATAGCAGAGACCCTAGAAAATAAAATGGAGATCGGTGCAATATTTTTTTATCACACTGTTTTTGCGCAGCGGGCTTACAAACACAATTTTTTTGGAAAAAAATACACTTTTTTGAATTAAAAAAAATAAGAAAACAGTAAAGTTAGCCCAATTTTTTTCTATAATCTGAAAGATAATGTTACACCAAGTAAATGGATACCAGAAATGTCATGCTTCAAAATTGTGCACACTCGTGGAATGGCGACAAACATTGGTACTTAAAAATCTCCATAGGCGACATTTTAAAAATTTCTACAGGTTACCAGTTTAGAGTTAGAGGAGATCTAGGGCTCAAATTATTGCTCTCGCTCTAACAATCGTGGGGATACCTCATGTGTGGTTTGAATACCAAATACATATATGGGCGCGACTTGCATATGCGTTTGCTTCTGCGAGCGAGCTAACAGGGACAAAGCGCTTTTATTTATTTTCCAATTTATTTTATCTTTTATTTATTTTTACACTATCCTTTAAAAAAAAAAACATTTTGATCACTTTTATTCTTATTACAAGGAATGTAAACATCCCTTGTAATGTAAATAAGCATGGCAGGACCTTTTTCTCTTACGTCCTCTGACAGTCGCCGCCCACTCATACAGTCTTCACCAATGGGTATTGACCTCTTATCCACAGGAGCAAGCTAGGCATAAGACTTGTTAAAAACAAAGCAATTTACATAGACACACCTGTAGGGGGCTGTCCCTTTGGTCCAATACCCCCCTGCTATCAACCTTCCCAACTCAGCTTCCTGTTCTGTCTCTTGTGGATGACATCACTTCCTTTACTGTATGCAGAGATCGTTCCTAGCAGCGTGGTAACACTTCTGGGGGTTCTTTTTGCTGGTTTTGGGGAATATTCTTCTGTTTTCAGTGCTTTTCCCATCTCAGGGGGGTGCCTTAGTGTAATCCTTATTGCAGTGCATCGCGTCTTAAAGGGCCAGCGATAGTGATTTTTCTCATGGAGTCCCAGGACTGCAAATTCCCCCCAGCCTTGGTGAGTGTTTCAGGTACTCCTGAATCTTCACCTTCCCTTGCTGCTGCACTTGCGACTTTAGCGTCCAAGGTGGATTTGTTGATGTCAGAGCGGGATTCTAGGAAAAGAGCTAGGACTTCATTGTCCTCTGATTCTGAGTCTGATATGGTTGCCCTGGACAGTTTACCCCCTGAGGGGTCTCAGTCCTTGCATTCTGATATGGAGGTGGAGGAGGAGGATGATCCTTCTGAAGCGGCTAAAGAACGCGCTGCTGTGTCTGCGCTCATTGCTTCTGTTAAGAGACACTACATTTAGAGGATGAGCCCAACCCACCGGGTAAGCAGTCTTTCTTTGGGACTCGCAGAACCCGGAAAGCGGCACATGTGTTTCCTTGTCCCGCTGAGTTTCACGAAACAGTGAACGAACAATGGCGTAATTTTAAAGCGCCCTTTTGTGGTACCAAAACGGTTTCAGTTCCGTCACCCTTTCGCGTCTCCTACGGATTTGCGATGGACCGTGTCCCCTAACGTGGATCACACGGTGTCCAGGTTAAACAAAGCCACTCTCATGCCCTCTGAGGATTCTCCGGTGTTCAGGGACCCTACAGATAGGCGGGTGGAATCTCTTACTCGCCACGCATATATGGTGGCGGGTTCCTTACTGAAGCCCATCTTCACCTCTGTTATGGTCTCTTACGCTGTGGCCGATTGGGCCCAGGTGCTCAAACACACTCTGAAGGCGAATTCCGCCCCTCCAGCTACTGTGGAAATGGTGGAGCAGATGTGTCTGGGGGTTTTGTACCTGTGTGACGCGGCCTTGGATGAGGCTCCTCTAGCAGCACGGCTGTCTGGTGTCACGGTGCTGCTCCATCGTTTGATGTGGCTGAAGAGCTGGTCAGCTGACCAGTCTTCCAGGAAGACGGTATCTGACATCCCTTATGCGGGAAATTGTCTTTTTGGGGATTCCCTGGACGAGTTGGTTAAAGGGGTCACTGGGGGTAAGAGCACTCTGCTGCCCAAGGGTAAGTTTTTCTGCGGTAAGGAATCCAGGGGCATCCCTCCTCACTCTTTTCCGGTGGCAAGGGAGTTGGCCTTCCTGCAAACTGGTGTGGACCAGCACCTTGCGTTGACCACGATTAAGGGCCAGTTATCTGCACTGGCTATCCTTTTCCAGCGGCCCTTGGCGTCTAATTCTTTGATACGCACCTTTATTCAAGGAGTGCGTCATTTGGCTCCTCCTCGGAGGGCGCCTTTACCTCCTTGGGACCTGAACTTGGTTCTGTCTGTTTTGCAACGTCCTCCCTTTGAAAACATCAGGGAAATTTCTCTGCCTCTGCTGTCACGAAAGGTTGCCTTTCTGGTGGCGATCACTTCTGCCCGCAGAGTGTTGGAGTTGGCGGCCCTGTCTTGCAGCTCCCCTTACCTGGTGGTTCATAGGGATAAGGTGGTCTTGCGACCTAACCAATCTTTCCTTCCTAAGGTGGTTTCTGATTTTCACCTTAACGAGGATATTGTTTTGCCTTCGCTGTGTGCGAATCTTAAGCATCCTAAGGAGTTTGCCTCGCATTCCTTGGATGTTGTCCGGGCTATCAGGGTTTACCTGTCGTCCACTGAATCCTTTAGGAAGTCGGATTCTCTTTGTCCTTCCTGAGGGACCTCGGAAGGGTACGGCTGCGTCTGCGGCAACCATTTCAAGATGGATCAGACAGACGATTGTACAGGCCTATTCGATTAAGGAACGGGTACCGCCCTTCCCTGTCAAGGTGCACTCTACCAGAGCAGTGAGCGTGTCATGGGCTTTCCGGCATCAGGCTTCGGTTGCCCAGGTGTGCAAGGCTGCGACTTGGTCATCCGTGCACACCTTCTCAAAATTTTAAAACTTGATGTTCTGGCATCTGCAGATGCCTCCTTTGGCCGCAAAGTTATGTGTGTGGCAGTGCCTTGAGGGGGCCCTGGCTTTGCTGGTCCCTGACTGATGGGCTTGTTTTCCCCTTGTTTCTTTGCTTTCCTGGGTTGTTGCTCCAGTTGAGCTTTTTTGTTAACCAGAGGGTTTACCTTTCTCTTCAGATAAGGTTCCTTTCTCTGACCTGGGTGCTGCGTTGCCTTTTTGACGGTGTGCTTCCCACCCCTCATGTCTACACTGCTTTGGGACATCCCATTGGTGAAGACTGTATGAGTGGGCGGCGACTGTCAGAGGACATAAGAGAAAACTGGATTTTTGTAAAATCTTACCGTAAAATTCCTTTCTCTGAGTCCTCTGACAGTCACCGCCCCCGCCCCTCTTTTGGGGTTTCATGGACTCTAACTGCTTGCTACCAAACTGAGTTGGGAAGGCTGATAGCAGGGGGGTATTGGACCAAAGGTACAGCCCCCTACAGGTGTGTCTATGTAAATTGCTTTGTTTTTAACAAGTCTTATGCCTAGCTTGCTCCTGTGGATAAGAGGTCAATACCCATTGATGAAGACTGTATGAGTGGGTGGCGTCTGTCAGAGGACTTAGAGAAAGGAATTTTACGGTAAGATTTTACAAAAATTCCGTTTTATCCACTTCCCGACCGCCCGCCGCAGTTATACTGCGGCAAGGCGGCCCTCATGCGCGAACCGACGTACGTGTACGTCGGTCGCGCGCCTGCAGCTAGGGGGCGAGCGCACTCCCGCCCCTTCTCATCAGCGGGACTCCGATGCACGGGGCAGGCGGCTCCGATTTCCGCCTGACACCTGCGATCGCTCCCCACTGAGAAAACGGTCAGCTGTTCTAAACACAGCTGACCGTTCTTTACTCTGAAATGATCACAGAGTTCCTGTGATCCTTCTATGTAGGAACACAGGTCTCTGTGATCATTTCACAAGCCCCGCCCCCCATACAGTTAGAAACACGCCCCTAGGTACACATTTAACCCCTTGATCACTTACTGTGTTAACCCCTTGATCACTTACTGTGTTAACCCCTTCCCTGCCAGTGTTGTCATTACAGTAACAGTGCATATTTTTATCACTGATTACTGTAGTATTGTCACTGGTCCCCCAAAAGTGTCAAAAATGTGAGTCAGTGGTCCAATCTGTACGCCACAATGTCGCAGTCCCGCAAAAAAACGCAGATCGCTGCCTTTTCTAGTAAAAAAAAAAACAATAAAAATGGCATAACTCTTTCCCGTAGTTAGTAGACAAAATAACTTTTGCGCAAACCAATCAAAATACCCTTATTGCGATTTTTTTTTTAACAAAAATATGTATCAGAAAACAAATTGGCCTAAAATGTTAAAACATTTTGACTTTTAAATATTTTTTTGGGGAATGTTATATAGCAGAATGTGAAAAATATATATATAATTTTTTTCAGAATTGTCACTCTTTTTTTTGTTTATAGCGCAAAAAATAAAAAACACACAGGTGATCAAATACCACCAGAAAGCTCTATTTGTAGGGAAGAAAAGGACATCAATTTTATTTGGGTACAACATCGCGCGACCGCGCAATTTTCCATTAAATAACGCAGTGCCGAATTGCAAAATATGGCCTGGTCATTAAGGGGGAAATCTGCTTGTCCAGAAGTGGTTAACGTGAGATCTGGGGTCAAAAAGACCTCAGATCTCACATCTACACTAAAAAAACGTAAATTTTTTAAAAGTAATTTTTTTCCATGATGAAAAAAAATGGGCTCTTTAAAGCTGTTGCTAGGAAGCAACGTATGACATCGCTCCCTCGGCCAGAAAGTTGTTAATCGGAAGAAGGTTTACCCTCAAACCTGACTATGACCCAAAGCACACAACTAAATTGACCTCACAGTGGTTGAAGGGAAAAAAAAGGTGAATGCTGCTGTATGGCATAGCCAGAGCATAGACTTAAAGTGATACTAAAGTCTAATTTAAAAAAAAAAAAGACATGTTCTACTTACCACCTCTGTGCAGTTGGTTTTACACAGAGTGGCCCAGATCCTCCTCTTCTCGGGTCCCTCTTCAGTGCTCCTGGCCCCTCCCTCCTGTTGTGTGCCCCCACAGCAAGCAGCTTGCTATGGCTCTGTGTGTCCATTCAGACATGGAGCCGTGACCCAGCCCCGCCCCCCTCTCTCTCCTGATTGGCTGGCTGGCTGGCTGACTGACTTTGATTTACAGCAGTGGGAGCCAATCGCACAACGCTTCTGTCTAAGCCAATAAGGAGGGGAGTCTCAGACAGATTAGACACTCCTGCAACATCGCTGGATAGAGAGGGGGCTCAGGTAAGTAATAGGGGGACTGAGGGGGGCTGCTGCACACAGGTGGTTTGTTTATCTTAATGCATAGAATACATAAAGATTAAAAAAACATTCTGTCTTTACAATCCCTTTAAACCACATTGAAAATCTGTAGCATGACTTAAAGACTGCAGTCCACAAAAGGTTACCATCAAATTTAACTGAACTTGAGCAGTTCTGCAAAGAAGAGTGGGCAAATATTGCAAAGTCTAGATGTGCAAAGTTAGTAGAGACACATCCCAACAGACTAAAGGCTGTAAGTAAAGCAAAATGTGGTCCAACAAAATACGGACATAGGGGGTGATCCTTTTTTACATCCGTGATTGTTTTGTTTTTTTCTGAAATGTTGTTATAGCTTTCACTTGGATGTTATAAGTTGCACTCGTAAAGACAGCTGGATAAAACAAAAACTGTGTCTGTCTTCATTTCAGGCTGCAAAGCAACAACATTTTTGATTATTTTAAAGGGGGGTTCTTTTCTATACCCACTGTATGTATTAACTCCTCACTGGCTTCTGTGCATTTGATTTAACCCGTTAGCAACCAGTTCCAACTCATGTCTTATCCCTTAAAATGGAATTTCTGTCAAAACTAAGGCAAAACCTATTACCACCCTCATTCTGAGACTAATCTATCTACCCTATGAAAGAAAATATTCTTAGACTTAAAGCCACTCTGGTCCGGTCACATTATCAGGTCCCAGCATTGGCTTTAGTGTAGAGGAGGAAAAGCCAACATTGGCTGCCCCATAGTAAGCCTATGGGGGACATCACCACACAAGCATTTGCAGTTGTTAGTGATCTCTCCTCTTCACTGAAGCCACCGCTGGAGGCATCATGTGGTTGGAGCGGCATTAGGATAGGTAGGTAAAAATATAATTTCTTATGCAGGGCAGATAGAACAGTCTTAGAATGGAGATGGGAGTAGGTTTAGTCGTATTTTATATTTAGACTGAATTTCCACTTTAAAACACCCAAGCTCCAGTGCGTGTATATTAATCCTTGTTCTTAGTATATTTGTGGTAACCCTTGAAGTGGTATTAAATCCAAAAGCAAATCTTTATTAATCTGCAGCTTACCATTTCTTAGACTTAATGTCTGCATTCGTTTTGTTTTATGAGCTTTCTTCTGTTTTCATCTGGTGATCCTGCCAGTAAGTCTGTTTTTGAAAAGAACAAGCTCTCTTGTTCATGAGTCGCTGGCCAGGTCACCAGGCGAAAACAGAAGAAAAAAAGCCTACAAAAAAGAAAGCGAATACAGCCACCACTTCTAATGATTGGTAAGCTGCAGTATATTACATTTTTGGTTTTGGATTCAATACTGCTTTATCCACTTGACCTTCAAAAGATTTACCCCCCCCCCCCTTCATGACCAGGGCATTTTATGCAATACGGCACTGTTACTTTAACTGACAATTGCGCGGTTGTGAGACACTATACCCATATAAATTGATGTCCCTTTTTCCCCACAAACTGAGCTTTCTTTTGGTGGTATTTAATCACCTCTGGGGTTGTTGTTTTTTTTTTTTTTTTTGTGCTGTCAGGTACTGACAGTAATTTATTGACCGGCACCCACTGATCGACATCTGCAGTGAAAAAACACAGCAGATCCAAGTGCCAGATTCCATACTAGATACCTGATCTGGCGCAGGAGAGCCGCCATGCCACCATAATTTATTTTTTTTTTTTTTTCATTTTAGATAGAGTAAGGAATGGTCATAACCCATATCAGTTTTTTTTTTTGCCATCTGTGTCCCATTGGGGAGATTTCCCCTCACTTCCTATCCCATAGCCAAAACAGGAAATGAGAGGAAATCCTTGCAAATTAAGAGAATCCCTTGGGAACCCCCAGGTCACCAGAACCAGTTTCCCCATAGGAAGATTCCCCTCTTACTTTTCTAGGGACAACCCAAAATTTGGGATTTTCTTCTGCTTTCACTTTCTTTGATAATGACAGGACAAATGGATAGAGTGAATCTCCCTAATGGGGGCAAAGAAAGCAGTACAAACTTGACAGGGGTTTCAATCCCTCTCCACTCTATCCAAATAAAAAAAGTTTGGCCTTTTAGTTGTACTTTAAGCACTCATTCCTCAGCTCATGTACTTGAACTCCACAGCACTACCTGACCACTAACTTCTACATGCATCAATACCTCAACCAACGCTACCCAGTGCATGTGCATTAAGATATTTCTCAGCATGCCTAATGGATACGTTTATTCTTATATACAGTATGTAATATTTTTGTTTTTCTTGTTTTACATAGGCTTATTTAAATTGTAAATTGTGTCATGCTAGAATGCTAATCCAAAGTTTTTTTTTTTTTTGCCAGCTTATTATGGGTCTTGGAACTCAAGGGGCTGAGAAGAAAAGTGCTGCCTCTATTGCTTGCTTTCTGGCAGCAAATGGAGCCGATCTTGCCATACGTAACAAAAAAGGCCAGTCTCCGCTTGACCTCTGTCCAGACCCCAGCCTGTGCAAAGCCCTGGCTAAGTGCCACAAGGAAAAATCTAGGTATGGATTGATATCGGGTCATTACTGTTTAGCACTGTGGGAGAAACAAAGGTGTTAAAGAGCAGTATTACTCTCTGTACCTAAAAAAACATACAAAATAGTACTTTAAGAAAATAGTGTGCCAAGTCACAAAAAATCTATTTAAAAGTGAATATTAATTTAGGTTCACTTGCAGCTCTGCACTCCTTATTCGATACCCTCATTCTAAAAACTAACAGACAGCACTGTCCATTGCTATTAGCTGTTCGCTATAAGCCAGGTCAACTCAGACCCCACCCTTCATCCTCATACTGCCCTTTTCTGTCTGTTATACATACAGTGCCTTAAAGTATTCATACCCCTTGAAATTTTCCACATTTTGTCGTGTTACAACCAAAAACGTAAATGTATTTTATTGGGTTTTATGTGATATAGACCAACACAAAGAGGTACATAAATGTGAAGCGGAAGGAAAATTATAAATAGTTTTAAATTTTTTTGTGTGGCATGCATTTGTATTCAACCCCCTTTATTGTGATACCCCTAACCTAAATCTAGTGGAACTAGTTGTCTTCAGAAGTCACCTAATTAGTAAATCGAGTCCATCTGTGCGTAATTTAATCTCAGCATAAATACAGCTGTTCTGTGACGCCCTCAGAGGTTTGTTAGAGAACCTTAGTGAACAAACTACATCATGAAAGCCAAGGAACCCACCAGACAGGTCACGAATAAAGTTGAGAAGAAGTTTAAAGCAGGGTTAGGTTATAAAAGAATATCCGAAGCTTTGAACATCTCACAGGGCATTGTTCAATCCACCATCCCAAAATAGAATATGGCAAGCTACCAAGACATGGCCATCCACCTAAACTGACAGGATGGAGCATTAATTAGAGGAGCTGCAGAGATCTACAGTTCAGATGGGAGAATCTGTCCTCTTCCTCTCTGCTGAGGATTGATTAGGTGCTGTTACTGGCGACAGAGCGGTGCTGCCGAAGCAGTCAGGGTGTCCCTTAGCAATGTTTTTACACCTTTTCTTGTGGGGTCCCCATACTGACTCATGGAGTCTTTGGAGCACATTTCTCCACCTGAACCCCTATCAGAGGCTTTGGGGCCCTCTTTTGGTCCCAATCATCCATCCATGCACTGACCGGCAGTCCTGGAGTCTTTTGTGTCCCAGGTGGAGGTGGTTTTTGGTCGACGGGCTAGCAAAAAGCGCCCCCTGCCTTCCCCTGTCTCATCTTTCTCCTCAGATCCTGAATCTGCTTTGGCCGCCGTGGACGTGGGACACTCTGCTGGGACGCGCCCTGAGTTCTCAGGTAGTGAGGATGATTCCTCCACTTCTGCAACCGCGCACGAAAAGGCGCTGGTGGATACACTGATTGTATCTGCGTGAGACCTTAAAAATGGAGGACGCAGCTGAAGCTGCAACGGAGGCACTCTCACCATAACCACCGCAGACCCCACGAACCGCTGCAGCTTGGTTGGGGGTCTCGCTGTCTCCTACTCACCCTGGACCTACGACAAGGCTCCAGGTTCCAGTGGGTGAACCTCTTTCCCCAGGGGGTGAAGCAGGAACAAGCTCTTACAAGAGCTTGGTGATTATGCAAGGGCGTATGAAGAGCATAGCAATCCCTTGTAGCAGGACTCTAGATTGAGGGTGAAGTAGAACTCTTTATTGAACAGTCACACACAATTTATATACAGCATGGACCTCCCCCTCCTGATCATATTACCGCATACAGGTCAGGGGTTGCCTGATTACATTATCGTATGCAGATGAAATTGTATACAGGAACAGAATTAACTGAACTAATTATCTAGCCATCTGGACAGAACAATGTGAGGTTATTAACATTTAACAATGGAACAGGCAGACCTAACACAATACACATTATCTCAGTACACAAACAGGGCAAGCCTGTCTCTGACATTGAAGAACATGGAACAGAAGCCAATGTGATTAGCTCTTTCAATGAACATGTTCAGAATCAAACAGCTGACAAATATTACTGTCCCACTTGAAGCAATCCAAACCATTAAGTATCAGTCTTTCACTCCCAGTTATGGTTAATTCCGACACAGATGCGACTCCCCTAGTTGCTAGGCTCTCTGTTTCAGCAGTGGTCCTTCTGCCTATTTTCTGGCTCAAGTGCTTGTCTGCAGACCAGACTTCTAAGAAGGCCTTGACTAATCTTCCTTTTCAAGGAGATCGCCTGTTTGGAGCTACTTTGGATGACATCATTAAGGGTCTCACAGGGGGGGAAGAGTACTTTTCTTCTGCAGGCTACTAAGGGCAAGGTCCCCCGTCGTAGATGTAGGCCATCCTTCTCGGTTTATGAGAAGTTTTTTCATCTCAGGGGCGACTGACAAGGGATCAAAGCCTTTCAGGGCCTCCTCTGGTGGATCCAAGCGAACTTGGTCTTGCAAGTCGAGAGCAGGCTTATCCATACTCGTGGACAAGGCTCCTTCAGCATGAAGGTGCGCCCTCATCCGTATCGGGGTGGGGAGATGCCTTCGCTGGTTTCCGGACCAGTGGACTTCCCTGGTAAAAGACAAGTGGGTCCACGAAGTCATACGATTTGGCTACAGGATCGAGTTTTGCTCTTACCCCCAGCAAGGTTCTTTCCTTCAAACGTGCGCCTGTCCCCAGACTGCTTACAGGGTCTGTTTGGAGCAGTACAAGACCTGTTACTTAAAGGGGTGATTGTCCCGGGTTCAAACCTGTTTACAGTTACCAGGAAGGAATGCAAGGTGTGTCCAATCCTGGACCTCAAGGCGCTGAACTGCTTTGTGCAGGTGCAGAAGTTCAGAATGGAGTCCATGCGCACGGTGGTGGCATCCCTGCATCAGGGGAATTTTCTTGCCTCTATCGACATCAAGAATGCTTACCTTCACATTCATTCCAATATGTGCCGGTCAACAGCGTTTCCTCCGCTTTGACTGGGGAGAGGAGCATTATCAGTTTGTGGCATTACCCTTTGTTCTTGCCTCTGCTCCTCAGGTCTTCACAAAAGTGTTAGCCCTGGTGCTAGCATTGTTACGCCAACGGGGGATCGTGGTACTGGGCTACTATCTGGGTCTGACTCTGGACTTTGCCTTAGCCAGAGGGCTCCTTCCTCTGGACAAACTCCAGAAACTGCAGGCTGCGATTCATCTCCTGCTGTCCAGTAGATGGTCATCCCTCCAGACATGCCAGTGCTGGGGCTGATGGTATCTACCTTCGAGGCTTTTCCAATTGCACAGTTCCATACGAGATCCCTGCAAAGGGAGTTTCTGGCCAAATGGGACAAGTCTCCGCAGTCTCTAGACAATCCGATCTGGCTGAGCCGGGGAACGAAAGAGACCCTGATATGGTGGGTTCGTTCTCTGGCGCTTCGGCTGGGCAAATCCTTCCTCCCCTTGTATTGGGCAGTGGTCACCACGGATGCCAGCCTGTCCGCCTGGTGAGGCGTCCTCAGAAAAAATTCTGCTATGGGGATCTAGACACTGGTAGAGTCCAGACTACCGATCGATGTCTTGGAACTCTGAGCGATCAAACTGTGGCTGGAACATTGGACGGATTATCTTAATGTCCATTGTGCATTCAATCGGACAATGCCACGGCCGTGGCTAATGTCAATCACTAGGGGGGCACAACAAGTGCCCTGGCAGCTCTTGAGGTAGCTGGCATTCTAAGGTGGGCAGAACAGCTTGTTCCAGCTCTCTCCGCCGTACACATTCCCAGGGTGGAAAACTGGCAGACGGATTACCTTAATCGGCAGGCGTTGGACCAAGGGGAGTGGTCCCTTCAACCAGAGGGGTTTAATTAGTTGTGTCTCTGGTGGGGCATTCCCGAGGTGGATACGTTGGTGTCCCGGCTTAACAAAAAGGGGCAGAGGTTTGTGGCTCGGTCACAGGATCCTCTGGCGGACGCCACAGATGCGCATGTGGCCCCATGGGGTCAGTATCGTCTGATTTACACCTTTCCTCCTTTCAAGCTTCTGCCAAGACTTCTACGCAGGATCGAGACAGAAGGAAATTCCAGTCACCTTAGTGGCCCCGGACTGGCCTTGCCAGGCTTGGTACGCTGATCTGGTGCGGCTGATCGCTGACTTTCCTTGAAAATTTACTCTCAGGGAGGACCTGCTGTCCCAAGGTCTTCCATCCTGCTTTACAGTCGCTGGCATTGAAGGCTTGGCTGTTGCACGCCAGGTGCTGATGGATAGTGGTTTGTCTAAGTCGATGATTCCAACACTGTTAAACACTAGGAAATCTACTTCTAGGAAGATCAACCATTGTACATGGAAGACGTACATTGCCTGGTGTGAGTCTCTTGGGGTACTATCAAGGACAAGGTGTCATTGTTAGCGGTCTTCTTTCAACAGCCCTTGGCCACACACTCCCTGGTGCATACTTTTCTTCAGGGAGTTCGGCACTTGGCTCCTCCTGTGCGATCACAATTACCCCCTTAGGGCCTCAATTTGGTGCTCCCAGTCCTCCAGAAGCCTCCATTTGAGAATCTTCAGGAGATCCCCCTGCTTACGCTGTTCCAGAAGGTGGTCTTTTTGATGGCTATCACCTCTGCGTGCAGGGTGTTGGAATTGGCGGCGTTGTCCTGTCGTTCACCTTACTTGATTGTTCACAGAGTTAACGTGGTTCTTCGCCTTTGTCCATCGTTCCTTCCAAAGGTTGTCTGTTTTTCATTTGAATGAAGACGTGTTGCTTTCCCTATGTCCCAGGCCAAAACATCCGAAGGAAATTGCTTTGCATGCTTTGGATATGGTCCAGGTGATTAGGGTGTACCTGGCAGCTATGGAGTCTTTTAGGAGATCAGACTTACTATTTGTGTTCTTACTATTTGTGTTCACGGATGGGCTTCGGAAATGTTTGTCCGCTTCCTCTGTGACCATTTCCAGATGGATCAGACAGATGGTTGGTTCAGGCCTATTCCATCAAGACTCTGGTTCCTCCTTTCCCTGTCAAGGCATATTCTACTCGGGCGCTCAGTGCCTCCTGGGCCTTCCGTCAGTGACGCAGGTTTGCACACTTTCACAAAGTTCTATAAAATGGATGTGTTGGCATCTGGGGATGCTTCCTTTTGGTGGCAAAGTTTTGCAGGCTGCTGTTTAGAGGCCCTGGTCCTATTTGAGGGTGTATTGTTTTTTCAGGTGGGCTCCAGTTGTTTTGGTTGAGCTCTTGTTTACCTGGTTGGCTGTAGTTTAGCCTTGGGAATTTATTTTCGCTATTCCTACCCCTCATGTTTAACTGTGCTTTGGGACATGCCAATGGTTAAGAAAATCTGGAGCTGTGCCCGTCAATGAAAGAAAGAGAAAAATGGGACTTTTGACTTACCGTAAAATCAATTTCTCTGATGTTCATTAACGGACACAGCACCCACCCTTCTGTGGATTTCTAATTCTTCTGACATTGCTTGTCACAAAACTGAGTACCTATAGCAGAGAGAGGGAGTATACCCCCCTGGGACTAGCCGGTAGGCGTGGCCAGACTTTTTTTTTTTTCGCCTAGTGTCCTACTCCTGTAGGGGGCAGTATAAACCAATGGTTAAGAAGATCAGGAGATGTGTCCGTCAATGAACATCAGAGAAATGGATTTTACCGTAAGTCAAAACTCTCATTATTTTCCTTTCACTTCACAATTATGTGCCACTTTGTGTTGGTCTATCACAAAATCCCAATAAAATACATTTGTTTTGGTTGTAACATGACAGAATGTGCAAAGTTTCAAGGGGTATGAGTACTTTTTCAAGGCACCGTAGATGTGTAGACCCTGCTATTACTCTATACAAGATGAAAAGAAAATTGTAAAATAGGAACTTTTCGTTTTCAGGTTTGCCAATTATACTATTAGGTAGTTTCAGGGATGCAATGTACTTAAATGTATGCTTATTCTATAGGCAGTTCTTCGATCATTTTCATGTACTGTTATTGGTCAGGAGTAGAAAGCATCAACACTATTCCTCCTGACCAGCGACACAAGTTGGCGACTTGTGTTAGTTGCTTTACTTTCACTGGATAGTGTTGGGTATGGTGGTTCAGAAGAGTAGAATTCAAATTGGATAGGTTTCATTTCAACCCTTCTAGCATCTTACTTTCTATTTTTAGTGGTCAAGTTGGATCTCACAGCCCATCTATGATTAACAATGATTCTGAAACTCTAGAGGAGTGCATGGTGTGTTCTGACATGAAGAGAGATACGCTTTTTGGTCCTTGTGGGCATATTGCAACCTGCTCTTTATGCTCCCCACGGGTAAAAAAATGTCTCATATGCAAAGAGCAAGTACAGTCTAGAACAAAGGTAACTGTTTATTTGTATTTATTTTTCTAAATGGAATCCTCTTCCTAAATATAAAGTTTGTCAAATACGTATGTTGCAACCAGTCTGTTTTGTGTGTGTAATATATATATATATATATATATATATATTACATACACACACACTTGCATAATACTCACTGGCCACTTTATTCACTTTATTAGGTACACCTGTTCAATTGCTTGGTAACACAAATTGCTTGGGAACACAAATTGCTTATCAGTCAATCACATGGCAGCAAATCAATAAATTTAGGCATCTAGACGTGATGAAGACAACTTGCTGAAGTTCAAACCGAGCATCAGAATGGGGAAGAAAGGTGATTTAAGTGACTTTGAACGTGGCATGGTTGTTTTTGCCAGACAGGTCTGAGTATTTCAAGAATTGTTGCTCTACTGGGATTTTCACGCACAACCATCACTCGGGTTTACAGAGAATAGTCCAGAAAGAGAAAATATCCAGTGAACGGCAGTTGTGTGGACGAAAATGCCTTGTTAATGTCAGAGGCACATTGTGTGGTCTGATGAGTCTCGATTTCAGCTGCGACATTCAGAGGGTAGGGTTAGAATTTGGCATAAACAATATGAAAGCATGGATCCATCCTGCCTTGTATCAACGTTTCAGGCTGGTGGTGTAATGGTGTTAGGGGGAAATTTTCTTGCTACACTTTGGGCCCCTTAGTACCAATTGAGCATTGTTTAAACGCTGTGGCCTACCTCAGTATTGTTGCTAGCCATGTCCATCCCTTTAGGACTACAGTGTATCCATCTTCTGATGGCTACTTAAAGCAGGATAATGCACCATGTCACAAAGCTCAAATCATCTCAAGCTGGTTTCTTGAATGTGACAATGAGTTCACTGTATTCCAATGGCCTCCACAGTCCAGATCTCAATCCAATAGAGCACCTTTGGGATGTGGTGGAATGGGAGATGGATGCGCAGCTGACAAATCTGTAGCAACTGCATGATGCGGTCATGTCAATATGGATCAAAATCTCTGAGGAATGTTTCCTACACATTATTGTAGAATAATTAAGGCAGTTCTGAAGGCAAAAAGGGGGGTTAACCTGGTACTAGCAAGGTGTACCTAATAAAGTGGCCCGGTGAGTGTATAGTAATCCCTGAAGGTCAAATTAGACTCATTAAATATTGTCCTCCGGTCGGTACCTGGATATTCTACTTGCAAGAATATAGACATGGCACCATTATTAGACTAGTGCAGTGTCATTATCTGGCATAAAGTTTAAAATGTGGACTCCTGTTTTTTCCTGGGCATTTTAGAGCAAGGCTGAAGTACCTAAAACTTTAATAAGAGCTCATGTTGAGGAATCATCTGCGCTGTAAACAGAGTTTGTTACCTGAAAGGACCTGCTTCTAGGTTGTATGTCAGTCAGCTCAAACAGGTGTCCCCCCTCATTCCCCTGGTGCTCAGTAAACTTTGTGTAAACCCTGTACCATTATTCAGGATAGATTGTACAGTAAACCCCCGCTCCATCGCAGGTTCAGTTTTTGCAGTCCCGGTATATTGCGGTTTTTTTTTTGTAATGTTATTTTACTATATAAATCATTAAAAATTAAATATTTTTGTGTTTTCCATAGCTCTTGCTATGTCTCAGTATCTTTTATGTGTTTAAGTGAGTTTCTATTGTTTTAAAAGTGTGTTTAAAGACCTTAAAATGCTTTTACACGTACAGTGACAGTAAAATAAACATGCCTACAATGCATTTTAATAGGGTTTTTCTATTTCGCGGATTTTCACTTTTCACGGCTGGGTCCGGAACTTAACCCCCGCAATGGAGGGGGGTTTACTGTATACTGTTTACACAGAACAAAGTTTACTGAGCACCAATTATTTGCAGGAGGGACACCTGTTTGAGCTGATGTAACCCAGGAGCAGATAATTTATTTCTGAACTGGTAGCAAAGGGGAAAGGAATGTTACTTTGATATACCTTCGTAACTTCCATCTAATAAGCTGTGTTTGTGGACTTTTCCTAGCATAAAACATGCATAAGCTGCTGAACTGGACATGATGCTGTGAAATGTTTTCTTTTTTTAATAAGCCAGATCACAACTTTTTTTCTTTTTTTTTTTATAATTGGGACCAGCTTTTGCTGTTGAAAGTTAACTACCCGGTATCATCTAGCCTAGACTAGTTTTAATGTACTGGTATTCTTAGATGATAGTTTTATTGAAAGTTTGGTTTTGTATATTAAAACAGAGGGGAATATATTGGGTACACAAAGCGGCTTTACAACTACTTGAAATGTAGAAATAGTGATAAAAATATTAACTCAAAAGTGCAAAAAAATGTCAGTAGAATTTTAATGAACTGAGACCTTTTGCACACAACAATTTGTCTTTTGAAAATTAATATTTAATATATTGTTTGTTTTATGTATTTAACTGCTAGTTATTTTATTACACGTTTCCTTTGTCTTCAGATTGAAGAATGTGTTGTGTGTTCAGACAAGAAAGCAGCCGTGCTCTTCCAGCCATGTGGACACATGTGTGCCTGTGAAAGTGAGCTTGATAAACTCTCTCTATTTTTTCTAGCTTTAATTGCAGATTGAAAGAATACAGTTTAAAAAGGAATTTGGCAGACAAAACACAGCAATAATGCCTAGCTCAATGAATTGCACAAAAAGTGCCCTTTTAGTGGCCCCTGGCACTGCAAGTGTTAAAGCGTCATTAAACCCCAAATTTTATTTGTTATTGCATATTATACAATTTTTGCTACCTGTGTCTTTAACCTTCCCTTCATTATTTTATGCAGTTCTGGTAAATACCTATTTGATCCTGCCATTAACCAAGGCCTTTCTTCTTCTGAGTGGCAAGGCTATCACAGCAGGGCTTCTATCTCCTGCGTTGCCACTCATGCTCTTGCATTGCGCAAGTTCCATTCTCTATGAGGAAGCCCCTTTCACATCCTCGTTTCTCCCCTGGATGCCGCCCCATGTGGCTGGATCCAGCATATGTGATTGATAGATTCTTCTTCACTCTGCTTGAAGCCTCACATGACTGTCTCCTGCATCTTGAGGGGCAAGTACAGCAGAAGTAATTGACAGATTCAGGTTTTGTAACAGATGCGGGCTCAAGAATATGACTGTAGTTTTAGTTTTTACGTTAACAGAAAGGCTTCCATGTTCTTTGTTTTAAAATTAGAATTTTAATGACAATTTTACAAACTGAGTTAATGCACTGTTTACACAATTCAGTTTGTATCGCATAAAGATAAAAATGAATTCAAAGGCTTAGCTACACTTTTAAATGCTCCTAAAAGCTAGCGCATAAAGAAGTAAGGTTGATACACTTTACCTTATACCTCACTCTGAAGACTTCAGCACTCTTATCTCCCTGACTCTCCAGACTGTGGGTGGTCGCTCACTTTCCTTCATGTACAATGCAGGGCTATTATGATGTCACCATGCACCCGCTGGCCAATGTGTCTTAGAGAAGTGGCTTCGGGGACTGGTTGTTAAGATGAAGGGAGCCTGCCGGAGTGAGGTATAAGACAAGTATTACAGCTTATTTCTCTGCCCCTATACCATACAAGCATTTAACAGTGGGGGCCCCACTGCAAGGGTAATTTTTGTGTGCGATTCCCTGAGTTGGACTAATTGCTAGATATATTTTTCCATGGTAAGGGCGAGTAACAACTTATGGATATGTATTACTTCTCACAGTACTTCCTATAGTAATGTGGTTTTCGTTCGTTCTTTCTCCACAGAAGGACAGCACCATCTTTGTTCAGGCATCATTTAGGGTTAGCATTTGCTTCCCAGGCTAAGATACTGTCCAAAAGATAATACAATGATGTAATTTTGGTTTCTGCACGGTATTCTTTATGCTCTCGGCTATAAACCAAGCTGTGTACAAATTTAACCAACTCTTACAGCCTTTGCATTGTCACAGTGTACAGTTTAAATGAGTGAGAATCAGGGAATCCTCAGTCCTTTTGTGTTTTATTAATGTACGCCTATCCTTTACAGCAGACCATTGTAAGAATAATTGAAAATGTGATTAATGCTTGTATACCACTTGCACTGTACAATCTGATTGTAAACTAGCAAGCTTATTTATTAAGGTAGTGCAAAGAGAAATATGATGGAAGAGTATGGTATCCCATACCAGTGATAAATTATCTGCAGATCTAACTGAATGAGCTGAAAACTGATATAATGCTGAGTTATTAGATTCTGCACAAGATTACTTCACTCTAGTACTTCAAGAAAACTGTAAAAGCTTCTATACTCCTAGGTTACACGTAGTTCCACATGACTCAGGCTAACCAATACCCAAAAAACATGCCATGATTTTAGACACACAGAGGGGGGAGTGTTGGCCCTTTTCTGATGCAGAATGGCTAACTTCTTTAAAAACAATCCTAGCTATGATACAGAGCTTGGTCTATGAGCACTCTTAGCAGAGCTCTGACATGCAACTATTCACTAGAAGAGCCTTAACCCAATCACTATGAGAATTACAATAATTAAATCTTGCACAGGAAGTATATAAAATTATGAATCAGAAAAAGTTGCATATAAAATTTTTTTTTATATATAAAAAAAAAAATGCACTCTGCACTGTAGTCAGCCCCCTTTAGATTGACATTGGCATCATGATGCACCACACTATGAAAGGTGACATATAGTTTTGTTTATGTAAATGTCCTAAATTATGGCTGTACAGTGTAAGAAGTCCTAAAATAGTAAGAGTTTAGCAGTAGATTTGAGATCAAAGTACATCAAAAAAGCTGTTTTAAAAAAAAAAGTGCCTAAAGCCACACATTGCACACTTGTTTAGTGTATTTGAACATTAAGATTCCATCGGCCAGAATATGAATTTATTCTGGCCATTGGAATGCATTTCACGCTTAAAGGCACCTAGAGTTTAACTGTTTTACGTGCAATTAGGCGTGTCAACCTTTTTTCTGCTAAAAAGCTCCTCTCCTGAACGCACGTCATTTTTTTTTCTGCCCGTGAACACTCCTCTTCTAAAATCCTTGTAAATGCCTTTGCGTGCATGGACGCTTAGGCTTGGCCATACATGTTCAATTTTCCTATACAATTTTCTGTTCGATTTAGGCCCCATGCACACAGGGCGTTTTTGCAGCTGCTGTTAGGAGAGTCAGACGTTTTAATTTTGCGGCTTAAAAACGCCCCTCCATGTTATTCTATGGCCTCATGCACACAGGCTTTTAGAAGCTCCAAGTGGCATAGGCATTTTTAAGCTGTAAAAGAAACCCAGGGCCAGTGCGTTGAGGAGAAGCAGCGTTAAGCTGTAAAAACGCCCGACGCTGCTAAACGCGACTTAACACAGTATATCGGCTTTTAGCAGTGTGTTTTAAAATGTAAAAAAATTTGATTGGGCACAAATAGAAGGATTGTGTTTATTTGAAAACGCTGATAAGCGCTGACGTGCCTAAATGTGCCTTGGCGCCAATGTTAAATGCTGCTAAAGGTGCATTTTTGACGCCGCTTTTTCCTGGCGTCAGAAATAGCTTTGCAGCTCGTTTTTTCTGACGCCCTGTGTGTATGGGGCCCTACCAAAAACCACATAATATGAGGTCAAACCTAAACAACACTTTCAATTGTATCCTATTAGACAGGCCTTTGTACTATATAGTTGACGGTAAGCCTTATACTAACACAGAGGGGCTTTTACAGGCTAGGCAGACCCCTGTAAAAGAGGTATTTTTTTAAGCCCTATGTTCATGAGCGCTTAATTTCACCTGGTGTTTATGCCAGTAATGCCTGGCAGCACGAGCCACCTTTTCTACAGCAACATTGTCAACCTGTAGAGAGGGTAGTGTTTTATGCATTAGAAGATTTAAATGGACTTGAATAAAAGAAAAATGAATGCTAAACTCCACCTAACACTTTTTAAACAGTCACAGCAACGTTTTTTTTCTTATTAGGATAAAATTAGGATTTTAACATAAATGAGAAAAAGCGAACCGTTGTAAGCACCCCTTCCAATGGTTTCTCTTAACCCCCTAACTGGCACTTTTGCTGGAAAATGTGGTCTGTTGAAAAATTACACTTATTGACTGGATTGTACGCTGACAACGTAGGAAAAAAAGCTTAAAGTAAACAAATGCAGTCACCACATTAACGGATTGTTAAGCTACAGTATATTTATTTGTTGATATTGTGTTCAGATACACGTTAAGCTTTCAACTCTCTTGTCTGAAAAAAGCTTTCTATACATGTTAGTCCGATTGTACAATCAGTCTTCAAGATCTATTAACAACTGTGTAGTTTAAATGCATACCCAATCATCCATTCAATCCATTCAAATAAGGTAGCCTCTAGCCCCTTAGGAAGCAGTTATTAAATCTAAAGTAGATTGTACAGATAGATTGGAACATTTGGCCAGCTTAAAATTCCCAAGGTTACAGAGGCTCCTTACCCTGTTGTATTCTATAAATATAACACCATATGTTTGCTACTGCTACTTTCAGCAACTTTTATTTTGTTTTCCTTGTGGTAGAGTTGCTTTTTAGGGGCCCATTTCTTTTCAAATTAAAATTGGCTTTGTGGTAATGTCAATTAAAAATAAAATGGGATTTGCTTTCTGTAAGCTGTACAGGAGGAGGAAAATTCACACAGAGCTATTTAATATTGTCAATCATTTTATTACAGTGCATGCACAGGAAGTGACTATTTTGTTTATATCTCAGCATCACAAAAATAAAATTCTGCCAGAGGCAAAGAAAGTGTTGGAGCCCTATGAGTTCAACTGGAAACATGTCTAAGTTTTTCACAGGGGAGCAACTTGATACTATATACTATTTGCACTGATATACGTCACATGTGGTGTGTGGACAATCTCCTCCATTGTGACTTTAGGTTGTCATCTCCCAAAACAGAGTTTTGACACAGTAAAATTTTGGTGCTGGTTGACAAAAATAATTTTGTGCACATGAAAGCCTACATAGAGCCCAGAGTTCAGTTGGAGGTGTGCAAAATGCATGAGTATATGGCAACAAAAAAAATAAAAATTCTCTCTACTCTTAGATCCACTTTTACATGTACCATAATTGGACTGGTAAGATGAGATCCATTTTCTTTTTAAAGAGGTTGTAAATCTATGAAACTTTTTTTTTTTTTCACCCTGAAAGAGAAACACATAATGAGCTAGTATGCATCGCATACTAGCTTATTATGAAATACTTACCTTAGAACGAGCCCCCGCCGTGCCGCCCGCTTACCTGTATGGCGGGCGACATGTCCAGTCGCCCGTCTCCTGGGATCGCGGCATCCGGCCATCTGATTAGCTGGAGCCGCGGTGCCGTCACTTCCGCGCGCGACGGTCACGGGGCTGTGAAGAAACGGCACCAGCGGCCGTTCCTTCAGAGCGCATGCGCCAGTGACGTCACTGGCTGCATGTAAGGTAAATATCTCCTAAACGGTACATGTTTAGGAGATATTTACAGTACCAATAGGTAAGCCTTAACCACTTAAGCCCCGGAGGATTTTCCTGCTAAAAGACCAGGGGGTATTTTGCGATTCGGCACTGCGTGACTTTAACGGACAATTGCGCGGTCGTGCGACGCTGTACCTAAATGAATTTGACGTCCTTTTTTTCCCACAAACAGAGCTTTCTTTTGGTGGTATTTGATCACCTGTGCGATTTTTTGATCACGCGCTATAAACAAAAAAAGAGCGACAATTTTGCAAAAATAGCAATATTTTTCACATTTTTTTATATGAAATTCCCCAAAAAAAAATGTAAAAATCAAAATTTTTTAACATTTTCGGCCAATTTGTTTTATCCTACCTATGTTTGGTAAAAAAAAATCGCAAAAAGCGTATTTTGATTGGTTTGCGCAAAAGTTATCGCGTTTACTAACAAAGGGAAAGATTTTTGTCATTTTTGTTGTTTTTTTTTTAACGCGTAATGGCGGCGATCTGCGATTTTTTTTTTTGCGGTACTGCGACATTGCGGCGGACAGATCGGACCCTTGACTGACATTTTTGACACTTTTGGGGTTACCAGTGACATTTCTACAGTAATCAGTGCTATACATATGCACTGTTACTGTAAAAATACACTGGCAGTGAAGGGGTTAACTTTATTTGGGAGGGAGGGGCTGTGTGTGTCCCTAGGGGCGTGATTCTTACTGTGATTGGCTGTGGCTCTAGCTGTAAGGACACTGATCAACGGATCTACATACTAGATCCGAGTAATCAGTGTCTTTACAGCGATGAGAATGACAGGCAGCTTGTTTACACAAGCTGCCTGACATTCTCCCTCTTCCCCCGACGATCGCCGAGTGGCCGGCGGACATCGGGTCCGCTGGTCACACGCGCGGGGGGGTGCGTGACCGCGCGGGAGCGGGAGCGCGCCTCCGCGGGCGCGCGCTCGCTCCCCAGACCCTCCCAGGCTAGTGACGTTAATTAACGTCACTCTGCCTGGCAGGGGCTGACCGCCGCAGTAAATCTACTTGCGGCGGTCGGCAAGCAGTTAATATAGGCTTACCTATAGGTACAAGTTGTAGAGGAGGGTTTACTTCCTCTTTGATGTGTTTTATACTATTGTAAGAAAACAAGCAGGTAAATATAGTTATGAGATTCTTGCCATTTTATTTAAGTGGAATGCAAGAAGCCCCTAAATAACTACTGCTGACCATACATAGAGCACATTTATTTCCTGCAGCCATGGGTTGCAGGAAAAAAAAACTGTAGATTCCCCTATAAATACAGACTGCGTTGATGCGGGAATCCCTCTTGCCGGGTCATTGTCTTCTCCCGACGGGGAAAGCTATCCCCGCTGGGAGAAGACTGTGATTATCACTAGCGCCTGCTATAGCCGCTAGCAATAATCGCAAGAGAATCCGGCAGGCTGGTTGTACCCAAGTTGATCGATCCTGCTGAACCTGCCGAGATTTGAACTGTGTATGGCCGGTCTAAGTAACTTGACTTGTAACATGCCAATATGTGCATTCATGTTGTCAAGCACATTGTAGTTGTACTGATATATTTTTTCCTATTGCTGCTTGTTGGATATCAATATTGGTTTTCGCCATTTTTCTTTCTAATATTATAAATCAACAGTCTACTCCACAAACTGAAACCTGGCTATGTATTAAGCTAATGTTTCTTTTCCACAAGTGGATGTACTCACATGTCCAGTTTTAGGCTGCTGACATATGTGTTCGCACTATTCGAGTTCTCTCTGACCTTGGGAATGCATAACTAAAATACTGCTTCCTCCCTTTCATAAACCAATCTGTAAAATGACACATGCTTGGGGTTTTTTTTGTAGTTGGTGTTGTTTTTAATTTAAGTTATACTTTTCAGTTTATTTCTTGTCTTTTTAGTGTTATGGTGATATTTGAGTGGATGCTTTTTTGGTGTTTTCTCATTGCAGATTGTGCAAGTCTTATGAAAAAGTGTGTTCAGTGTCGTGCTTTAGTTGAGCGGAGAGTGCCTTTTGTTATGTGCTGTAGTGGGAAAGCAGCTGAAGATGTCACAGATGACATAGGTAAGAAGGGCTAGTTTTATGGCTGAAGGTTTGTCACAAATGGGTCAGGAGCAGCTGTCATGATGCAGATACACTTTCAGCTCCATTTTTTTCTAAGTTCTCTTTTTGTACTTTTCTTGTATGTAAATACTTGCATGACAGCTTAAACAGCATACATCTCGCTGAGCACATGTGCACTGGCGTGCCTCTGTGACTGCTGTGTTCACAGCTGTGAGACGCTGGGGTATTGTTTGATCGCTATGATTGCATAGCGATCACATGATTACAATGAAAATAGCCATTGAGTCATTCATGGTTTTTATTGATTGCTTTGCTTAATATTGTGATGCTGTGATTGGCCCACAGCTATCACACGTTACCTGCTTACCTCCCCACCCCCGGAGAGTAGTTCAAATTTGATTTAATTTCTCATTCTCCAAAAAATTGTGACAATTACAACTTCAAAAAACCCGCCATGCCTGTTACTAATAACATTTGACTGTCTACTTTCCATGAAGCGGTCATTTGGAGGGGGGTATTTGTACCGTCCTGGCATTTTAGGGCCTCAAGAACGCATCCGCATTAATCCTTTGAAAAAAAAAAAATATATATATATATATATATATATATATACACACCATAGTTTGCAGGCACTATAACTTTCACCCAAACCAGTTAATATACACTTACTGGGATTTTTTTTTTTTTTTTACCAAAGACATGGAGCAGAAAATACATGTTCCCCTACATTTTGGAAGAATTTTGATTTTTATTGGATATGTTTCATAACAGAATGTAGAAAATATATTTTCGTTTTTCTTTTTAAATATATATGTATATATATATATATATATATATATATATATATATATATATATATATATATATATATATCAAAAACTAAATTAACCCAGTGGTGATTAAATACTACCAAAAGAAAGCGCTTTTTTTGTGAACAAAATGATTAAAATTTTACAGTGTTGCATGACTACGCAATTGCCTGTTAAAGTAGCTCAGTTCTGAATAGCAAAAAAATGCTCTGGTCATGAAAGGGGTAAAACCTTCCGGTAGAATTTTACCTCCTCCAGTAATTGTAAAGTCATGAACAGATCTTCCCTCTACTGTAAAATAAAACAAAACAATACACAGGAACAAGGGAATCATTTTCAACTTACTGGAAAAGGTATATTATCTAAATAACATGGACAATCTGGTGGTAGTTTTCATCCCCCATATTTCTACATAATTGATTAGCCCAAATATAGGAACTTATGTGCAGTATTTTCTGATTTGTGCTCTTCTCATCTACACCTACACAGTTATTTGTTCTCTATATCTTGATAGACATTTCCAGCAACCTGGACATTTTCTAGGATATATACTGCATGCTGTGGTTACTACATACTACATACTACTAATACAAAGAATGAAATGTAATATCTTTACATCAGTCATCAGTCCCACCAATGCCCCCTTCACCTATTTACAGCACAGTCCCCCTTTACATGACAGCAGAGACCCCCCCCCCCCCCTTTGGTTCACAGTGGCCCTCTCGTCATCACAGGTTTCCCCTTGATTTCTCAACATTGCCACCCAGCTCTTTTTATCGGTGTCCTTCGTCCCGCATTTGGAAAGTGGGACAGCTTCAATCATTTGTCCAGACCTTTCACAACCCCCCCCCCCCCCCCACCGCCCAGCTGCAATGGTCCAAGCAGGACTGTCACTTGGTAGTCTGTCACTGAGTGATGCCTGCTGTATGGTTTAGAAATAATCAGCAAAAACCAGATATCAGTTGGTTTTGCATCTATGTATATAGACAATATAACACTGTGTTTTGAACTCTAACACTGCGTGTGTTATACCTTACAGCAGGGGGAAACATTCCAGTTTTACAGAAGGACAAGGACAACACCAATGTCAATGCAGATGTGCAGAAGCTACAGCAGCAATTGCAAGATATTAAAGAACAGGTGATCCCAAAAAAAAAAATCTATTTATTGAAAAATGATTAGCAAGCCTTAATGCGTAAATACTATTTTTATTTATAACTTATGTATTTATAGTGTTTTATTCTTTTTAAAAGCAGTGCATTAGGAATTATGTCAAGGCTTATGCTTTTTCAGTTTTAGAAATTGCATGTGTTTTAGGTGCATTTTGAAACTTTATACAAGGATTTGTTGCACTTCAGCACTTATATTTACTACATTTTCATGTACAGTATATGCCCAAAAAAATGCACATAAAAGCTTAATACATGCAAAAATATGAATAGGAAATCTTATGACTTTTTAAAATGTAAAAATGTTAGTGTTTTATTCTATTATATGTTGGATTGTATATTTTACTCAGCAGTAGCTCAATTCACATCACCTTCACCTTCCTGCTCACGTACAACCTGGGTGCTGGCCATCACAGGAAAATGTTTTCAGCCACACTCAAAATGGCTTTTCTTACAGTGTTTTAAAAAATTAGTTAATTGGCTGCATAGAGTGATGTCTCAAAGCCAAAAGCAACCTTCCTTGATGTTTTCACCACCCCTGGCTAGCTCACAAGGATAGGGGCAACGCACATGGTTACAGGGCGGCTGCAGCACGGCCCCATTCACCTGGGACTGTACTTCCAGCCACAGAATGTGTTTTCCCTGGCTGCTCCTTCTTCAGCTAAAGGGGGAGCAGTTGGGGGTGTTAAAATGTGACTCAACCACATGATATTAATGCCCCAATCCTGCCAAACCTGACGTGTGAACATCTGTGCGGCTGCACGCTGCATGTAGGGCAGCCTGTTTATTTTTAATGGGCTGCCCTACCTGCAAAAACCCGCAGGGAAAAGTCCCCAACTTCCCTTTTTTTTTTTTTTTTTTTTTTTTTTTTTAAATCATGTCACACTGAAAACGCACTGCGTTTACCAATGCGTGGGGGTACAATTAAGAACTAATGACACTCCTGCGTGTCTGCTAAAGAGCAGCTCATTTGTCAGGAACACAGGCGATTTTCCACGTTTTCCAACACACAGTAATGTGAACCAAGACTTAGACTGGGTTGCCTTGAGACTGAAAATATTTTTCAAGGGCGCTCTAATTGGAAAAAGTTTGAAATGCTGCTGCAGCTGTGAGCATCATATCATCCCAGTATAGTGTTCTCTTTCGATCATTGACGGACACAGCTCCTGATTATTCTTAACTATTGGGATATACTGCCCCCTACAGGAGTAGGACACTAGGCAGGAAAAAGCTTGACTACGCCTTTGGGCAGTCCCAGGGGGTATACACCCACTCTCCTCTAAACACGCTCTTTTTTTTTTTTTTTTTCTGCCTTGTCAGGAGTAAGGACCTAGTTCCTTGCTGGGATCTCTGGTCCTGGCATTTTTTTGATTTTAAATTGAAATTTTTTCTCATTTTGTTCCTGTGAGAGAACTGGGCGACAAACTGCCCGCAGCTCCGCGCTAGGTTGGCCAGGACATAGCCTCACTGGACGGGAGGTGGCCTGTGTGTTAAACATCTCGCGAGGATGCATACGAACTGGCTTTGGCCTGAGTCGCACAGTTTCCTTCTGGAAAAGGACAACACCCACATTAAGATGAAGCGATGTCCTGTCCGGAGCGGAGCCCAACCTGTTCCCGGTGTGGTAAGTAGGTGTCCCCCCCCACTACCCCTGGTGGGTTTTAAGGTGGACATGGGCCCCTCCCTGGGATGGTCGGACCCCTGGGTTCACCTCCCTTCCCCCCAGCCCCTCTAAAATTTCAGTCACTGTGGGTCTTTTGTCGGAAAAGGTGGACGGTCACACCTGTAATGGACACGCCGGTTTCCAGGTCAAAATGAGTTACCTTCATCCCAGTTGAGGAGTCCCTGACCTTTACAGGTCCAGCTAATAAGAGGGCGGATGCTCTGGCCCGCCAGATGTGCGCTGTGGCTGGTTCGGCAATTAGGCTGGTAATTACTATTGCCCTAGTGTTTTGCGAACTCTGACCGATTGGGCTAAGCTTTTAGGCTGGGACCTGGAGGGAGAATAGTTTCCCCCTGTCTTTGCGGAGCTGGCAGACCGATTGGTCCAGGGGCTACAGTTTGTCTGTGATGCCTCTTTGGATGCGACTCCTTTGATTCTAGGCGGTCTTTATCAGCAGTGGTCCTTCGGCGTATCGTCTGGCTTAAATGCTGGTCGGTGGACTAGGCTTCTAAGAAGGCCTTATTTGATGATCTTCTTGTATGGAGTCGCCTGTTTGGAGCTTCTTTGGA
The DNA here is from genome assembly GCF_965119305.1 of Pelophylax lessonae. Taxonomy (NCBI): domain Eukaryota; kingdom Metazoa; phylum Chordata; class Amphibia; order Anura; family Ranidae; genus Pelophylax; species Pelophylax lessonae. Next base: position 399,208,013 of record NC_138772.1, read on the forward strand.
CATCGTTAATGGTTTCACGGGGGGGGGGGGGGGGGAGAGTACTCTCCTTCCCCAGGCTACCAAGGGCAAGGAGCCCCATCGTAGATGGGGGCCTTTCTCTTCGGCTCCTAATCGGCCTCTTCGTCTCTCAGGATTAGGAAATAAAGGTCAGGGCCTCCACCCAAGGTTCCAAGAGGACCTGGTCTGGAAAGCCAAGAGCGGGCTCTTCCAGACCTGAAGACAAGCTGTCCCTGCATGAAGGGGTGCCATCACCTGTTTTTGGGGTAGGGGGACATCTTCCCTGGTTTCAGGATCCATAGACCTCCCTGGTACAGGTCAAGTGGGTCCACAAAGTTATTTGGTCAGGCTACGAGATCAAGTTCGGTCTTGTCCTCCGGAAAGGTTTTTTTCTCCTTCCAACCTGTACAGTCCCCAGGAAGGAAGGCAAGCTACGTCCAGTTCTGGCACTTAGGGGACGAGGAGCACAATCAGTTTGTGGCCATGACCTTTGGTCTCACCTCGGGCCTTCACAGGAGTGTTGGCCCCGATGCTGGCATTTTTTGAGTCAGCAGGGGATCGCGGTACTGGGGTACCTGGACAATCATCATCTGCGAGCGGAGTCTCTGACTGCTCTGATGGACTACTGGAGATTGCTCTGCAAACTCTGAGGGAGTTTGTGGGATCCTGAACATTCAGAAGTCTGATTTGGTTCTGTCCACAAAAAATGGCCTATCTGGGTCTGACTCTAGACTTGGCCTAAGCCAGAGTGCTTCTTCCTCGAGAAAAACTCCAGACATTGCAGGAGGCAAATACAGCTTTTGTTGTTTAGCAGGCATCCCTCCCTCCGGGCTTGCATGCAGTTGCTGGGCCTGATGGTGTCCACCCTCAAGGTTATCTGTTTGCACAGTTCCACACAAGATCTCTCCTAAAGAGATTCTGGTGAAATGGTTTAAGGATCCGCGGTCTCTTGAGGTGGCTTCGCTCTCTGGCACGTCAACAGGGAAAATCCTTTTCCTCCTGTACTGGGCGGTTGTCTCCACGGATGCCAGCCTGTCAGGGTGGAGGGGGGGCAGCGTCCTCAGCACAGACATGCTCAGGGGGTCTGGACTCTGGCACAGCCCGGACTGCCGATTAGTATACTGGAAATCAAGCAATCAGACTTTGGCTCATTGAACAATCGTCTTCAAGGGTGTCAAATTAATTCGAACATTGCCACGGCCGTGGTCTGTCAATCACTATGGGGGCACAAGAAGCGTCCTGGTGGCTCGGTAGGTAGCCATTCTAAGGTGGGCTGACTAATTCGTTCCAACCCTCTCAAACTTCTGACACAACTCCTGTGCAGGTTAAAGGCAGAAGGGATTCCGGTCATTCTCATGGCTCCAGACTGGTCTTGCCGGTCTTGGCATGCCGATGCTCCTTGGGGACTTCCTCTTAGGGAGGATCTGCTGTACCAAGGACCAATCTTTTATCCTGTCATACAGTTGCCGGCTTTAACGGCTTGGCTGTTGAACGCCAGGTGCTGAAGGGTGAAGGTTTGTTTGAATCAAGGATTCCTATGCTGTTAAAAGCTTGGAAAGCTGCCTCTGGGAAGATCTACCATTGTACGTGGAAGACGTACATTGCGTGGTGTGAGTTCCTTTGGGAATTCATCCTCGCTCCTTCTCGGTGGATCACATCTTAACCTTCCTTCAACAGGGGGTTGAACAAAAATTGGCCTTGAGTACAGTCAAGGGCCACACACTATCTGGTGCTTACCTTTTTATTCAGGGTGTCCGACATTTGGTTCCTTCAGTGCGGGTTCCGTTGCCGCCCTGGAATCTTAATGTGGTGCTTTCAGCTCTACTGAAGCTTTTCTTTGAAAATATTCGGGAGGTTTCCCTGCTTACCTTGCCCCAAAAGGTGGCCGCCTTTGGTGGCTATCATCTGTGCATGCAGCGTGTCTGCACTGAAGGCGTTATCCTGTCGTTCACCTTATGGTGCTTCACAAGGATCAGGTGGTGCTTTGCCACTGTCAGTCATTCCTTCATAAGGTGGTCTCTGACTGTCATTTGAATGAAGACATTGTTTTGCCTTCCCTATGTCCCAGGCGTAAACATCTGAAGGTAATTGCCTTGCATGTCTTGGATGTGGTCAGGGCAATTAGGGTGTACCTGGCAGCTACAGAGTTTGTTAGGAAGTCAGACTCTCTATTTGGGCTCATGGACGCACCTCTCAAAGGGTTGTCCGCTTCTTCTGTGACCATTTCCAGATGGATCAGACAGATGGTGGTTCAAGCCTATTGCATCAGGGGTCAAGTTCCTCCTTTCCCTGTTTAAGCGCACCCTACTAGGGTGCTTAGTGTCTCCTGGGCTTTCTGTCTTTAAGCGTCAGTGGCGCAGATTTTGCAAGGTGGCTACCTGGCCGTTGGTGCACACTTTTGCAAAGTTTTTTGTAAAGTGGTTGTGTTGGCATCTGTGGATGCTTCTTTTGGCTGCAAGGTTTTGCTGGCTGATGTTTAAAGGACCTTGTCCTCTTTGAGGGTGTATTGTTTTTCAGGTGAGCTCCAATTGTTTATGATTGAGCTCTGTTACCTGGTTGGCTATGGTTAGCCTTGGGAATTTTTTTCTGCTGTTTCCCACCCCCCGTGTTTGACACTGCTTTGGGACATCCCAAGGGTAAGAAGAAACCGGAGCTGTGTTTGTCAATAAACGAAAGAGAAAATGGGATTTTTTACTTACCGTAAAATCCATTTCTCTAATGTTCATTGATGGACACAGCACCCACCCCTCTGGATTTGGCTTTCTTCGGACACTGCTTGTAACAAAACTGAGTGCCTACAGCTGAGAGTGGGTGTATGCCCCCTGTGACTGCACCTAGGCATAGTTAAGATTTTCCCTGCCTAGTGTCCTACTCCTGTAGGGGGCAGTATAACCAAATGGTTAAGAAGAATCAGGAGCTGTGTCCGTCAATGAACATAGAGAAATGGATTTTACGGTAAGTCAAAAATCCCATTTTTTTTTTTTTCATCCAGCAGTCACCTCTCCTGTAAAAGCAATCCTAGCAGCTGATTAGCTGCTGGATTGCTTTTACAAGCAGCGGGATGAGATCCCCCCCCCCCCCACGCCTTCTGGGGCTCTCCTGTCCCACTGAGAGATACTGAACGTGTAGCCAGTGGTTCCGCCAGCTGACCATAGAGCTGATTAGAGACCGGAGCAGCTCTGATTATCTCTATGGTATAGACTACCTAAAGTGATGGAGCTTTTCATCACTTATTTTTTTATTGGTTGTAAATAAACCCTTAGGGATTTACTGCTCTTGGTATGATCCAAAGCTTTTAATGGCAGAGGAGAAATCTGGGGGTCTAATAGACCCCAGATCTCTCAGTAAAGAGTACCTGTCACTCCCTTTTGCTAGCACAGGGGATATTTATATTCCCTGTGATAGCAATAAAAGTGCTAAAAAAAGCGACAGGGTAAAAAAAAAAAATTGTCACCAGGTGAAATCCAAAGTCACAAGACATGGGAGACCTCTATCATTAGAAGTTCTTCTGTGAATAAATTACCCTTTTTCCAGTAGTAAAAACCAGCCCAAAAACTGAATCCAACTATCTCTATTAGAGATTCGCAATTAAAGTTTATCTACAAAACATTGATGTAAAAGTAAATTAACACTCCTTGCAGGGAACTCACATGAAATAGTGCTTTTTGCAAGCACAAACTAGCCAGCAAAAAAAATACCACTCCAGACACTCCAGTTGGCATGCAACGTGATGTCGCTGCTACCTGCGTAACATGCTTCCTCCACCTAGGAATTTTCTTTGGTTTTATCAGTTACATACATAAAATAATGAGTAAAGTATTTGAACTGAACTGGCTTATTGACATTGTACATTTTACATAGTTTGCATGTTTTTTTTTTTCCCCTGTAGACCATGTGTCCTGTGTGTCTCGATCGGCTTAAGAATATGATCTTCATGTGTGGACATGGAACATGTCAGCTCTGTGGAGACCGGATGAGTGAATGTCCCATTTGTCGGAAGGCGATAGAACGAAGAATCTTATTGTACTAGACTCCTCATTATTTTATTTTGTATATTTTTCAAGTTGCTTCAGTTTTGGTAGCACGGATGAGTTGGCTTTAATGCTGCGTTCGCTGTTAATTTGCTGGAAATGATGCAAAAGATTTGCTTTAAAATGTGTATTAGATCCTGCCACTGGTCTTTTACAAAATCTCAGCATACAGCTGTCTTTGTTATTAGTACTTGTGTGTCCGCTTACTTTGTGTTGTGTAAAATTAGGAAACGCAAAGTAATTATTGTCTAGTATTTGTGAGCTTTAAATTGATCAGTGGCTCTATCAAATCCACATTTGTTTTTTGTTTTTTTTAATGCAAAAAGTATTTATTTTCTAACGTTTTTTAAATTGGCAAATTAGTCATGTGTAGGGGGATATGTGCAGCCTGTGTCAGCAGACAGTATTGCTTTCTAATAGGCCTGCAAGTGTGCCTTGGCCTGGAGATTCCTTTTGCCGTATTAGACTTTCTATTTCTATTTTCTTTTCAGAATGAGTAATGGAATGTTTTTTATTCATTTGCAGATACAGTATGTCAGAGGTTGAGCTCCCAAAGGCAGAAAAAAGAAGCTAACTAACTTTTAGAACACTATGAATGTAAAATTATTCCAAGCCATGTTTCTGAAAAAAGTAAAACAAATAGGCCATTCCTATCGCTATGTGCACAGTTACAAACTACAAAAAATAAAGACATAGCACAATATATCACATATTGCTGCCAGAATGTAAGCTGGGCTTTGCTCTCCTCGTTTTTAAGAATTACCATTTTCTTCTGTTCCTGTTAGATAGAAGACAAAGGTTTTTATGAAGCATGTCTTTGGATGGCCATGGTAGACAGATTTACATCTACTGAACCCCTCATATAATTCCCCTTTTGTTTCCTCACCGACCTTCAAGTTGAACAAAAGGAACTCATGGCAATTTTTTTTTTCTTTTTTAATTTGTATTTTGAACACTGCAGTGCCCATCCTGAGCTGAAAAGCAGTACAGTAGCTTTTTGTGGATGTCAGTGGAGAAATGCTTCTTCTCTGACGTGCGTGAGGACCTCCAATTTGACCTTCTTGCTAAACTGACCTATCTTTTATCATTTATCGTGGATTTCAAGCTTGTTTTTCAATTTAAACATGCCATTTTACATCAAGTTTAGCCATTATTTGTCTTTGCTAAAACTGCTACCCTGTCCGAATCCTGTTGCCTGGTTATTAACAAAGGCCTTACAAATTTAGCTATGCTCCACCTGGATAATGGCAATACATGCTACTATTGCCACCCTTTTAACACTACGTTTCAGTGGGCAACTGTTTTAGTTGCTCCCCTTCACCTGCATTTTAGATGTTACCTTGGTAAGGACATGCATGACTTGACAAATGGCAAACTAAAGACACGGGAAAAGGGAGGACTTATCGAAAGAAAGGAGAAGCCTTTGAATCAAGTTGAAAATCTGGGCCAGTTTATCTTAAATTTTGTGAAAGTGTGTCTAAACCCTGTTTATGCGATGTCTGGGAATTGAACTAAAGCACAAATTGAACAAGGACTCAAGACAAATGTTAAAGCTGAACTCCAGGATAAGCAAATATTGTGTAAATACAAGAGTCGTGTGTATTGTTCCTTGAATCTTGGTGTGCTTTGTATATTTTTTCCAGATCTTTGTAATAATCCAGTGTGAGAGTTTGCCTCTGTGAAGGAGCTTCTTGTAATAAAGCTGGTCATTGCTTCTCTTTTGCCTTGTACAGGGTAACTGGTCTGCTCTATGCCCCCCCCCCTTTTTTTTTTTTTTGCAGGCAATCTGTAGTGGGTGGAGCCTGCTGGGCCTCTCCTACAGCTCTGCTCTTTGCACAGGCTATGTATAGCAGAGTAATGTCACTGCTGTCTTTACAAAGTAATATCTGGGTTTGCACTGGTATTTGGTGCCCACAAAGTGGCTTTTTAGGATTCTATTTAAATGTTTTTGTGTCCAGAGTTCAGCTTTAAAGTATAACTAAAGGCAAAACATTTATTTTTAGCTTTGGATGAAGTGAAGGCAGATTAGAACTCCTATCAGGTTTTATTGCTGTCTGTGTCTCCATTAGGGAGATTTACCCTTTGTCTTTTTTTTTTTTTTTTTTACCATTTTCATTGAAAGTGAAATAAAATCCCACATTTTGGGTTCTCCCCAGAAAAGTCATCCAATGGGCACACTAGTTCTGGTGACCCCGGGGGGGCCCAAGTGGTTCCGTTAATTTACTGGTATTGCCTCTCACTTCCTGGTATGGGACAGGACATGCGTATAAATCTCCCTAATGGGACACAGATGGCAAAAAAAAAATAACTTGCAGGGGTTATAACCCTCCCTTTATCCAAAATGAAAAAACCTTTTGCCTATAGTTCAACTAGAAAAGAGGAGGATTTACTGTGAGGCAGGTATGTATAAATATTAATCAGCCTCCTACCTCCACTCCTGTAATCTGCTGATGTACAATGCACTACCATGTATTACATATTTTAGGATACAGCTTCCTGACGCTTTCTGTGTTTGTGTTGGGTGTTATATGAAATTGCAAATTGTTCTAATCTGTGAGAGGTCATAAGCAAGTGGAAAGCTGGAGAGACTGGACAAGAAGATTTGCCTGGTTTTATAACTTATACCTGAATGACATAAGCAGGGCCTCAAGGCAAAGTAATAGAAAAGAAAATCCATCTCAAAGCAAAATACTTATTTCTTAGAAGTAGCCATTACCTGAATGATGTGCCACATACTCCAGGGCACTGAAGGCAAACATCTTCACTGAGTTAATTCCCTCAAAAAAAGTCTCCAGCACAAGTCAGATGAAGGCTTATTGCATGAGGGCCTAATCACACAAGTGTTCTGTTTAATGATGAAAACCCTTTAACCTAGAATATGAAAAAGTTTGTTGAACAAAATGAAGTAGAGATTTGATTAATCAAGGCAAAAACTACAGTTACATGTTTATTTTATTGCATCCTTTTGCCATTTTTTTTAACACGTTGTCTTAGAGTATGAAAAAAAGATTATAAAAGCTAAATGTATTTTTCACAGTTTGCTTTTGTCACATTCCTGATTATATAGGGTGGTAGAAAAAATATATACAAAAAAAACACAAAATAATTTACTGTTTAAAAAAAAAAAAAAAAAATCTTGGACATATGACAGTTACATTGTATTTTTCATACGGTCATGCTAGGCATACAAAGTGACACACTGTATAATATTTAAAAGTGTATATGTCTAAAAAGCACATTTGCAACAGTACAGACAAGATAAATATTCGTAACGAAATATATATTGTAACATTTCTCTTGTTTGTAGTTTTCTATTTGATTGTACATATCCATTGACTCTTCTCTAGGATCACAGTTATTGCACTGTGGCTTTTCAAAGAAACAGTTGAAAGAGGTGCGTTTTCTGCTACTAAAAGAAAACAAAAAAAAATAAACTGGACATTTTAAAGGGCAAAAATTATTATTTTTTTTTTTTTTTAGAAAATAGGTTTAAGCAAACTTCTTCATGGGTGATTTGGTAAGTCAGGCATAGTCTCATGATGTATTCAAGAGTTTTAATAAGAGAATACATTTTGGAAAAAGCAGTCTACCACTCACCTAAGTCGGATGTGACAGTACAGGGGGAGTTCTGTAACACAGTGTACAGAATGACCGCATATTGTGATAATTGCATTTTGTTATAAATGCATTTCTGTGTGTGTGGATAGAGAGAAATCCCACTGCACACTACTAGAACTTCGCCTGGGTGCTCTACAATTGGTGAGGTATAGACAGGTAAACCTGGTTAGGGCTTTAACAGAAGTAGTTCAAAAAACATTTTGGTGGTGCACAGCTTGTAATAAATAATTTATTGAAATTTTTGTAACTGTCCTATTACAACAGATGTATTTTCACCTTATTCACATTATTACTGTAGTATCATTGTATGGCATTACTTACACTGCAATAATGTTTGACCTGTTACAGGTTTATTGCAGCAAATAAGAAAGGTCAGTTAGATTTTTTCCCTATTCTCCAAGCAGTGTTAAACTATTTCATGTACAAAATTGTTTTTCTCTTGGAACATAGATTTTTTTTTTTTTGTTAAGAAAATTTACATCCTCTTAACATGTTATAGTAACAAACCGACACACACAAATAATGTGCTATGGAATAAACCGCATATTCCAAGAAATAATAAAGGTCAGTCCTTCGCAAACTTTCACTTCTGGGTGTACACTTGTATGCTGAATTCACCTTCTGGCTTCTGTCTGTTATTTCATTCTACCTATTGTGTTATCTATTAGGGTGCATTCATACCTGCGAATGCTCTCTGCCTGCAATCAGATGCGAGAACACCAGCAGGAGTCCCACAATTCGTTGAGAGTAGGCAGTCCTATTTGAAAGCAAGTGGGCCCAATTTAGCTATGAGTATATCTTACAGCCTGGGGGGTGAAATGCAAGAGTGGGGATGTGACAGCTAGAATAAGAAGTCTGTGGTTAATGCATTTTGCTGGCATCTGTCTGAACTAAAACATAATTTTGGGTGGACTGACTTTTTTTTTCTAGTAAGTGCTAAAATCTGTTTCATGTATTGTCCTAGTCCCTACTTTCCATTAAGGACTGTGTGTATAATCACACTATCTCAAACAAGAGGCACAAAGTGTTGAGAATGAAGGATGCCCAGTGATGGTCATTATCCATGAAGTTTTTTTTAAGCTGTTTAACATTTCTTTTTAAAGCTTGATGTAGGTTATATTAGTTTGTGTATTTTCATTTATGTCTTGCAGTCCTGGAACCAAATAACTGTATAGCTAGGCTCAAAGTATTTTGTAAGTTGCTATAAAGTTTAATTGCCTGTTATGTTCTAGCATGGCAAATGCTTTAATAAAACTAACATTTTACAACTGGTGTATGACTAGTTCCATGTGTAAAATCAGATGGTTAAAGTGATATTCAAGTCATTTTTTTGGGATAAACAAGCTATCGATAGCAGAACTTGCATGCTGTTGTGTTTTTTTTGTTTCTTCTTTTTTTTTTTTTTTCAATAATTTTCTCCTCCTATCTGCAGCTTAAAGTTACCTGGTCACCTTCAGCAATTACACTGCACTCACATAATGTAATAGGTAATATAGATGCTAAAACACGTTCCACAATGTAATCAGCGGTACTTCCGGCCCCGGGTTAGAAATTACGACACCCGGCTTCCATCCTGTGTGTTATGTCGTTAACCCATGGGACTTCCTATGTTTGTCCCAAGCATGTTTGAATCCATTTATTGTTGACTGACTCACTGTCTGCTGGAAGTCTGTTCCAATCATCAATTACGCTTTTATTAAAAAAAAAAATACTTTCTAAGATTTTTTTTACTTTCCTCCTGTTAGTTTAAGGTCATGTCCTCTTGATCTTAACTTTATATTGAAAATACTGCCCTCCTGAACCTTATTCACCACCTTGATGTATTAAAAGGTTCTAGTCATGTCACCCCTTTTCCTTTTCTCCGGGACTGTACATACAGTTGTGCTCAAAAGTTGGCACTCATTTAACAATTTAACATGTTTGGTCTGCACTCCTGTGACCCATTTTCTGTCTGAAGTCTGCTCTCTGCTGATGTCACATAAGTCGGTCCAGGCTCCATGTCATCACTACCACGGAGTCGGGATCTGCCAGATCCCTGGACCGGCAACCATGAGCGACTGTCAGCAGCTCGAGCAGAGTGATTGGCGGTGTTCGATCGCTCGGTTCTCAGTGTAGAGGCGCCGGGGGACAGATGCAGCTTTGGACCCATGCTGCATCCACCTAGGTAAGTATTATTGTGGATAAAAAGAGAAACCCATACTTCTCTTTTAAGAAATAATGCAAGCCTTTTGGTAATAGGGTTAATGAGCTTCCAAGGTAGTCCAGTGATCTCAACTTTCAGTAGCTAGATACCCAGAGTAATATGGTACTGGTCCCTTTAAACTTCTGCTGCATCAGCACAGCAACATGTTAATGATGCGAGACACCATTCTTTCCTGAGTATACAGACCATTATATGCGCTTTTTGATTCTTTTAAATGTAAGAGTCTTATTTAATAAAGGGTTGTCTCTTACTATTTTACACTATGGGAGGCATGTTATGCTTTATTCTAATATTTTGCTGAGCGGAGGTTTAAAGGGACCATAGGCGTCTTAAAGGGACCAGTAACTTAATATCTTGGGAATCTACTGAAAGTGGAGATCACTAGAGTACCTTGAAAGGCTTGCATTAGTTATTAATGAAGTGAGAGTTCTGTGACCACAGAATGGTTGCATGAAGTTGGAAGTGCACTGTTTAATTATCTAAGAACACACGTAAATGTTTCTCAAATAGGTCGTTGGCATTTTTCACGTTTGAAGACTAGATTTCATTCAGCTTATTTTCATGAACTCACTCAATATACACTGCTCAAAAAAATTGAAGGAACACTTTTAAATCAGAGTATAGCATCAAGTGAATTAAATTCCTGGGATATTGATCTGGTCAGTTAATTAGTAAAGGGGGATGTTAAGTTTCAGCTGATTTGGTGTTGATGAAATTAACAGGTGCACTAGATGGGTAACAATGAGGTGACTTCCAAAAGAGGAATGGTTTTACACATGGAGGCAACTGAGAATATTTTCCCTACTCATCTTTTCTGACTGTTTTTCACTAGTTTTGCATTTAGCTAAAGTCAGTTTCACTACTGGTAGCATGAGGCAATACATGGATCCTATAGAGGTTGCATAGTCAGTCCAACTTCTCCAGGATGGCACATAAATACGTGCCATTGCCAGGTTTGCTGTGTCTCCCAGCACAGTCTCAAGAACATGAAGGAGATTCCAGGAGACAGGCAGTTACTCTAGTAGAGCTGGACAGGGCTGTAGAAGGTCCTTAACCCAGCAGCAGGACCGATATCTGCTCCTTTGTGTAAGGAGGAACAGGATGAGCACTGCCAGAGCCCTACAAAATTACCTCCAGCAGGCCACAGGTGTGATTTGTCTCTGACCCAAACAATCAGAAACAGACTTCATGAGTTTTGCCTGAGGGCCCGACGTCCTCTACTGGGCCCTGTGCTCACTGCCCGGGACTGTGGCGTTCGATTGACATTTGCCATTGAACACCAGAAATGGCAGGTCCGCTGCTGACACCCTGTGCTTTTCACAGATGAGAGCAGGTTCACCCTGAGCACATGTGACCGGCGTGAAAGGGTCTGGAGAATTTGTAGAGAACGTTATGCTGCCTGTAACATGTTTCTGCATTACCGGTTTGGTGGTGGGTCAGTGGTTAACGATGGTCTGGGGAGACCTATCAACTGAGGGACTCGCAGATCTCTACAGGCTAGACAATGGCACCCTGACTGCCATTAGGTATCAGGATAAATTTCTTGGACCCTATGCTGGTGCAGAGGGTCCTGGGTTCCTCCTGGTGCACAACAATGCTCAGGCCTCATGTGGCGAGAGTATGTAGCCAGTTCCTGGAGGATGAAGGAATTGATACCATTGAATTGCCCCCACGCTCGCCTGATCTAAATCCAATAGAACATCTCTGGGACATTGTTTCGGTTCATCCGAAGCTGCCAGGTTGTACCTCCATCTGTTCAGGAGCTCAGTGATGCCCTGGTCCAGATCTGGGAGAATACCTCAGGACACCATCCGTCTCCTTAGGAGCATGCCCCAACGTTGTTCGGCATGCATACAAGCATGTGGGGGGCCAAAAAAAAAAACTACTGAGTACCATTCTGAGTTGCTGCAATGACATTTCAGCAAAACGGACTACCCTGCTGCATCATTTATTCACTTTGATTTTTGGGATGTCTTTGAATTAAGCCCTCTGTAGGTTAATAATTTTAATTTCCATCAAATGATGTGGCATCCTTTCATTCCTAACACATTACTCATTCCATATCTGTATAGATATCTAGCATTATTTTTCCCCACTGAGATCTGATGTGTTTTCAAAGTGTTCCTTTAATTTTTTTGAGCAGTGTATTTAATAGTATCTGCACTATTCATTGGATTTTGTCATATGTAATTGATGGAATGATTTTCCACTACTGAATTGCTTTATTTAGTCAGTCAAATTTAACTGTTTTGATTTCTCTTTTGTGAGGCTTCGCAACCCCACATCACATTTTGTTATCATTGACATTGTGGGAACACAACAGGGGCAGTACCAGCCCTTACACAGAATACATATTTCTCTTACGTCCTCTAACAGTCGCCGCCCGATGTTATTAGCCTTCACTAATGGGTAATGGCGCTCTCTGCAGGAGCAGGCTAGGCAGATAATTGATTATCCAGTTAATACAAAAAAACTTTTTTGTACCTCAGTACGCCACTAGGGGGCCATCCCTCAGCCATTACCAGAACCCAATCTGATATTACTTGAGTTTTAAGCTGCCTAGCATCAGGAGCAGAGCTTTAGGTCTTCTCTGCTAAGACCTAGCGTCTTGGCTTTGAAGGTTCAAACACTTCAGGAGTTTGGGTGGGCCGTCAATTTCCGAAGTCGGTACTGACTCCCTCCACACGTTTCCTGTGCCTAGATGGTCCTGGACTTTGCTCTATCTCGGGTCTTCCTTCCGGAGGACAAACATCGGTAGTTTGCGGGAGGAGATCGGAGCTCTCAGGAATGACTATCTCTCCTCTTTGCGGACCTGCATGCGGATTCTGGGACGGCTGGTCTCGGCCTTCGAAGCAGTTCCGTTTGCTCAATTTCACACCAGGTCTCCTGAAGCGGAGATCCTGGACAGGTGGGACAGGACACCTCAGTCCTTGGAAAGGAGTATTTCTTTGAGTCATCCGGGTGGGATCTCCTGTGGTGGCGCTGGCTGCTGTCCTTGACACAGAGTCGGTCCTTCCGACCTCTATTATGGCGGTTGTCACCACGGATGCCAGCCTGTCAGGCTGGGGAGGAGTTCTGGGCACATTTTGCGCCAGGGGGACGTGGTCGGCGGGGGAGACTTCGCTACCGATCAACGTCTTGGAGCTCAGAGCGATCAAGCTTTGGCTGCTCCGGTGGTCACCTCAGCTTCAGGGGTGTCCGGTGCGAGTACAAATGGACAATGCCATGGCTGTGGCTTATATCAATCACCAAGGGGGCACGTGGAGTGCCCGGGCGGCCATGGTAGTGGCCCAGATTCTGTCCTGGGCCGGAAAGCAGGTACCTGCGTTCTCAGCCGTTCTCATTCTGGGTGTGGAACTCTGGCAGGCGGACTATTTAAATCGCCAGACTTTGGACCAAGGGGAATGGTCCCTACATCTGGAGGTGGTTCACCTCCTGTGTGCCTGGTAGGGGACCCCAGGCGTGGATTTGTTCGCGTCCCGTCTCCACAAAGTGGTAGCAAGGTTTGTAGCCAGGGCTCGCGATCCTCTGGCCGGCGCCGCGGACGAGTTGGTGGTGCCTTGACACCGATATCGGCTACTGTATGCCTTTCCTCCGATTCCACTGTTATCCAGGTTCCTCCGCAGGTTGGTGTCGGAACGGATGTCAGTCATTCTGGTGGCCCCGCACGGGCCTCGACGGTCCTGGTACGTGGACGTTGTTCAGATGGTCGTCGAACCTCGATGTTGGCTTCCGCTGGGAGACGATCTGTCTCGAGGACCGATCTTCCATTCTGCTGTACAGTTGCTGGCTTTGTCGGCATGGCTGTTAAAAGCCAGGTCCTGAGGGATAGAGGTCTTCCTCAGGCGGTCATCCTTACTTTGTAAGAGCCTCGCAAAGCCACTTCAAGGAAGTTTTCTTCGCCCCACCTGGAAAGCGTATATCGCTTGGTGCGAAGTGCATGGTTTTCACCCTCGTTCCTTCTCAGTGGTGAAGGTCTTGGCCTTCCTGCAGAAGGGCGTGGATCAGCATCTGGTGCTAAAAAAGGCCAAGGGTCAGTTGTCTGCCTTGGCCGTCTTGTTTCAACGACCTTTGGCGTCGCTTTCTTTGGTCCGCACCTTCATTCAAGAGGTGCGGCATTTGGCTCACCCCGAGGGGAGCTCTCTTGCTTCCATGGGACCTGAATTTGGTTTTTGTCAGTGTTACATTAAACCTCTCTTGGAGACCTTCAGGGAGATGTCTTTGTCTGTGTTGTCAAGGAAAGTTGCTTTTCGGGTGGCCATCACGTCAGCTCGCAGAGTGTCTGAATTAGCGGACTTGTCCTGCCGTTCTCCTTATCTGGTACTTCATAGAGATAAGGTGGTTCTGCGGACGAGTCCGATCTTTTTTTCCCATGGTGGTTTTCTTCATTCCACCTCAATGAGGATATTGTGTGGCCTTCGCTGGGTACACAACTCAAGCATCCTAAGGAGTTTGCCTTACATTCTCTGAATGTGGTCCGGGCGGTCAAAGTCTACCTGTCTGCCACAGTCGATTCAGCAGTCTGATTCTCTGTTCTTCCTGAGGGACCTCAGAAGGGATTGGCCGCCTACGCGGCAACCATTTCTAAGTGGATCAGACAGACGATTGTTCGGGCCTATTCCAACACGGGTCAGGTTCCTCCTTTCCCTGTAAAGGCTCTTTCTACTCGAGCAGTTAGTGCCTCTTGGGCTTTTTGCCATCAGGCGTCTATGGCTCAGGTGTGCAAGGCGGTGACCTGGTCGTCTGTGCACATTTTCACTAAGTTTTTACAAACTTGACGTTTTGGCATCTTCGGATGCTTCCTTTGGTACGGCAGTCATTTAGGGGGACATTATTTTTCTGTCCCTCTTTGTGGGGTGTTGGTTCTGGGTTTGGTTCCAGTTTTTTCCTGTGGGCTCAGGTTGTTACTGGCCTGGTTATTTGCGTTACATTCTAAATTGGTTGCGGTTCTTTCCCACCCTCATACCTGCACTGCTTTGGGACGTCCCATTAGTGAAGGCTAAAACCATCGGGTGGCGACTGTCAGAGGACGCAAGAGAAAATATTTTTGTAAGACTTACCGTAAAATTCTTTTCTCTGAGTCCTCTGACTGTCACCGCCCCCCACCCCTCGGGTTTTTGGATCTGGGGGTTGTTGCCTTCCTGTACTGCTTGCTACAAACAAGTAATATCAGATTGGGTTCTGGTAATGGCTGAGGGATGGCTCCCTAGTGGCGTGCTGAGGTACAAAAAAGTTTTTTTTGTATTAACCTGATAATCAATTATCTGCCTAGCCTGCTCCTGCAGAGTGTGCCATTACCCATTAGTGAAGGCTAATTCCATCAGGCGGCGACTGTCAGAGGACTCCGAGAAAATAATTTTCCGGTACGTTCTTACAGAAATTCTATTTTTTTTATATTGACTTCATTTTGTATTTTATACACATTCTTACCACTTTATCCCATTCACAAGTGCAGAGGTTTACACCATTCATTAGTACAGTGACCAGTGCATATTATTAGCACTGATCACTGTATTAATGTCACTGGTGATGTCAGTGGCAGTTCCTCCCCAGTGTCAATTGCCTGCCGCACTATCACAGTCCCATTATATTGCTGATCACCACCATTGGTAACTTTAAAAAAATTAAAACGAATACAAATTCCAGTAGATATCCCATAGTTTGAAGACACTATAACTGTCGCACAAACCAATCAATATACGGTCATTGAGACTTTTTTTTTGTTGTAGCGGAATTTTCACAATATATTTTAGCTAATATGGCTATGATGTTATGTATATAAGCATATATTTATTTGTAATTTTTTTTTGATGTTTTAATTATTTGAGGATTTATACACCAATTGAAAGTTTATACAGTCACGTGTTATTTAATCTGTAGCGCAACACTTTTTATAGTATATAATAGTTTTTTGGCATGATCAGTCATTTTCAATATCAATGCCAAAATTTCACGATTTCTGCCAGGGTATGCAAAATTTGAGCACAAATGTATTATGTTCTTGAAATCTCTCCTGATATGTTTTAGGCCTCATGCACACAGGACTTTTTTTTTTTTTTCTCCTACCTGAATGCCTTTGCTGCTGGGGCGAAAAAAAGCATAAAAATATACCTAAATGCGTTTGGGCATTCATTCATTCCATTAGCCAAAATATTCATTTTTTTCTGGCATTTGGAATGACTGGATGATCAATTGCTAAATGCGCCTGCTGCTTAAGCGTGTTTACACATGCTTTAGGAGCGTCCAGCATTTTTTCTGCCAAAATGCTTTTTTCCTGAATGTGCAAGTGATGGGGTTTTTTTCTGCCTCTAAATGCTCCTGTCTCTAACCACCTGTAAACCCCTATGTGTGCAAGGACACGTAGGCTAACAGAGAAACATTTAGAGACAGGAAAGTAACAGCTACGTTTTTAACGCCTTGTGTGCATAAGGCCTTAACCCTCGTATGCCATAAGGCCTTCACCAATTGTGTTTTGTTTCTGGATTCCTTCTCTAAAATATCTTCTGATATGTTTTATCCCTCACATCTTTGGAACATTTGCACAGTTCCATATGAGGTCCCTGCAAAGGGAGATTCTGGCCAAATGGGACAAGACTGTCTCTGGATAATCAGATCTGGCTGAGCCAGGGAATGAAGGAGTCCTTGATATGGTGGCTTTGGTCTCCAGCGCTTCGGCTGGGTAAATCCTTTGTTTCATTGTATTGGACAGTGGTCAGCACCGATGCTAGCCTGTCCGGCTGGGGAGGCGTCCTCGGCAAAAATTCTGTTATGGGGATCTGGACAGTGGAAGA
Source organism: Pelophylax lessonae (assembly GCF_965119305.1). Taxonomy (NCBI): domain Eukaryota; kingdom Metazoa; phylum Chordata; class Amphibia; order Anura; family Ranidae; genus Pelophylax; species Pelophylax lessonae. The sequence goes on from NC_138772.1 coordinate 399,224,653, forward strand.
GTCCAGACTACCGATCTATGTCTTGGAACTCCGAGCGATCAGCGATCGTCCTCAGGGATGTCCAGTGCGCATTCAATCAGACAACGCCACACAAATTTGTGTAGTCATTGGGCAAATCTATTCAGTCTGCAGACAACCTAACTTGCCTGAAACCATAATATGTCTGGCTTGAGGGCTGCATGATGAATCCAGCTATAGTGTTTGAGAAACTCTTCCTCCCACTCTCTTAGAGGATCCCTATGATTGATGCTAGCCTGACAGGATGGGGAAGAGTCTTACATACTCTGTCAGTGCAAACGAATTGGATGTCAGAGGAGTCAACCTACCCATCAACAATCTGCACCTCCGAGCAATTTGGCTGTTCCTCCAACACTGGACATCATGTCTAGAAGGTCACTCAGTCCGAATTGATGTGCTTCCCCCTTAACTTTTTTTTTTTTCTTTTGGCCATGCAAGTCATTTCTCCCATGCTTTATAGACTGTTTTGTAAGACAGTTTTGCCTAGTGTGCAGATAGTGAACATCATTCTGGAATTCGCTCTTCCTCATCCTGCATGTCTCTCCCTGCTGTTGCTTACAGCATAGCACTGTGTAGCCTATGGTCTTGGTTTGACCTTGTAAATCTTTAGCTCTTGCATGCCCTGTGCCCTGCCTCCTGAAAGTGGCTATTTCTTGTTGCCTGTAGCAACCTCCCATGTCACTCTATGGTCTTTGCAGTACCTCTTGGCAAGCAGAGCCCTTCTTTACTGTTCTTAAGGGTTGGCTTTTAGGAGTTCGCTATGAAAATGGGTCCCTCTTCTCTATCACCCCAGGTAGTGATAGTTCAGCTTTGGCTTTCCTTTTTTGTCTTCTATAAGATTTGCAGATTCAAGACTCAATCCAAATTTTCAAGGTACCAAAGAATGTCTCAATACTTAAGATTTTAGAAAATATGAGCTTATTTTATTTTTATATATTTTATATATATATATATATATATATATATATATATATATATATATATATTTTTTTTTTTTAGAAATTACATAAACACACATGCTCCATAAGAAAAATAAATTAAATTTAGATACACCCCCTGCTCATATCTTATTACACACCACATTATTGCACATCACTGCAGCGTTGTAGTGTAAACAGGGAGCAGGAAACTGTTGTGTTTTTTTTTTTTTTTTTTTTTTTGTAGTGGTGACCTGTGTTGTGCAAAAATATGCAGCTTGCCGCAGAATGAGCCCTCAATGTTTCTAAGCTTTTTAAAGCAGGACTAAATATAAATGAGGTGGATATGCACCATACAGGCATTAGAACCTTGTACAGGCTATCAGTACCAAGCAGGAAAGAGCAATTCAAGAGAGATATAGTTGAAATTGCCTTTACAAAGTGCCTTATTTCTGTTTTCCAAAGCTCAGAAATGTTTAGCATATTCAACTGCAGGTAAACCTCTCCTTTCCCTGGCTGCGTCTCAGTGCTTAACCTCCTTGCTTCTGTAACTGTGTCTATGCTCTGCTGATCGAGCCCATATAATAAAATACCAGCAAACGGCACAGCAAAGGACCCAGGTTCAGCAATGAGTATGGAGAAGCCATATAAATCAAATATTGGGTTTCCAAAATGAAATAATTGGGTCACGCCCCTGAGTTTCAGCTGGCCAGGAATCTGCTGCATAATGAATGCTCTTGGGGGGGGGGGGGGCTGTACCCTTATCTAATCCCCTGGCACCTGCTTTCCTAATTGTACATCACAGCACACAAAAATTGATTATCAGACGACTGTAGTTATGCCCTGCCTCCAGTTGATTGGACACTGGCAAATAGCAGTTTTCACTTAGCCCATCATAACCTCACCTTCTCCCAACATTGTCTCATCTCTTTTGCTAGTGTCTGTTTGTGATAGAACCTGTTCTCTCTGTCCAGAGAGTTTTCCTGATTGACACCAATTGTGAGCTTCTGAATGTTTCTGCTTCTATTTTGTTATGTGCCATTCACTGTGTGAAAAGTGAAAAGATAACGTTGGACCTCCTAGGTTTATTTTACTGATATTGCTATCTTAAGGTATTAGTGTTGGTGTAAATGATCTGGTTCCTGGGCAGGTGGCTTCTACGTTCCAGAGGATTTCCAGTCTCCTTGGTTTGTAGTGTAATGTGAGAAGGGTTGAAATTTAAAGGCAACACCACTGCTAAGAGGTCCAGCTACAACTCTATTCACCTCCCTAGCAGTATTCCAGAGTGTGGCTTGGGGTTAATATACAGTACCAAAAGCAGTAACCCTGAGCCACACTTGGGATTACCCCAGAGTCAAACTCGCTTTCACCTGCGATCCCCCGCCGTCCTCCCCAGCCATCCTCCAGGCATCCTCACGCTGTCTCTCCAATGTGTGCTCGGGTGATGCCGTCACCTATCTTCCAGTTCCCTTTCCTGCGAGTGTTGCGGTGCAGGGGGGTGGAACCGGCGGCAATTTAATAAAATAAAATAAATGACATGATACAAACTTGTTAACCTAACAGATTACATTCTATTAAGTCATTTACCTTAGTATTTCACCTGCTGACTTTTTCAGTGCCCTGCCTGTGCTTTTCCAGTTCTTTGTGCCTGGAAAATTGAGAATGACCATGGCGTCCAAAAAGCGTTTTTTGCGCAAAAGCGCTTTTAGACGAACTGGAAAACAGCGAAACAGTTACTTGAAGAACTGAGCAATAGCGATTTGTGGGAAAATTTGTCATCAGGTACGGAAGGTGACAGCGACGATTCTGCGGGGCGATGTGTGGATTTGGTTCTCTATTGACCGCGGTACAGATCAGGCAGCGCCCCCCCAAGATTCCCATTTACAGGAGCACCTAGTATGAAAGTTGATGTTGACCATGACAACCGCTTGGCATACCTTATTTTTGACAGATGAGGTTATTGAAAAAATTGTTACCGAGACCAACACCACTGCTAAGAGGTCCAGCTACAACTCTATTCACCTCCCTAGCAGTATTCCAGAGTGTGGCTTGGGGTTAATATACAGTACCAAAAGCAGTAACCCTGAGCCACACTTGGGATTACCCCAGAGTCAAACTCGCTTTCACCTGCGATCCCCCGCCGTCCTCCCCAGCCATCCTCCAGGCATCCTCACGCTGTCTCTCCAATGTGTGCTCGGGTGATGCCGTCACCTATCTTCCAGTTCCCTTTCCTGCGAGTGTTGCGGTGCAGGGGGGTGGAACCGGCGGCAATTTAATAAAATAAAATAAATGACATGATACAAACTTGTTAACCTAACAGATTACATTCTATTAAGTCATTTACCTTAGTATTTCACCTGCTGACTTTTTCAGTGCCCTGCCTGTGCTTTTCCAGTTCTTTGTGCCTGGAAAATTGAGAATGACCATGGCGTCCAAAAAGCGTTTTTTGCGCAAAAGCGCTTTTAGACGAACTGGAAAACAGCGAAACAGTTACTTGAAGAACTGAGCAATAGCGATTTGTGGGAAAATTTGTCATCAGGTACGGAAGGTGACAGCGACGATTCTGCGGGGCGATGTGTGGATTTGGTTCTCTATTGACCGCGGTACAGATCAGGCAGCGCCCCCCCAAGATTCCCATTTACAGGAGCACCTAGTATGAAAGTTGATGTTGACCATGACAACCGCTTGGCATACCTTATTTTTGACAGATGAGGTTATTGAAAAAATTGTTACCGAGACCAACCAGTACAAAGACCAACAATGCGCTACGCATCGGAGGTTTGCAAGATGCAGAAAGTGGGAACCACTGATCAAAGATGACCTTGGAAATTTCTGGGCCTAATAATTCTTCAGGGAGTAGTGGGGAAACCCCTGCAGAAGTGGTATTGGACAACCAATACTTTACTTGCCACTACATTCTTTGGCACGGTCATCTCAGAATACAGATTTTCCCTCCTAATTAAATATCTGCAATTTGAAAATAATGAAGAATTTGATGAAACTACTCATCCTGCACCAAAACTTAAAAAAAATTTGGGAAGTATATCAAATGATTCTTCAGAATTTCCAACGGAGCTATGTGCCAGAAAGAGACATCAGCATAGATGAAAATCGAATGGCCTACAAGGGAAAGCTCAGCTGGGTGCAATACATTGCATCAAAGAGGGCACGATTTGGCGTAAAATCCTACATGGCGTGCGGATCATTGCCTGGCTACATTTGGAATTCAGTGATATACACTAGAAAAGGAACAAAATTTGATAAAAAATACAGTAATTATGGAATGGCAACATCTTCTGTTCTTTCACTAATTGAGCCATTGCTAAATCAGGGCTATTGTGTAACAATGGACAACTTTTATACATCTCCTGAACTTTATGAGGTGCTACTGAACAACAGAACTGATGCCTATGGCACCGTAAGGGCTAACCGGCGCGACATGCCACCAATGTTTGGCAAAAAGAAGCTGAAGACAGGAGAAATGGTTGCCTTGCAGAAAGGCAAAATTATGGCACTGCGATCGAAGGACAAGAAAGATGTGTGCCTAATGAGGACAGTGCATAACACCTCCACTGTTTTGGTACGCACGAAAGGTGGGAAAGAAGTCATGAAGCCACAAGTAGTGATAAACTACAACAACATCATGGGAGGTGTCAACAGAGCTGACCAAGCAATGACATTCTACCCAGCTATGAAGAAGCAGCAAAAAAAAAAAAAAAAATACTATAAAAAGGTCTTCAGACATCTTCTTGAGCAATACTTGTGGAATGCCTACATTCTGCTAAAAAAAGAGTGACAAGCCTTTGATTAATGCTGACTTTATTTGGAAAGTTGCTGAACAAATATTTCTGAGTCACCAAACACCACCAATGGCTGTGAACAGATCTGGACGTCATGCTGTTGGCCTTGTCAACCCCGAACGCCTGACTGGTCATCACTTCATGGACTACATCCCACCAACTGAGAAAAAGTCAGCACCTACAAGGATGTGCGTGGTTTGTTGCTCGAAGAGAAATGGCAGTGGAAGGAAAATAAGAAAAGAAACCAGATTCTATTGTGATGTCGGCCCTTGTGCAGTCCCATGTTTCAAAATCTTTCATACCCGAGATGTTTACTAAACCTTTATTACAGTGATTAGTAATATCGCACCCCTGGTTTGTAAATATTTCAGTGTTTTTGGTTTGATTATATTATTGAATAAAATGTATTAATATTATATATAGTAAAAGAAAATATAAATACAATTTATAAATTCACCCAGTGCCTATAGAGTGGACACCACGTGTCCCGGTTGAAAAATACCAAAGGGCCAGTTTATGAGGGTGAGGAGAAACTGTACATTGGATGAGGACTACTTTCATCAGTCAGAGATTGTTAAAGACAGATTTGTCCAGAAGAGATATACGCAGGAGATTCTGGAGGATGTATTAAGAGAGGCAGGACAAAATTCACAAGATGTGTGCCTAAGAGACACTGAAAGAATTCCAAATAACAAACATGAATGGGGTTTTTTCAGTAACTTCTATTCTCAATTCAGAGAGGTGGAAACCATTTTTAGAAAGTATTGGCCTATTTTGTCTATGGACAGAGTATTGAAAGACTCATTGCCGGATCAACCGATCTTTGTCTATAGGAAGGCCCCCACCATAGGCGATAGAATTGTTAAAAAGATTCTGGACCCCCCCCCCCCCAGTAAACCCAAAATGTTTTGGGACAGAATGGGCTCTTATGTATCATGTAGAAGATGTCTGGCCTGCCAACAGGTGAACACCCATATAAGGGGCCTGACCAGATTAACATCAACTAGTAATGGTAAAACATTTGATATAAAACACTTTATTACCTGTAAGACTACGCATGTAGTTTATGCATTGCAATGTCCCGGTGGATTAATGTATATAGGGCGTACAAAAAGAACAATGGGGAAAAGAGTATCCGAACACATAGCGAACATCTGTAAGGGTTACAAAGATCATAGTGTTTCTCTGCACTTTAAACATAAACATAATTGTGACCCATCAGGTTTAAAATTCTGGGGAATAGACCAAATTACCCCACACTGGAGAGGATCCAATTTAGTGAGGGAATTATCCAAATTAGAAACTATGTGGATCTACAATACTGCTACTCTGAAACCTGGTGGGATGAATGTAGAATGTGATGTGAACTGCTTCATAAGTCATTTTTAAACTTATTTTCTCAAATATATTGGCCTTTTGGCATAATTCTTGTAATAGGATATGTTTTTATATTTATTTATATAAGCTTCTATATTAGGCATTTTATGTTAATGAGATTGATAGCAGCAAATTATTATTATTATAATTATTGTTTTTATTACTATTGCCTTAATATTTGGTTGATTTAAATCCGCTATATGCAAGGTTTAGAGACTAATTGCAATTAGATGTCTGTTTTGGGTTACCAATCAATGATTATTCATACATCTTGAGGGTTGACAATGATAGGATTGTGGCTACACTGGGTATAATCTATCCGAGACACTATCCGGTCTTTCAAACGCCATTTTTTTTTAAAAATTCAGAAAAATCACATTTCACTGCATTTAAAAAAAATTAAACAGTAAAGTTAGCCCATTTTTTTTATATATTGTGAAAGATGATGTCACGCTGAGTAGATAGATACCCAACATGTTACGGTTTAAAATTGCGCACACCCGCGGAATGGCAACAAACTACAGTCAATAAAAATCTCCATAGGCGAAGCTTTAACATTTTAAACGGTTACCAGTTTAGAGTTTGTGTAGCTCTTTTTTAAATTATTGCTCATGCTCTGGTGATCGCGGCGATACTTCACATGTGTGGTTTGAACAGCGATTTCATTTGCGGCCCAACTTCCTGTATACATTTTCTTTCGTGCGCGAGCTCACGGGGGCGGCTAATATTTTTTTTTTTTTCCCCCTATTTATTTTATTTTTTTTTTCTAAAAAAAAAAAAAAAGTCTGATCACTTTTATTGCTGTCACAAGCAATGTAAACATCCCTTGTGACAGCAATATGCAGTGACGGGTACTCTTTATGGAGGGATCGGGGGTCTAAAAGACCCTAGACCCCTCTACTGCACTTCCATGTATTCAAAACGCTGAAAACGGCATTTTTGAATGCATTCACTTTTTAAAACTGCCGCCTTTAGCAGCCGAGTAACCCGGATGTGACGTCATGGACGCCGCCTCCGGATTACGCCATCGAAGCGGCTTCGATCGGGACTCAATCCAGCCGGTGGACGCCCCGGCTGGTTGCTCGGGTCTCCGGGTGGGACGGGAGACCCGGGCAGAGCTGCGGGAGGGGGGGGACGTCCCTTCCCGCTCGCCAGGGTAACAATTGAGCGCCTGAGCGGCTCCCGAGCCGCATCGGTCGTTTGCGCTGGAAAGCCGACCGCCGGCTCTAAAAAACGGTACTGGGATGATGCCTCTAGCTAAAGGCATCATCCCGGTACAACCACTTAAATTCAGCCGACGTAGGTCTAGTTTGCGTTAAGTGGGGATATCTGGCAGTTTCAATTAGGGATCGACCGATTATCGGCACCACCACTGAGAAGCCGCTCGGCTGTCATTACAAGGAGTGGGAGGGAACGTCCACCCCTCCCTTCCGCGGCTCGCCCGGGTCTCCCGTCCCACCGGGAGACCTGGGCATCCTACCTGCATGGCCGCCGAACAGAAGACCCAATCAAAGCCGCATTCGGCTCTGATCGGGTCTCCATGTAAACAACCCGGAAGTGATGTCATGACATCACTTCCCGGGTACTCGGCGCCACATTAAAAAAACTGACAGCATTCAAAACAGCCAAACTTGGCGTTTTGAATGCTTTTCAGTGCGGAGGAGCGGTTTGGGGTCTCCTAGACCCCCAGATCCCTCCTCAAGAGTACCTCGAACAAAAAAAAAAAACAAATATTTTTTTTACATGCCCGAAAATATCAGCGAGTATCGATATCCAATGACCAAAATATCGGTATCGGCATTAAAAAAACGATATTGGTTGATCACTAGTTTCAATACTGCCGAGATCTCTGCATTCAGCTGAAATTGCGTTTTTTTTTTTTTCCAGGCTTTCTACCCTGTAGGCGAGATCTGAGGTCTTATTGACCTCAGATCTCCCTATAAAGAGGACCTGTCATTCACTGATCCTATTACAAGGGATGTTTATATTCCTTGTAATAGGAATAAAAGTGATCAAAAAAATAAAAATTAAATGGAAAGTGTAAAAATAAAAAAAAAATAAAAAAAAATTGAAGTGCCCCCGTCCCTGTTAGCTCACATGCAGAAGCGAACGCTGCGGGCACATATGTAAACAAAGTTCAATCCATACATGTGAGGTATCGCCACAAACGTTAGAGCGAGAGCAACTATTCTAGTCCAAGACCTCCACTGTAACTCTAAACTGGTAACCTGTAAAAAATTTTTAAAGCATCGCCTAGATTTTTAAGTACCGAGGTTTGGTGTCATTCCACGAGTGTGCGTAATTTTAAAGTTATCTATTTACTCGGCGTAACATCATCTTTGACATTATACAAAAAAATTGGGCTACCTTTAGTGTTTTGTTTTTTTTAATTCACAAAAAAAAAGCCCGTTTGAAAAATTTCTGCGCAAATACCGCGTGACATAAAAAGTTGCAATGACCGCCATTTTATTCCCTAGGGTCTCTGCTAAAAAAAATATATATGTTTGGGGTTTCCGAATAATTTTCTAACAAAAAAAAATGATGATTTTTACATGTAGGAGTGCCAGAAATCGCCCGCTATTGAAGGGGTTAAGTAAACTTTCATTACGGAATTACGCTATGTGAGGTTTCTTTATCCTTTGTATGCATAAACACCTATATGCTATAAAATGGAGATGATTGCTTGTGGGGTCCCTGCTTGAGATCAAGGGTACAAAGCCTATTGCCAGTCAACTTCTGCTGTTGAATGGAGAGGATTGCTTAAGGTGTCCCTATCGGAGTCTAACCAGCATGTTTCTGGTGAGTGCATTTCAAAAGGGGGGGATATCTTACAAGGTGTGGTGGAAGTGGCACTCGCATGCATAAGTGTCAGACAGGAGTCAAGATTAATCAATTGGACTGTCACTTATACAGCAGGGGTTGCAATACTACCCGCACTAAATTCAAAATTAATGGTGGACTTGGTTCTATGGACTTTTTCTGTTATTATTTTATTTGATAATATATTATAATTTATGATTTCATGTTTCAAACTTTATCATACCTAGGAGGATGTCTTCTAGACTCTTGTTTGGACCGATTTAAGTGGGTTATTCCTAAGAATTACAGGCCTAAAATATGTGTAGAATGTGCCTTGATCCTTCTGTGGAATTGTGGCGGCCAGCTTAGATCTAAAATGAGACCATCTTTGACTCAGATTGAGATCAGATTTCTGCTTTGTTTTCATCATCCAATATGCTGGGAGAGTATATATTAGGGAGGTGACATGGCGTAGCGTCCTTGCCCTTTAGGAACACATTTTTTGATGAAACTAGTCAGGGCAGAGCTACACTAATGTCACATCATTAGCACACTGGAAGTGTCCCCAGAGGTGGTCGAATTCTATATGCAGCACTGTTTTATTTCCTGTTCATGTGAGTGCAATTTTAGTTTTTTAATAAAATTCCTGGTGGATTTACACTATGTGGAGCACAGGTCTCCTCTTTTTCTTTTTTTCTCAGCATGGTCACGTGGGGGACTGGAGGGAGAGTAGATTGCTAGCGATGCCGTATGAATTAAAGCGGTAGTATCCCGCTTTTTTACACTTTTACCTACAGGTAAGCCTATAATAAGGCTTACCTGTAGGTAAAAATAATATCTCCTAAACCGGCATGGTTTAGGAGATATTTACAGTGCATGCAGCCGCTCGCGCGAGCGGCGCATGCGCTCTGAAGGTCCGGGGGGACCTTCAAACTATTTGCCGGGAGCTTGCCGGAAAATCACTCCCGCGCGCATGCGCGGGAGTGACGTAATCGCGGCTCCGGCCAATCATCGCGCCGGAGCCGTCTCTTCCAGCCAATCACCGCGCCGGAGCCGCCGAACCCGGAAGAGACGGCGAGGGATCATGGCAGCGCCCGCAGCGATGTCCGGGGGTCCGTGTCGGGGCTTCGTTCTAAGGTAAGTAATACATAATGAGCTAGTATGCGATGCATACTAGCTCATTATGCCTTTGTCTTGCAGTTTTTTTTTTTTTTGATCTGTGGGTTTACAACCGCTTTTAAGAATAAGAATTTAGGAGTGCTTTTTGGGCCACATTTATATACCTCTGAGTGCCTAAAGTGAACCTGTGTTCAGCCTGCAACCAGTCGACGATTCCTGAAGAGTGTCATTGCGGTGGATCTGCAAGGTACACCATACATGACCTTTCTATAATCTGAAGGTCTGGTAAGCCTCACATGAAATATCTGTGGTGGAGGTGGGCTCACTGGCGTGGGATACACTTTGTCTTCAAGTGGACTCTTTTTGGCCATTTTATACATTGGAATCTGCGATTTGCAATGTGTACTCTTTTTACACTGCTATCTAGCACGGTGGTGTTTTTCATGTTTATTAAAGCACAGCATATTATTGTATACTGATTAGTATGCTATAGTAAATATCACCTAGCGTGCTTGCATCTTATGTTCACATAATATTTGTGTCACCATTAGCACGGTTTCTCAAAGTTTTTAAATGTGCTACAGACTGTGCAAGTCCTGCAGGCAATTGGCTGGGTTCTCAATGTACAAAGGTCGACTCAGGAGCCATCTACTGTAGACTATCTGGACCTGGTCCTGGACACAGCCCTGATAGAAGTCTTCTTGCCCCAGGAAAAGCTGCAGACCTCTGGTCTAAAGCCCCGTACACACGTACCGATCGTCGGCATACAAATGTTCGTCTTTTCTCCCCGGGATGTCGGTGTCTGTTGAAAAGTGCAAAGACAGCACAAGGACAGCACAAGAATTTTGTCTGCAGACTTCAGCTGACTGCAGAAGTGATGTCATGTAATGGTTAACTTTCCCTGTGTTTTTAATTTTCTGAGCATGCCCAGTCTTGCAAATCTGCGGTCTGTCGGCCGAATTCTGTACTGACAGGCGAACAATCGTCCGTTCTGGTGTCCGCAGACAAAAATTTTCATGTTTGCAAGAAAGACTTTTGTCCGCGGATTGTGCGCAGACAGCTGTCGGAGGCACCATACTAACACGCGTACAATCGGCAGATCTTTCGTCCGCCGACGTTTGTATGCCGACGATCGGTACGTGTGTACGGGCCTTAAGGTACAGGATTTATGTTCACTGGAACGCTGCTCTATCCACTTTTGCATGATAGTGTTGTTTCACTCAAGAGTGTCGCAACTCAACATCTTGACAGCAGTGGACATTCTTTTTCCATAAATCACCTCATATGCCTGCACACCACGACCAGGTTCACTTTGGAATGGTGGCTTTTCTAGCCTAGCACTGGAGTTGAGGAAATCTTTTCATACCATGCCGTAAAAAAGTTCTGGAAAAAAGAAGCCAGCCTGTTGGGCAGAGGATGGATAGAGTTCTGTACACCCTATCAGTTCAGGTGACCTGGTCATCAGAAGAAAGCCAGAATGGTAATCAACGCCCAAGAACTCCGCTTGATTCAGCTTGCTCTTGCTTTGAAGACTTCAGTCTGACAATGCCACTTCTGTGGAGAAATAAAACATAAAGGTGGAGCAAGGAGTCCTGCTGCTGTCCAAGAAATGGAGCTCATTCTGGTTTGGGCATAACTTCATGTCCATACCCTGTCAACCTTGAACACTCCAGGCATAAAATATTGTCCACTTCCTAAGCCGACAAAGGCAAGATCCCAGGAAGTGGTCTCTCCAGCATAAGTTGTTTCACCAACTTTGTCTTTGTTGGGGGGAAGCCAGATACAGACCATCTGGCATCCAGACTTAATCGTAAGCTTGACAGAATTAGGTTTAGGTCCAGGGATACTTTGGCCTTTAAAGGTGGATGCTCCAGTCAGTCCTGAGGGGGTCTTTCAGGCTCTGTGAATCCAATGTTGTTGAAGGTTCGGAATTCCTCATCTTACAAGGTTTACCATCACACGTGTAGGCTTACTCTGCATGGTGTGCGAATAGAAAGCTGCATTCTACAAAATATTCCATGGCATGGTTTTTTTTTTTTTTATCCTTCCTGCAGTCAGGACTGGACCAGTCCTTAGCCGTAAAGTGGTTGTAAACCTCAAACATGAAATATGAACAAAGCCTATCCCTCTAAGCGTGTTCTTATCTCAATTAAGAGCACTAAGTGTTATTTCTGACTGCGGCTTCATTCCTCTGAGATTTGTATAAGTCACTTCTGACAAGTTTTCCTCACACCAAGAGAAAAAAGGTAACAGAGGAGGGAGCTCCAGCAGATTGACAGCCTTAGCTGTGGTCCTGTGTGCTGTGTGAAGGAGGGCATGTTCCTTTCATCCAGTAAGCTCTTAGAGCTCGCCTCCCTGAGCTCTACAGAATATAATTTCAGTTCTCCGCCCCACTTTTTTCGGACAACTCAGACAAGCTTTATAAAGTTAGAACTTTGAACAGATGTAGAGAAGATAAGACCACAGATACAGGTACAATTTATGTAGGAGGATTTGCTTCATTTCTGTCTATCGCCTGAGGCCGGTCCCTTCACTGGGTATTGTGATGAAACGTGGTATCAGACCCCTGCCCTTCTCACCACCTCGTTACACAGGACTGACTAATCTCAGACCACACTGTCGCATAACAATGCTACTCTCAGCTGCAAGTTAAAAGAAGAAGCTAATACTCCTGCGCTTAAGAACTTGTTGTGCGGTTGAAAACGTATGTCTCCACTGTTTCAGCCGCCACATCGGCTGTGCTGCCACTCACGAAAGGTCAGGGAAACCCAAATAGAACTCTAAAAAGAAAGAAACAGAGGGCACATCCGCCTAACGCATTACCTTTGCGACAATTTATTGGTTAAAAATGTATGCATTATTCTCACAAATGGGATGAAAATGTCAAGCAAAATGTGTGTACAAAGTCCACTGAATGCTCCACCTAGCAAAGTCTGCCGGCTAGGGACAGTAGTGGAATGAAAAAGTTCAAACAAAGTTAATGGGTTTGGAGGGGTGTCCCCTTTTCTTTAGAGCTGGGTTTGGAATGCTGGTAGCTGATCTTTATATAATCCAAAAATCCCATATGACCTCTAATTAAGCCCCTACCTACAATGGGCAGGCTGATGGAATCAAGACATGCGGGTAGGTAAATAAAAATAAACCTACAAATACACATGAGTGAATCTCTTACAATCTCCTTGCATCACAAAAAACATACACACATATATATATATATATATATATATATATATATATATATATATATATATATAATATACAAGCCAGATTCCCAAAAAGTTAGGACACTACAAATTGTGAATAAAAACAGAATGCAATGATGGGGAAATTTCAATATTTTATTCAGAATACAACATAAATGACATATCAGATGTTTAAACTGAGAAAATGTATTCTTAAAAAAAAAAATAAGTTAATTTTAAATTTCATGGCATCAACACATCTCAAAAAAGTTGAGACAAGGCCGTGTTGATCACTGTGAGGCATCCCCTCTTCTTTTTATAACAGTCTGCAAACGTCTGGGGACTGAGGAGACAAGTTGTTCAAGTTTAGGAATGTTGTCCCATTCTTGTCTAATACCGGCTTTTAGTTGCTCAACTGTCTTAGGTCTTCTTTGTCGCATCTTCCTCTTTATGATGCGCCAAATGTTTTCTATAGGTGAAAGATCTGGACTGCAGGCTGGCCATTTCAATACCCGGATTCATCTTCTACGCAGCCATGATGTTGTAATTGATGCAGTTTGTGGTCTGGCATTGTCATGTTGGAAAATGCAAGGTCTTCCCTGAAAGAGACGACGTCTGGATGGGAGCATATGTTGTTCTAGAACTTGGGTATACCTTTCAGCATTGATGGTGCCTTTCCAGATGTGTAAGCTGCCCATGCCACACGCACTCATACAACCCCATACCATCAGAGATGCAGGCTTCTTAACTGAGCGCTGATAACAACTTGGGTTGTCCTTGTCCTCTTTAGTCCGGGTGAAAATGGTGTCCCAGTTTTCCAAAATTAAATTCAAATTTTGATTAATCTGACCACAGAACAGTTTTCCACTTAGCCACAGTCCAAATGAGCCTTGGCCAAGAAAAAATGCCTGCGCTTCTGGATCATGTTTAGATATGGCTTCTTTTTTGGCCTATAGAGTTTTAGCCTAGCCGGCAATGGCGAATGGCACGGTGGATTGTGTTCACCAACCATGTTTTCTGGAAGTATTCCTGAGCCCATGTTGTGATTTCAATTACAGTAGCATTCCTGTATGTGATCCAGTGCCGTCTAAGGGCCCAAAGATCATAGGGATCCAGTATGGTTTTCCAGCCTTGACCCTTATGCAGAGAGTGTTCCAGATTCTCTGAATCTTTGGATGATATTATGCACTGTAGATGATGATGATAACTTCAAACTCTGCAATTTTTCTCTGAGAAACTCCTTTCTAATATTGCTCCACTATTTTTCGCCGCAGCATTGGGGGAATCGGTGATCCTCTGCCCATCTTGACTTCTGAGAGACACTGCCACTCTGAGAGGCTCTTTTTATACCCAGTCATGTTGCCAATTGACCTAATAAGTTGCAAATTGGTCCTCCAGCTGTTCCTTATATGTACATTTAACTTTTCCAGCCTCTTATTGCTACCTGTCCCAACTTTTTTGGAATGTGTAGCTCTCGTGAAATCCAAAATGAGCCAATATTTGGCTTGACATTTCAATATGTCTAACTTTCAACATTTGATATGTTATCTATATTATATTGTGAATAAAATATACGTTTATGAGATTTGTAAATTAGTCCATTCCTTTTTTACTCACAATTTGTACAGTGTCCCAACTTTTTTGGAATTGGGTTGTATATACACATATCTAAATAAAAGACAAAGTTTAAAATAAAAGCAAATGTTTAGCTCAAGGCCTACAGGTATCAATGCACTGCGTGTCATGCCGTTTATAAAAAAAACCATGATGAATCTATGAGATTATATTTTCATCATCACCAAGCAGTTGTCATATCAATGTATACTCACATCACTGAACGTTCTATTGAACATACAATGAACCAGGGGTGTACAGGTGGGGCCAGACTGTTATTGATAATGCGTGAAGATTGGTACTGGCACTACCTGCATATGTGACTCTAAAACAAACCACGTGATGTACAGTACAAAATAAAAGGTGAATGTGTGTGACGGTGTGACCCAAATTAATTGTGGGTTTGATCTTGTGAATGAAAAAATTACCATAAATATTGCTAACAAAAATAATATTATTTTATTAGAACAGTGCAAATATAGACAAAGAAAAAACTGTGATTATAAGCGAAACACTCCAAATATTTACAGTAATAGGGTGTTACAAATAAATGACAAGAGAATAAAGCAACAGGGAATACATAAAAAGGAGTTGAAAATGAGAATACTTGCATTGTCATGTTTTAGCAGATTTCAGTCAATGAGCAAGATGGTAAATTGGCACTCATAACTTGACAGATCTTCAGTTACTAGATAGTACACAAGAGTTGTCAAAATGTCCTGGCATTCCCCTTTTCTCTGGTATCAGAGGGGAGTTGACAGAGGCTATCTGACCAATTAAGCGAGTGGTTTCTGGGATGACACTGTTTATGACTATGTCCCATATACAGTTTTCTCTGAATACCTACTGGGTACAGTCTGCCAAATGCAGATTATTGTCCAGCCTGAGTTTAGCTTCAAAATGAATATACATTTGACAGGATTCAGATGCCTAGTTCACCTAGGACAGTCATGTCCAAAGTCCGGCCCGCGAGCCAGTTGCGGCCCGTCCTTTAGTTTTGTACGGCCCCCTGAGACACTGCTGACTTTTGTCAATGCCTCCTCACATCCCCGCCCCGATGCCGATGCGATGGCTTGGGGGCGGGGCCTCTGGCCTCCCTCGGCAGCTTGGCTGCTCCCGAGTCCCGCTCCGCCCCCCCCGCTCGGCTCTATCTGCCCAGTGCCGCCCACGACTGCGCGGGAGTGCAGAATGCCTTCTCTCCTTCACCGCACACAGCCACCTGTAGGAGCCGACCAAGGATCCTGTGAAGTTGACCGAGGAGATGTCACTTCTACAATCCTACTGCCTGTTTCTGTAAGTGTGATATATGTGTGTGTGTGTGTGTGTTTGTATGTATGTATTTATGTGTATGTGTGTATGTGTGCATGTATGTGTATGTATGTGTGTGTGTATGTATGTGTATGTATGTATGTATGTGTGTGTATGCATGTATGTATGGAGCTGACCGAGGAGGTGTCACTTCTACAATCCTACTGCCTGTTTCAGTAAGTGTGATTTTATTCATAAAGTACTGATGCTTATTATTTCCTATATATATATATATATATATATATATATATATATATATATATATATGTATGTGTGTGTGTTTATATTTCATTTTAATGGTTCAAATGTCAGGCAAGATGGTTGGCCCTCATGCATGTTCACTTCATCATATCTGGCCCCCTTTAAAAAAAAGTTTGGACACCACTGGACTATATGTACAGGATGGACATGACTGGATGGAGAGAACTGTGCCTTGCTGCACTGCCTGGCAACTATGCAGATTGACAGGATTTCCTGATGGATTCATCTGGTTTAAACAAGACAGACAATACAGTCTCCACAAAGCATCCCGATCTCCATGCATCCCTCTATCCTGTGGCCTCTTACCCAGACACTTACCAATACTGCTCTCTGTGCAGCCTCTGAATCTCTCAGCCACATTCACCTTGGCTGGGCACAATCACTGGAGGTCAGCCAGTCACACCCCCTTCCTGACTAACTGCCCAATCACAGCCTTCCCTGCAGTTGGCTCCGCCTTGACAGGGATGTGACAGATAATGAGTCGCCAATAGCCACCCGATCACTGCTAGACTAGAGGGGAGGAGGTAGGGGTAGGGATCCAAATGACAGGACATGGCCGGCCTTGATTTCTGGGAGGAAGCTCGGTACAAGGTCGGGTCAGGACACATTTGAAAAAATATGTGAGTGTTCCGAGCATTTTGGGACAGTTGGCAACTATGGCCTAAGGGTTTTCACCCCAGGAAGTTCTTCGTGGGACAAATCCTTTCTTTCCTACAGTAGGGTCTGGAGCAGCTTTTTGCTCTTAGCACTTTGAAAGGTCAAGTCTCTGTTTTTCCTTTCTGCTTCAGAGATCGTTGGCCTCCCACTTTTTAAAGTTATTTGTGTAGGGACCTCCCTTGTAGTTCCCCTGTTCAAACCCATTAGAGATAATCCTTTACTTTCTCCCACAAGGATGTTTTCCTTGTAGCTATAACCTCTGTGGGGCAAATGTCTAAACTGGTGGCTTTATTTTGCATGGAACCCTTTTGGTTTTGCAAAGTGACATGGTGGTGCAGAGGCCCAGGAGTTCCTTCTTGACTAAGGTAGTCTCTGCATTTCACGTTAACCATAACATTGTATTCCCATTCCTTTGTCTGGGCTCCTGTTCATAAGCAGGACTTATCCCTTCATTGTCTTGATGTAGTTTGGGCTGTGCAAGTTTACCTCTCAGCCACTGCTTCTTTCAGAAATAAAATCACTTTTTGTCATACCAGATGGCCTCTAGAAGGGAGCTCTGTTTCACAATCTCTAGGTAGCTCAAACAGATCACCTTTCAGGTTCATTGTCTCAAGGATCAGGGCTGTTAACACATTTGACAGTGATTTCCAAGATTGATAGGCTGCTACGTGATCTTCCCTTCACATCTTTGTCTCATTTGATGGCAGCTTCAGGTATAAGGTCCTTCAGGTGGCCCTTTGAGCTTCAGGCAGTCCCCAGATTTCTGCCATTACTCTGGGCCTGTTAGCAACTGCTTTCTGTGTTGTCTACCTCTCAGTTGGACTGCTTTTGGGTACCCAAAAGTTTAAAATATTTCCTAAGTCATTTAATGGAAGAAAAAGAAAAAAAGGTTTTTCTACTGACCTCAAAATTCTTGGATTTCATTGAAGGACACTAGTCCCAGAATTCTGTGTTTGATAATTCTCTTGGCTTACAGTTTTTCCTTCACCAGTGTCCAAGCCTCCTGTAGATGGCAATAGACCAAAAACTTCCTGTGTCTCTCAATGGGCTGCAAAAACAGATTTCACAGTGAGTACAAACAAAAAGTAATAAGGAGATGAGCCTCAAGTACTAAGGTTGTGATGGGTCCTTTCCTGGCTTGGGAAAGCTTACATAATTGCTTCAGTTATGGAAACGGATAAATTAGTAGTGTTTTTTGCCTATTGGAGGGTTTAAGACATTTTGATAATACAGTGCCTGCACTGAGAGATTTCAATTTTGAAAGCAGGGCTCTAACTTTTTGTAGGAGGAGCTGGTAATTTAAAGCAAAAGTGTTTTTAAGCTCAACTGAAATAAGAGCACCCAGATACTAAATAGCTAAAGTGACCCATTTAAAAAAAAAAAAAAAAGTTATTTTTAAATGTATGTATATGGTATTGCCTTAAGTTAAATTTTCTGAAAGAAGATATCTCAATACATTTCAGGTTATTTTAAGAGATTAGAAGGGGGAGTGATTGGGTTGCTTAGCAAAAACAGTAGGTAGTCAGTATTAGGAGATTTTGTATTGTCTTCCTCTGATCTGTAAACATTGGAAGTCAGGATTTTTCCCTGATTTTGCAGTGAAAAGGCTCAAAGGTAAGCACAAAAAGATGAGTGGATAGCAGGCAGCCTTGGCATTTTCCATAAGAGATTGTCAAGTATCTTGACCATGGCTATAGTGTAGACCACACTGGCCCATTTCAACATGTTCTTCCCTGGATCTATGTGTCATAAAGCAATCTCTGACTAAGCCCATAGGGGTGAAACATGTCAGAGTGGGGTGTTCTAATTGTGGGGATGAACTGTTTTGCTTTTACGGATGTATATAAATTGACCAAGCTGAGTGGCATCATCGGTCTGGGGCTTATCATTTTCAGTACACACAGGGAAGTTTAAAATGGCTCTAATGGCACTTTTCTGGTGGTAGGCTTGTAGCTGTGCCTAAATAAGACAAGCAATTGCTCCAATGTCTATACCATTTTCAAACCATTACGGCAAATTTGAGTACTTCTTACTAACACCACTTTAAGAATCTATTGCTATAACCGCAACAAATTTTATAACAATTTTGGCAATTCCCCTTTTAGGATCCAACTCTGAATTGGCATACAGAAGTACACTAGTACTCATAGTGGGTTCTGGCTGTGCTGGGAATTAACTGTATCCCCTGCCTCGGGAGATTCCCTGACAGAAACCTAATGTAAATAAAAAAAGCCAGGGAAGGCAGCTGATGTCATTACAGCAGCTGATGTCATTACATCAGCTGATGTCATTACTGAGATTCCCTGACAGAAAGCCTAATGTAAATAAAAAAAGCCAGTGAAGGCAGCTGATGTCATTACCCGGATATAGGCAATGCCTTGTCACTAAGTGTGGGCAGACCTGCTAGAAAACTAGTCTGAGTTCTCTATCAGGCTTCACCCAACTCAGTAATAAATTCAGCGACATGCACCTGTCAGTTTTTTGGACGCAGTGGCTGGGAAGAGTGGGTGACAGTTCACTGGCGAAGGAGTGTGCAGTGTGGGTGCTCCTTCACCAGTGCTAATAAAGAGAAATTCCTGTATCTGTCTGAGGTACATTAATTGGGTTCAAGCACCAACGGAATTCTAAAGAGTGTCTAAAACACTCTTTATTAGGTATGCACCGATATCAAGCATTTGCACAAGTATCGGTATTTACGCGAATGCTGCCGATACCGAATCCAATACTTTGCGGTGCAATTTGCATCAATACATAATAAATTCCTGTCTAAATCGAATGCGATTTCCCCCACTGCTTCTGTGTGTGTGCTTGTTTACAGAAAGGGAAAAACGCCATCTAGTGGGCAGTTTATTAGAAATGTTAGAACTCACAGTACATATCTGGCCAAATGCAAAATCTTCATAGGTTTCCTGGTCCCGCCAATGATGAGAAACCTCTTGGAATATTTAGCAAAGATGTGTTTGTTATATAATATTGCGAATGTTATCCAATGAGAGCATATTCTCTTGTTTTTATGAATTTTTTTCTAATATTGACATTTTATACTATAATAGATGTGGCCATTCCTCTCTTGGTACCAGTAAAGTCTGACATCACATTGTTGTTTTTTTTTTTTGGGATAGGAAATCACAGCAGCTGGAGGTGCTCACAGGGCTGGAGATGTAGAGGGTGTCCGCCCCCCAAGCTGACATCACTTCCGCCCTATATCCACGGGGTTCTGGAACTTCTCCCCCAGCCCTGTGAAAACCTCCAGCGGACGTGATTTGCTATCATGGGTGGGACCGGGAAACCTGTGAAGATTTTGCTTTTGACCAGATATGTACCGCAAGTTCTAACATTTTTAGTAAACTGCCCACCCACTAGATGGCACTCTTCCCTCTCTATACACAGACACAGGAGTAGTGGGGGAAATCACATTCAGACAGAAATCACATGCAATTCAGACAGGAATCGCATTGCATTTTTGTATTGGTGCAAATCGCACCGCACAGTATCGATACTCAGTATTGGCAAATACTTGACCAAAAGTATCCGTACTCCGTACTAAAAAAACGGTATTGGTGAAACCCTACTCTTTATGAATTCATCTGATGGTGTGCAAACCTAGTTTACAATTAATAATGAGATCTGCTGGCACAATACAGATAGGGTTAATTATGGTAAGAATTAACTCCACGCCCACCTCTAAATAGCAGAGAAAAACATCTTTATTGAAGTTTTCAAAAAAGAGCAAGTAAAATGTAAGCACCAATTTTTACATTTTTTTTTTCTTCAGTTAAGCAGTGCAAATGAGAACATGTAACAACCATAAAGTAGGTGTTATCCCAAATTGGCTGCAAAAGTGGAAATACACTTTGTTACCCATGTTACCCTTACAGGTATATTTATTGTAATTTTGGAAATTATGCTCTTAACTGCAGATTTGCAATAGCACAGTCTCACTGCCAATGTAGGTAACTGTCAGCAGATGGCGCTAGAAACCTTTCTATCACACCGCCTGAGGTCATTGTAGCCGTATTAGTCAGTAGTGGAGTATATAACACTTCCATAAATAACATTGGCGCTAAGCACATTTTCTTGGATATGTGATCTTTTGTAATGTGCTCAAGCTCCTCTGTGTAGAGACACCTGTACTTATGTTATTTGCTGACATTACTGTATCTGCCTGCAGTGTGCCAAGAACCATAGTTATTGATGAGGGCAAAGATCCAACCATTAGAGTAAAAACTGCAAACATGGACAAGTATTGCTGTGTTAATCTAATCTAAAATTTACTGTATACTTTGAGCAAATCTGTAATACATTTGGAATGGCTTCTTTGCGATTTGCTTCAGTCTAATCTCATCTCTGTAAACATTTTGTTCGTACTTACTATTTATATTCTCTTAAAATCAATAGGTCAAATATGAGATGGGAAGAAAAAAAGATGAAAGGTAAAAATAGCACCTTTATATTGAGAGATAGTTTGTGGTTGCACACGCTGGGAGGATATAAACAGGATGTGGACAGAACCATCATTTGGCATCATACGCGGAGGCTCAACTCTGCCCAAAATTTTGGATTATTTTTTAATAAAATGGTAATGGTTATTTTCTCTCTATGGGTGAGGGTGGACATGGCGGATGCTCAGGTCCTTTCACATTGCAAATTTAACTTGGCATGCCGCTTTTGGCAGGCATTCAACTAAAGCCTCGTACACACAATCAGATTATCGGACAAATTTTTGTCCGTTTTTTGTTGCATGCTAGTCTCATATGGAAAGTGAAGAGGTTACTTTCATATGAAAATTCTCGTACGACAGAATTCTACTTCAGAAGTGATGACAAGTGTTGAATTGTTTTGTATGTATTCTTTCGTTTCTGAGCATGCCTAGTCTTGCTCTTATGATTTTTTTCGGACAAAAACGGTATTAATTAAATGAAAATCGTACGTTGTGTTCACGTACGATTAAAATTTTATAGCCTGCACATCCAGTTTTTGTCGTATGAAAATTCGTAATCGGCTGTCAAAAGCACCATGCTAACGATCTGAAAATCGGCAGATTGTTCGCCGGACAAAATTTTACTTCCGATTTTCTTATCGTGTGTACGGCCTTTTGTCAATGGGACCATGGCACAACCATAATCCAAACAATTGTCACATGGTTGTGGTGTATTATTTCTATGTAAATTCCCTATTGGGAGCCCAAGGCTTTTATTTCTTTGTAATTGTGAAGGTTTCTCGTCGACTCCAATCCCAATGACAAGGTTTCAAAATAACAGGGAGAGGGAGAGCAGCCCAGTGGGGAACACACTTATTAGGTAGGGTGGGGATTGGGGACAGTCCATCTCTATTTCTTCCTGTCATAATGACTCCATTCGTTACCCCTACTTTTTGTTTTGGTGTGACAGTGATAAAGTTAGAAAAAAATCTCCCCAGTGGACATCACATGTAAGACATTTTGGCTAAAGTTAGGCTTTGATATTGGTTGTCAGAAGAGTGGGTAGCTTTCTAGAGACCCTGTCACCCTGCCCACACAAGACAATTGGATCAGCAAGACAGCCAGATGGGTAGCATTTGTTGAAGGCAACCTCCATGCTTTCTTATCACAAGTTTACTGTATTTCTTCAAAATTGAGAAAGCCCCATTATGCGTTGTGTCCCTATTCACACAGCATACCTGGAAATAATAAGAAAAAAATCCTGTCTTTCTAGTTGTTTCTTGAGAGTAGGTACATACATATGACTCTATAGGTAGTTTGTTTTCTTTAGAATAGCTTCTAATGTGCAATTAGTGGACAGATGTAGAGGAAGACCGGTTTAAAAGTGCATTAACATGCAATGTACCTCCCAAGCCTTGAGATGTTTAAAGACTAAAGCCGGGTACACACTATTCCTTTTTTTTCGTTCAACCTCGCGGGGTCTTTCTTTTAGCATAAAACATTGCATTTCGATAATCAAAATGCACCCACTAGAATTTCTAAAGTCAAACAATCAGGCTTATCGATTGCTTTTCTATCCATGCATGATCAGCCTAAAGAGGAAGTAAAGCTTCCTCTGTGACTTGTACCTATAGGTAAGCCTATGATAAAGCTTACCTATAGGTACTGTAAATATCTCCTAAACATGCCCAGTTTAGGAGATATTTACTTGGCGTGCAGCCAGTGACATCACTGGCGCCTGCGCTCTGAAGCAACTGTGGCCTGTGCCCTTCCTTCCATGAACGGCGGCTTGCGTGGGAGTGACGTCATAGTGGCTCCAGCCAATCAGATAGCCAGAGGACGTGAACCCGGAAGGAAGAAGGGTGAACATGTCAGCCGTGTCAGCAGTGAGCAGGCACTGCTGTGGGGGCTTCGTTCTAAAGTAAGTATTTCATAATGCGATGCATACTAGCTCATTATGCCTTTGTCTTTCAGGTTTTTATTTTTTACATTTTTGTTTTTTTTTGGAGGTTTACAACCTCTTTACCAGGTGGGTAGTGGGGGCTAGTGGGGGGTGTTAGGCAAGCTCCCCCACTGCCTAACACCCCCACATTACCTAAATTGCATCATCCATTTCCAGACATCTGTAAATGGAAGACTACAAGACCTATATGCCACCATGTTCGAGGGACTCCTAGTTCTCAATGGAGTACAAATGCTATGATGCTACAAATGCTATGATGCCACCACAATTGTGTGATACTTCTTCCAGCTCCGTAACTAAAGCTCTTTACCTTGGTACAGACCTGGAGCTGAAGAAATATTCTGCAGGGGCCTGTGCAGTGTAACCCACAATTAAGCTTAGGTTCACACTATTGCGAACGCAGACATCGCATGTGATTCGCACCGCATTACTGTGTGTGCAGATCACCTGCGATGTCTGTGTGATGTGAATTCAGCCATATATAGTCGTTTGGCTGAACTGGCATTGCATTCACATAAAAATGCTGCAGGAACCCTATTTTTCCTGCACTGGAAACGGATCGCATGGGTGTTCACACCCATGCAATCTGATTCCTGTCTGAATTCACAGTTCACTCTGTGATCTGCGAACCACTCTGGGGGTGTCATTAACTTTGTATTGACACCCGAAGCGGTTCGCAGAGGGCAGTGTGAACTTCCTGCGAGGGAGATGCGATGCACACTTGAATCGTGCTGGTTCCCGCATCGCAATAGTGTAAACCCAAGCTCACTGAATACTGTTGGATAATAATTATTTGATCTCCTACAGATTTTGTAAGTTTGCCCACTTACAAAGAAATTAAGGGTCTATAATGTTTATCATAGGTGAATTTTAACTGACAGAGACAGAATATCAACCAAAAATCCAGAAAAAGCACATGACACAAATGTTATAAATTGGGTTGCAGTTCATTGAGTAAAATAAGTATTTAATCCCCTACCAACCAACAATAATTCTGGTTCCCACAGACTGGCTACAGTATGTGCTCATGTGGTACACATATTAGTCCTGTCAATTTAAGAAGGCGATCCTAACGACAACTCGTTATGTGTATAAAAGACACCTGTCCACAGAATCTCTATTCAAACCCACCATCATGGGAAAGACCAAAGAGCTGTCAAAGGATGTCAGGGACAAGATTGTAGACCTGCACAAAGCTGGAATGGGCTACAAGACCATCAGCAAGAAGCTTGGTGAGAAGGAGACAACTGTTGGAGGGATTTTTGGCAAATGGAAGAAATACAAAATAAGCATCAATTGCCCTCGGTCTGGAACTCCATGCATGATTTCACCTCATGGGGTAAGGGTGATCATGAGATAAGTGAGGGATCAGCCCAAAACTACACAGGAGGAGCTTGTGAATGATCTCAAGGCAGTTGGGACCACAGTTGCCAAACAAACCATTGGTAACACAATATGGCACCATGGAGTTAAATCCTGCAGCACCCACAAGGTCCCCCTCCTCAAGAAGGCACATGTACAGGCCTATCTGAAGTATGCCCAATGCCCATAAACATCTAAATGGTTTAGAGAAGGATTGGGAGAAAGTTCTGTGGTCAGATGAGACCAAAATTAGGCTCTTTGACATTCACTCAACTCGCTGTGTTTGGAGGAAGAAAAATGCGGACTATGACCCTAAGAACACCATCCCTACAGTCAAGCACGGAGGTGGAAACAGTATGCTTTAGGGCTGTTTCTCTGCTTAAGTTACAGGCAAACCTTGCGGCATTGGGGGGCGAATGGACAGCGCCATGTATTGTAAAATCTTGGATGAGAACCTTCTTCCCTCAGCCAGAACACTGAAGATGGGTCTTCCAGCATGACAATGACCCAAAACATACTGCCAAGACAACAAAGGAGTGGCTCAAGAAGAAGCACATTAGAGTCATGGAGTGGCCTAGCAAGTTTCCAGACCTTAATCCTATAAAAAAATTATGGAGGGAGCTGAAACTTTGAGTTGCCAAGCGACAGCCAAGAAACCTTAAGGATTTAGGGAAGATTTGTAAAGAAGAGTGGACCAAAACCCCTCCTGAGATGTGTGCAAACCTGGTACCCAACTACAAGAAACGTCTTACCTCTGTGCTTGCCAAAGGGGGTTTCTCCACCAAGTACTATTTTGCTTGGGGATCAAATACTTATTTTACTCACTGAACTGCAACTCATTTTTTAACATTTGTATCTTTTTTTTTTTTCTGGATTTTTGGTTAATATTATGTCTCTATTATTTGAAATACACTGTGATAAAAATGATAGACCCTTAATTTCTTTGTAAGTGGGCAAACTTAAAAATCTGCAGGGGAACAAATAATTATTTTCCCCACTGTATGTATGTTTGAATGTGAGTTAGAGACCTTAGATTGTAAGCTCCTTGAGGGTAGGGACTGATGTGAATATAATATATATATAGATATATATATATATATATATGTAAAAGCATTGCGTAAATTGATGGCGCTATATAAGTTCCTGTAATAAATAAACATTGAAGATCTGCCAGCACATTAGAGACAGGGTTAATTGTGGTAAAACATAACTTCCCATCTACTTATTTAGCATTACATAAAAGGGACAAGCTAGGTAGGATTTTTAATTTTTAACCACTTGCCGACTGCCGCACGACTATTTACATCGGCAGTCAGCCCCTCACAGGCAAAGTGACGTAGATCTATGTCGCTAGCCTGCGAGGGTCTAGGGAGCGAGCGCGCGCCCCCGCTCCTGCGTGGTCATGGACCACCCCGTGCGTGTGACCGGCGGACCCGATGTCCGCCGGTCACTCTGCGATCGCCGATGCAGAGGGAGAAAGTCAGGCGGCTAGTGCAAACAAGCCGCCTGTCATTCTCCCCTGTGTAGAAACAATGATCACACGGTTCTACTATGTAGGACCATTGATCATTGTTCCTACAGCCCAAGCCACAGCCAATCACAGTTAGAATCACGCCCCTAGGGACACACACAGCGCCTCCCTCTCAAAAAAAGTTAACCCCTTCACTGCCAGTGTAATTTTACAGTAACAGTGCATATGTATAGCACTGATTACTGTAGAAATGTCACTGGTAACCCCAAAAGTGTCAAAAATGTCAGTCAAGGGTCCGATCTGTCCGCCCCAATGTCGCAGTCCCACAAAAAAAATCGCAGATCGCTGCCATTACGCGTTAAAAAAAAAAACAACAAAAATGACAAAAATCTTTCCCTTTGTTAGTAAACGCGATAACTTTTGCACAAACCAATCAAAATACGCTTTTTGCGATTTTTTTTACCAAACATATGTAGCATAAAACAAATTGGCTGAAAATGTTAAAAAATTTTGATTTTTACATTTTTTTTGGGGAATTTCATATAAAAAAATGTGAAAAATATTGCTATTTTTGCAAAATTGATGCTCTTTTTTTGTTTATAGCGCATGATCAAAAAATCGCACAGGTGATCAAATACCACCAAAAGAAAGCTCTGTTTGTGGGAAAAAAAGGACGTCAAATTTGTTTAGGTACAGCGTTGCACGACCGCGCAATTGTCCGTTAAATTCAAGCTGTAAAAAAACCCTGGTCAGGAAGGGGGTAAAATCTTCCAGGGCTTAAGTGGTTAAAAGCAATGTTATGTTATGCGTGTAAATGGGAAAATGTACCAAAAATAATGTAGGTGTTATCCAAATTTGGCTATAAAAGTGGTGGATCTGCCCCCAGCGCAGTGTGCTTTTTTTTTTTTAGCACTTGCAGCATGGTCCATCTCTTGATGTGTGCTTAGTTTCTGTGTACCGACAGCTGTTACGTTACATTACTTCCCTTTTATTAGTTACTATGCCATTCATAAGTCAGGGGCAAAAAAAAAAGAATGCATGAGTTACTGTGCAGCAAACCAGTTGAACTGGAAAAGGTGATTTTATTATGGTATGAACACTATTTGTGTGACACAAACTTTTATGGCATAGAAGGTATTCTAATAAACCTAACTTTTAGAAGAAAAACAAAGCTTTGACCAGAAAAAGTTGTTTTTCAAACATTATATATAGCATGAAGAGACGAAGTAAATATATATAAAATGACACTAACTGAAGGTCTGGCCAACACCTGCCTGTGAAAAGAATCCTTGGTTACTAATTAAACTGGCCTAGATTCCATGTTCCTTCAGAAGAGCTTTGTTTAGCTTAATGTGATGAAACTAGCATTTGGAAACGTGTTGCAAGAGACGGAAAGTATATATGATATACACTTACCGGCCACTTTATTAGGTACACCTTGCTAGTACTGGGTCGGGCGGACCCCCTTTTGCCTTCAGAACTGCCCTAATTCTTCGTGACATACATTTAACAATGTGTTGGAAACATTCCTCAGAGATTTTGGTCCATTATGACATGATAGCATCAGGCAGTTGCTGCAGATTTGTTGGCTGCACATCCATGATGCAAATTCCCCATTTCACCACAACCCAAAGGTGCTCTATTGGATTGAGATCTGGTGACTGTGGAGGCCATTGGAGTACGGTGAACTTTGTCATGTTCATGAAACCAGTGGTGAGATGATTTGAGCTTTG
Source organism: Pelophylax lessonae (assembly GCF_965119305.1). NCBI lineage: Eukaryota > Metazoa > Chordata > Amphibia > Anura > Ranidae > Pelophylax > Pelophylax lessonae. The sequence continues at coordinate 399,252,654 of NC_138772.1, forward strand.
TGACATGGTACATTATCCTGCTGGAAGGAGCCATCAGAAGATGGATACACTGTAGTCATAAAGGGATGGACATGGTCAGCAAAAATACTGGGGTAGGCCCTGGTGTTTAAACGATGCTCAACTAGTACTAAGGGGCCCAAAGTGTGCCAAGAAAATTTGCCCCACACCATTACACCACCACCACCAGCCTGAACTGTTGATACAAGGCAGGATGGATCCATGCTTTCATGTTGTTTACGTCAAATTCTGACCCTACCATCTGAATGTCGCAGCTGAAATCAAGACTTATTAGACCAGGCAACATTTTGCCCATCTACTGTACAATTTTTGGCGAGCCTGTGCGAATTGTAGCCTCAGTTCCCTGTTCTTAGCTGACAGGAGTGGCACCCGGTGTGGTCTTCTGCTGCCATAGCCTATCTTCTTCAAGGTTTGATGTGTTGTGCATTCAGAGATGTTATTCTGCATACCTTGGCTGTAACAAGTGGTTATTTGAGTTACTGTTGCCTTTCTATCATCTGGAACCAGTCCGCATATTCTCCTCTGACCTCTGACATCAACAAGGCATTTTCCACACAACTGCTGCTCACTGGATATTTTCTCTTTTTCAGACCATTCTGTGTAAACCCTAGAGATTGTTGTGTGTGAAAATCCCAGTAGATCAGCGGTTTTTGAAATACTCAGACCAGACTTTCTGGCACCAAAAATCATGCCACATACAAAGTCACTTAAATCCCCTTTATTATCTATTCTGATGCTCGGTTTTAAGTTCTGCAGATCGTCTTCACCACATTTCGATGCCTAAATGCATTGAGTCGCTGCCATGTGATTGACTGATTGGCAATTTGTGTTACCAAGCAATTGAACAGATGTACCTAATAAAGTGAGTGTATTTTTTATGACCAATTCACAAAGGCTTTATGCTGTAAATGCTAGTCAGCAGAGCGATGTCAACAGCAGGCATTCACAAGGCTTCATACAGCAAATTTGGAAGTCCTTAGGGCTCATTCATACCGGCCATGTGCACTCTGGTGTGTTTAACATTGCCTGGTAACCTGTATTACACCCTGGCAGCCCATTCATTTAAATAGACTAATGCACCACAATGGATTAAAATATCGCTTCTGCAGAATTTGTGAAAGTATAACACATCATACTGTAAGGCATTACTGCACTTTGCAGTGCTCAGGTGTGCTGGCATTACTCTCAGAATGTATGGCACTGACTTGTACCAATGCACATAATGCGTATTACTGCAGAGATACCTAAAAAGCCCAAATCTTGTTTAGATTTAAGCTCACCACCCCATTAACGCTGTGATTTTTTAAAATATATATATATTTTTATTTTTTTATGTATAAAAAACTTTTTTCAAGTTGTCTTCTCTTTGCTCACATGACACATGCTTCCCTTCATGTTTATTTGGACAAAAAATAATTTGGAGAGAAAAATATGTTCTTTGACGTTCAATCATGTTTGCAAGAGTTCAGCTTTAGACCTCATTTACTCAGCCACCAGCTTGGAAGACTGGCAGTAGCAGAAAGGAGCAGTGATTCTTCAATGGAGTGCACTGAACAAGGGGGGCAAATAAAGCTGCATTTGTATTTAAAAAATTGCCGGACAACTGATTTTTAAAGTGATGTTGGCCTTCCCTTTAAAGGAGATTTGTTTGGGATCATTTTCTTTTTTTTTTTTTTTTACTTTTTTAAACTTATATTTTAAAACTTTTTTTTTTTTTTTGTATTTTGCAATTTATTCAATATTTAAGGGCCTGATCCCGGAAAATGTATTGTTTCCAATACCATTTTCTGCTTTGCCACTGCATCAGCTTTTGAATTACTTAGCATTATGTTTTGAGAAAGGTGGGCTCAACAGAGAAAAATAAAGCCATCAACCTGGCTGTACTGTCTGGAAGGACCGTGTAAATCTCAAGGCTGGAGGGACAAAAATAAAAAAAGATTTTGGTGAAAAAAATATGTTCTTTGGCAAGAGTTCAGGTTTAGGCCTCATTTACACAGCCACAGAGCACTGTACACCAGAGTTGTATAAAGTACTCGAAACCCATACTTGAGTAAAAGTACAAGTGCTCGAACAAAAAGTGACTTGAGTAGAAGTGGAAGTGCTCAATCAAAAAGTGACTTGAGTAGAAGTACTAAAGTATTCAACATTTTTTGTACTTAAGTATTGCAAGTAGTTTTTTTTTTTTAAATTTTGCTACTCAAGTACTGAAAGTAAAAGTACCAGTAGTTTTGAAAAAGAAATTGCTACTCAAGTACTGAAAGTAAAAGTACAAGTACTGTGTTATGTAGTTATTAAAGAAAGAAGTCAAAAGTTTGATCATCATATTGTTTTTTATTATTTCAAATGCAGCTTTTATTTATACATACAGTAGCTTTTATTTTCATATGCGCTGGTAATACACATGTTTTGACCTTCATGAAACCTGCCATCTACTGTTCTGGCAGTAGTAATTTTTATAACTGTAACGAGTAACTATGCAGCACAAAAAAAAAATATCGGAGTAGAAGTATTGAAATCATCGAAAAAATGTAGTGAAGTATAAGTGGAAGTAGGAGAAAAAAATTCTACTCTAGGAAAGTACAGATACCGCCTTTCGGTACTTAAGTACAGTAGTGAAGTAGTTCTACTTAGTTACTATACATCTCTGCTGTACACCACCAGGAAACAGCGTATTGGATTCACAACTGCTTAGGTTCAGCTGGAGCCAGCAGCCTGTGGAAAGCAATAACAGGCGAACAGATACTGCTGCGCTGCTGTACACATGCCCCCGAACATCTGAAAGGTTACAAGCAGTTAGGGACAGATCAGTGGCTCTTGATGCAGACCTGGCTATTAAAATTCAAATATTTATAGGCCCCCTTTAATCACTGTAGCAGCAGGAAGTGGGGAGCAATTCATACCGACAGCAGAATCACTGCAGTCATTCTATAAGCCAGTTCTGCTCACTCAGCTCCTCCTCTCAGCAGTGACCCAGCAACCTTCCAGCCTTCTAATCTTTTAGGTTAATTCAAAGCAGGTGCTCTGAGAGGGGAAAGCAGTGAGCCGAGCTGCTGATGGAGCCTATTTGAACTACTTCAGTGCCTCTGCTGTGACATTTCAGGATGAAATGCGCCACAATGTTTGCATCTACTGTTGGTGAGAGAAGGTTTAATGCTAATTTCTTGTTAGAATTGCCATAGCCTTGCTAAATGATCAGTTCAATGCACCAATATAAATCAGATACCACCAAAATGGCTAGATTAAATGACGTCTGATGTCTTTGAGATACTCTCTTGGGGAAACAGCAATTAAATGAGCAAGGCTGGGTTCACACATATGCAAATTAGATGTGTTTTTTAACAGCATTCAAATCACATGACATGTGAATGTAACCAGTTCTCAATAGAGCCGGTTCACACATGTCCGGGGCAGCTGCGGTGCTGTTTTGAAAAGGGTCCTGTGCGTTTTTTGGGTCCAATTCAGGTGGAAATTCAGGCAGAAATCTGCACCTGAATCGCCCCTTAACCAGTGAACAGAAATGCTCCGGGCTCTGGACTGTAAACCGCAGGCGGACATGTGTGAACCTGGCCTTATGGGCCATACACACTATACAATTTTCTTTAGATTTTTTCCTTCAGACTTACCAAAACCATATAATATGAGGTCAAACCTAAACACTTTCAATTTGTATGCAATCAGGCAGGCCCTTGCACTACATAGAAAAGGTAAATCTAAAGGAAATCTGACAACAAAAGTTGTATAGTGTGTATCCAGCTTTAGACAAGCTTTTCCAATCACTATTTTCCAACTTTCTGCCCTAGATTTTTTAGTTAGTGAGCATGAAAAAAGACACCAGTCCATCCAGTTCAACCTATGATGAGTGTGTGTGTGTTTGCAGTTAACAGTTTTGCTGTGCACCTCTTCCATTTTGCGCTTAGGCTAAAGGGGTCTATCAACGTTTACCAATTCCTATGTGTGATTAAGCCATTGGTTTTCTTTTTTTAGACTTACTTTCTTTTAATTCTTCTTTAATTCTTCTTTCTTTTGTTTTTCAATGGAACAAGCTTTCCTGTAGATGTAGCAGTTAGAGGATTGAGACAAACTATTTACTGTTGACGGGGGTGCTTACAAGGATCACCTTTTTTATTTATGTAAAACATTTTTCCTAAAAAGAACAAAACTGTTGCTGTAACTGCTTATAAAGTGTATACACACTATATTACTAAAAGTAATGGGACACCTGCCTTTACACGCAAATGAACTTTAATGGCATCCCAGTCTTAGTCCGTAGGGTTCAATATTGAGTTGGCCCAGCCTTTGCAGCTATAACAGCTTCAACTCTTCTGAGAAGGCTGTCCACAAGAATTAGGAGTGTGTCTATGGGAATGTTGGACCATTCTTCCAGAAGCTCATTTGTGAGGTCAGGTACTTATGTGGACCAGAAGGCCTGGCTCGCAGTCTCCACTCTAATTCATCCCAAAGGTGATCTCTGGTTGAGATCAGGACTCTGTACAGGCCAATCAAGCTCCTTCACCCCAAACTCACTCATCCATGTCTTTATGGACCTTACTCAGTGCACTGGTCCAAATCATTCGGTGGAAGGGGGATTATGGTGTGGGGTTGTTTTTCAGGGGTTGGGCTTGGCCTCTTTGTTCCAATGATGGAAACTCGTAAAGGCGTACCAAGACATTCTGGGCAATTTCATGCTCCCAACTTTGTGGGAACAGTTTAGGGATGGCCCCTTCCTGTTCCAACACGACTGCACACCAGTGCCCAAAGCAAGGCCAAAGACATGGATGAGCGAGTTTGAGGTGGGGGAACTTGACTGGCCTGCACAGAATCCTGACCTCTCAACCCAATAGAACACCTTTGGGATGAAGTAGAGCGGAGACTGCGAGATATATATATATATATATATATATATATATATATATATATATATATACATAAATACCCTGAAAAACTAAGGCTGGACATGCATTATAAAATTTTCTTGTACAATTTTCCTTTAGATTTAACAAAACTGTATAACATGAGGTCAGACCTAAACACATTCAATTACTATGCAATCAGGCAGGCCCTTGCAATACATAGTTGGAGGTAAATCTAAAGGAAATTGAAAAAGAAAATTGTATAATTTATGGCCAGTTTAACTGCCCAAAACAAAAGCCCACTCTTTTTTTTTTTAATGCCAGCAGACAATGGACAGACCATGAATTATGGATGTGATTGGTCGGTGGCCAGTGATGTGACTGTTCTTTTGTTTATGATTGCATCCCTTTGTGCAAAACCAGCTTTGGCATTAGGAAAGTTGCTAGACATTAATACTAAGGTCAGAATAATTAAAGCCTATGTTATACCAATGTAGCAGGTTTTCCAGGCATTGGGCCTAATATGGGTCTGCCATGGTTACCGGTGACACCTTCAGCCCATTTACGCTGAATACCCAAGTGTGAGAGTTGAGACAATGACCATTCCGGCATCTTTGGTTTGTTTTGTTTATTTGATAATGGGGATGGGAGAAGGGAATGAGTGGGATACTCCTCTGGCTCAACTAGGTACAACTCGGACACTTTGCTGAAAAATGCCTGTTAGCGCTGTCTTGACACCAGCTGGATGCCGACCAATGTTTACTGGCGCTTGAAAAATGCTTTATTACTGAACTGTGCTTGACTTGTAACCCTCTGGTTAACTCAAAAGATCCTGGACTGTATTGAGACTTGACTTTTGACACTCTGTTAAGCTCAAAAGTCCTGTGAACAGCTCCCTCCAGCGCTTCACTGACTGAGGTAGCTCCTTGTAACTGCTTGTGCTGCTGCAACTCTCAACTCTGTACACTGCACACTGCACGCTGTACACATTAACTCTTCAGGGCCCAACTGCTGGCGCACCCTTTACAATTTCAGGGTCCTCAACTAGGCACCCCTTCTGCACTTCAGGGTCCTCTCACTAGGCTCCCCCTTCTGACCCATTAGGGTCCTTTGGCATCCCCTTTACTGCTAGCTAGCTCCTGGATCTCTTGGACCTTCACCAGAGTGGTCCCCTCTCAGCTAGGCAGACCCCCAGGGGCAGTTTGCAGTACTCACGAACTTGGAATGCTTTCCTGAAACTGGGCCCCCTCAACTCCCCTGGTCCTCGGCACACTGGATCCTCTCTGCAGCTCAGCTCAGCTCTCTCTGTACTCTCAGGCAAGCCGCCAGAGACACCTGATCCTTCTGACAGGAGGAGAGACAGCCTTACTCTCCCTCCTGGAACTCTGCTTCCCGCCAAAGACGCTGCGTCATGTGCTCCCCTCAACCTAATACTCACTCCCAGAATGCTGTGCGGCAGAATCTGCCTTCCTGGGGTAGATACAAGCCTGAATGGGCCACTGATTGGGTTTCCTCCACTGCCTAATGAGAACCCTCTCATGGAGCCAGTGGGGAGATTCCCCTCTCAATGGCAACACCTGGGAGACATGACAACCCAGCTGAAAATCAGGGCCCTGCTGTTAGGCAGCCAAGGCCCACTATACTTTTGCCTAGCACCTACTTAGTAGGGTGCTACATCAAAATAACATAAAAAAAATAATAACACAGCAAAAGGACATTACTTAAAGAAGTTAATGTGATATTAAAGTCTTGTTGTTTTTTTTTTTGTTTGTTTAAAAATAACAAACATTTTGTTTGATAGTCTCATCCCTTTTTTCACATCCTGCTTTTTCTACACCTACTTCCCCCATGTTCCCAATTCTGGGTAACCCGGCCTTTGAGCCAGGTATCACAGACACGGTTTTCAAACACTTGCGAGCTCAGGGTAAATTTCTTGCGTCCCACTTTTTGAGTGATGGACAGTGGCCTTCTCTTGAGACTATGATGGCACCCCAGGGTTCCTTTGGTCTCTGCTTCTGGAGGGTGGTCCAGCTCCACCACTTTCTGCACTCTCTGCCTGCCCCTGGGCTCTATGCTCATGACCTTACGCTCTTTGAAGACTACTGCATGGGTGAGGGCTGTTTACCAAGACCACTCTCGAAGACATACAGCTTACTCGCTGCCCCGCCAGAGGGCTTCAGCCTGTCTTGTCTGCACAAATGGGAAGCTGATCTTTCCTGTAGCCTTACGCTTAATCAAGGGATGAATGTTTACACCCTGGCACTTAAAACTCCTACCTGCACAAAACTGCAGGAGACCAACTACAAAGTACCCACCAGATGGTATAGAGTACCCTCCCTTCTGCACAAATTCTATCCAAATACTTTGGGGATGTGCTGGAGGTGTCAGGAGGAGGAGGGAATGCTGTTGCATGTATTTTGGTCGTGTCCTAGGCTGTCTGGGTTCTGGTGGGCTGTTAGGGATCTTATAGGGGAGCTCACTGATTACACACTTCCAGACACTCTGGCCTTCTACCTCCTCAACGTCTCAGATATTCCATTACAAAAATATAAAAAATCGATCCTTCCTCATATTTTGAGTGCGGCTAAGTCATGTATTCCGACATACTGGAAGACCCCATACTCGCCCACTATCAGTGATTGTATGTGCAAACTGGAAGAGATCAATAAAATGGAGGATCTGAGCTTCACGGCTGAACACAGATGTGAACGGTATGAGAAAATCTGGGGTTTCTGGAATACTGTATGTTTATCCTCTCTGACGGGGAAATCCCTGATGTGTTCGCAAAGTCAAAACAGCTGAAAGCCTGTTCACATCCATGCCTTCTTTCTTACCTCGGCCTCTCCCGTTCCCTCCCTTCCGCCCCTACACTCACCTGCTCACACTTCCCCCCTCCTTTTCTCCCCCCACCTTTTTTTTTTCTTTTCCGTTCTCTCCTTCCTCCTTCCCCCTTCTTCTCTCTGCGGCTTTTCTCCCTCTGTTATATCTCTAAATATCTGGCAGAGACAGCTGGAATTTGCCTATGGAAATGCTACTCCATATCTGGATGTTCGCGCGCCTCTGGGCGTTGCATACACTTTATGTTGCTGCTATGTTGTGGCTCTACCGTGTTATGGGTTAATGCTGAATTTTCTTTATGGCGATAGCCTTCATGTTGATACTACTATGATTTGGTGTATATGCATTTTAAGTTGACATTGTCTGTTCTGTATGCAAATGTTTTTCTACTGTTTCTGGCTTTCTAAATAAAAATATTTGAAAAAAAAACAAAAATAACAAACTTTTTATACTTACCTCCTCTGTGAAGTTGGTTTTGCACAGAACAGCCCAGATCCTCCTCTTCTTGGTTCCCTCTTCGGCGCTTCTGGCCCCTCCCATCTGCTGAGTGTCCCCAAAGCAAGCAGCTTGCTCTGGGGGCACCTGAGCAGAGCCGCTGCTCTGTGTGTCCATTCAGACAAGTAGCAGCGGCTCGACCCCGCCCCATCTCTCTCCTCATTGGCTCACTGACATTAATTGACAGCAGCAGGAGCCAATGGTGCCCACTGCTGTTTCAACCAATAAGAAGTGAGAGTCACGGACAGCTGAGGCTCTCGTGCAATATCGCTGGATTGAGATAGGGCTCAGATAAGTATGAGGGGGGCTGCTGCACACAGAAGGTTTTTTATCTTAATGCATAGAATGCATTAAGATGAAAACCCTAATGCCTTTAGAACCACTTTCAGTCACATTGATAAATCACTTCTATCCTCTCTGTTTTAGGAAGATATTAAATACAGTATGTCAGTTTTTTTAAATTATAATCCTAAATACCTTCTTGCACAGGGCTGCTCTGTGGTCATGTGACCTCCCTCCTTCCCTAATCTAAGGAGAGCAGCATTCTGACGTATGACAGCCAGCAGAGGGAGGTCACGTGACCACACAGCGGCACTGTGCAAGAAGGTATTTAGAATTATAATTTTTAAAAGACCTGACATGCTGTACTTAATATCTTCCTAAAACAGAGGGGATAAAAGTGATTTATATACTTTACACAGCGGAATAGTGGCAGGAGTGAAGATCGGCTCTTACAACACAGACTACTGAACTAACAGGCAGGGAGAAACTGAACACACAGTGGGATGACAGAAGGATATAAACTATCCATGCTATCATGGATCAGCAGCCATGATTACCTTGGTCAGTACACATGGGAACACAGGAACAGGCAGGATCAACCAGGTGTTTTAAAACATAGAATGGGACAAATTACATTGCAGGAACGCTATGTTATAGATCATGCTTTAAAAGAACAGGAGCCTTTTTTATTTTTTTTAGGGTTACAACTGCTTTAGTCTCATCCCCCACCCCTGCTACTGTAATCTTCCAGTGTAGAACTAAGGGAGCTGTGACAGTAACTTATCAAGAGTACCCAATTATGCCTGCCTTTTCTGCCCAGTTCCTCAATTCATAGAAGTCCTTCTACAGCTTCTATGAATGAAATATGATCTGTAAATGGGGGATGGGCAGATGACTGAGAGGTCTGCCCCCTCAGGTTATTTTTGAGAAAGCAGTTAGCCTGTGTGCAAGATTATAAGATGGGTCTTCTCACTTGTGAACAGAAAATCCAAACAGTGGGCATGTTTCTCATTTCACTGAACACTGGGTGTCTTAAAGGTATGTGGTTAAAAATAATCTGAGTTGAGTTCCATAGAACAGAATGAAACAATGTTGAATAGGGAATGTACAGTACAGTGTCTGTGAAGATACACTGGAGGGGTTGGGGCCCAACATTAGATGTTGGGGCACCTATTCAGTGGTCAGTTGTAAGCAACTTACTTACTACTGACCCCTAAAGTAATTTATTACTGACCTCTGAACACTGTGCCACTTATTACTGATCGCAGAGTACAGGGATCAGTAGTAAGTGACACCAAGTTCAGGGGTCAGGAGTGAAGTGAGTGAAATAGTAAGTGATCCTCTGTCTCAAAGTACAAACAGGCCCCCTCTACAAAGCTTATCTCTGCTCTCCCACTACCTGGACTCATCATGGTACTCTTTGCAGTTCTGATTCTCCTCCTCCTCACCTCTAATTCAGTAGGTGAGATTAAAGTCTGTCAGCAAATAACAGCCCTGCTACACATGACCCCCCAACCCCTGCCAGCCTTCGGCACCCAACCCCTCCCCTGACATAAATACAGAATGGATTTTAACACTGATGCAGCTGTGTGTGAAAAGTGCAGTTGCAGCTGAGACACCAAAGGGGGAACTGAATGGCGTTTCTCCACACCTATTGTTGTGCAATGTGCAAAGCCATGGATGCCATGTGTGCTAGGCACAGGGGCCCCAAGGTGGTTAACTTGGGGCCCCTGTGCCTAGCACATATTGCATCCATGGGAGATACACCGCTGCAGTCCCTCCATTCTTAGATCACGTTTCATTCATAGAAGCTATGAGTGGAGATGCTGGGCAGAAAGGGTGGGCATAGTCTTGATGAGTGCGTGTCACAGCTCCCTTAGTTCTATTAGCCCCTGCTGCACTGGAAGATTATGGTAGTGGAGGGGGGAGGTCAGAGGATGAGGGTTTCAAGGAATCCAGGAGCCAGAGACACAAGGGAAACATCAGATTCATAGGAAGCAATGTCCTTGTGCAACATTTTTTTATGCATGATGTTTATACTGTATGTTTATGCTTCTAATGTTTATTATCATTTTGCCACTCTGTGGTTTCTGTTTTTACTACACGTATTTTTCTATGTCCACCCCTTTTTGTGATTTAACTTCCTTCTTCTTAATGTCGTTCTAATGAAAGCAGACCACTACAAATACCAACATCTACTGTATCTTATTGTTTCCCTGAATCCTTTGCTTGCATAAAGATATTTGTGGATGAATGGCAAGTGTTTAGGGAGTTCAGGTATCTGATATTGCAATTTGTTTCATTACTAATTGAGATTCTGACAACATTTTCATCATTCAGAGATTTGGATGTATCTGAATTTTCCTGAATCACAATAGTAACCAATTTCAAAGAATCTGAATAAAATTATAATGAAACAAATTATCCAAATTCAAAAATGAATTTGAATTAGAAAATTTGTTCAAATTTGAAATTAAATTTGAATTTGAAAATGAAATCAAATTCAAAATGAAAACGTAGTGCATGAAATACAGTAAGGTAATAAAACAAAATTAAGATGATGATTGTTACTTGGGCTGCTTTATATGATAGAATAGAACAGAATATAATAAAACAGAGAAGCATAAAATAAAATAGAAAATAATAGAAAATAAAATAAAAAAAACAGAATAGAAAATAAATTAAAAGAATAGAAAATAAAAGAATATACTAGATTAAAATAAAACAGAAAAATAAAAACTTACCTGTTAAAAAAAAAAAAATAAAACAGAAAAAATAGAAAATAACAGAATTGAATAAAACAGAATAGAATATAATAGAAAAGAATAGAAAAATAAAATAAAATAATAGAATAAATCAGAATAGAACAGAAAAAAAATAGAACACAACAGAATATACCTTGCCTTGAAAAAGTATTCATACCCCTTGACATTTTCCACTTTTTGTTTTGTTCCTTATTTGTAAAAAAAAATTGAAAACCATTTATCATTTTCCTTCCACTTTACAATTATGTGCTACTTTGTCAAGGCACTGTAGCCATCTTCTAAAATTCGAATTTCAAATAATGAATCCGAATATACGAAATTAATCCTAAAAACGAATCATTCTAACATAACAAAAATGATGAAGCAAAATTATTGATTAACTTAAAGAGGAAGTAAACCCTCCCAAAAAAAATTAGAAAAATAAAAACCTATAAAGACAAAGGCATAATGAGCTAGTATGCATTGCATACTAGCTCATTATGAAATATTTACCTTAAAACAAAGCCCCTGCAGTGCTGCCCGCTCAGCGACAGGACGGCAGACATGTTTGGCCGTCCTGCTTCCTGGTTCGCGTCCTCCGGCCATCTGATTGGCTGGAGGCGAGATCACATCACTCCCGGGGAGCCGCCGTCCACGGCACAGTGCTCTGAAGGAACGGCATGGGTGGCTAATCCTTCAGAGCGCATGTGCCAATGACGTCATCGGCTGCATGCACTGTAAATATCTCCTAAACGGTACATGTTTAGGAGATATTAATATAGGCTTACCTATAGGTAAAAGTGGTTTACAACCACTTTAAGGAACGAATCTGAAACAAAACTAAACAATATTTTCTCTCATGCACATCTCTAATCTGATGTAGATTTCTGCATTGACTGTCTCTGCTACATTCAAGTAAGGCATAGAGGTTTCAGTCACTACTACAAGTCACTACTACAGCAACTAAAGTCAGAATTTTAGTTTGATAACGGTTTCTCTGATGTAAAGAAATCTTAACATCGGTCACTTTTTCTAGCATCTTTTCTTTGCTATGGGCGCTCAGTCTGACCACGTTGTGAATATTATTATGTGTTTATGTTATGGCAGTAAAAATTTTCAGTTAAAAGCGTATTCCCATACCAGTATTCTTCCCAGTGTGTTAAACTATCATCAAATGTCATTACTGGGGCATACATCATGTCAATGCAGCTTCCAGTGCCTTTAATTTAGTGTGATCATGAATAAACCGATGAGAGCTGCCACATCTGTAGCATTCCTACAAAGAATAATGGGCCAGATCTTGCATTTTCCAAAAAAGAAAATCAAAGCCACCCACCCTTTCTTTGCTGATTGTCTCAAAAAAATAGCATGAGCCAACTGAGTATATGGCTGTCTCCCAACTTCAAATAAACAATGTTCATGACTTGATTTGTTTACCTGATACACACTACCTAAAGTTGTGTCTGTTCTTTCTGAAGCTTCATTTGCACAAGTAGTTCAAGCTGAGAGGACTCCATGTAGCTTATCATGTGGATGACAGTTTAAACAGGCCTTATCACTGTGCAGTCAATCAAGGTTTATGAGGAATGATAAAGATGTCACCTAGTTTCTACATGAATTTATCCAATGCTCTTTCACCAAAGAAAATCAATGGAAACATGCACACATTCTATAACTTCATAAATGGCATGTCATTGTATTGGATGATTGGAAGTAAATTAAGCTTGATTGAACACTATGAAATATAACACAGCAATTGTGCTTAGAATTTCACTTTCACTTTGTCTTCTATCTGGTGTTATCATTGTTTATTTAATAATTCTATAAATGTCTCTTAACTTTATTTCATATGACAGTAAACTAGATTGTGTTTTCGTAGAGATGCCACGATAGCATAAAAGACAATATAAGCTGCTTTATAGGATCTTAATGTAAAGGAAGGAATAATCATTCTGCTTTTAGTATTTTAAATGGTAGTAATTACATTTTGATATTACTGATAAAGATAAGGTTACAACCTTTTCTGGCAAGCATAATATCCTTATGATGTGTTACTTCTTAATCACATTGGCAGCAAGTGCCATTTTTTTGGTAGCTCCCCTATGGCATGTTGGAGGAATTGAGGGCATTGCTGTATAGTTTTTGGGTTGTTTTTTTTTTATGTAGCATCAGGTCTGCAGGGGATTAAAATATGGTAAAACAGTGAGGGAAAAGTATTTGATCCCCTGCTGATTTTGTATGTTTGCCCACTGACTAAGAAATGATCAGTCTATAATTTTAATGGTAGGTTTATTTTAACAGTGAGAGACAGAATAACAACAAAAAAATCCAGACAAACGCATTTCAAAAAAGTTATAAATTGATTTGCATTTTAATGAGTGAAATAGGCCTTGTTGGCAATCACAGAAGTCAGATGTTTATTGTAGTTGGCCACCGGGTTTTCACACATCTCAGAATGGGTTTTGTCCCACTCCTCTTTACAGATCCTCTCCAAGTCATTAAGGTTTCGAAGCTGACGTTTAGTAACTTGAATCTTCAGCTCCATCCACATATTTTCTATGGGATTAAGGTCTGGAGACTGGCTAGGCCAATCCAGGACCATTAATGTGCTTCTTCTTGAGCCACTCCTTTGTTGCTGTGTGTTTTGGGTCATTGTCAATTGAGGTTCTCGCCCAAGATTTGAAAGTACATGGCCCCATCCATCGTCCCTTTGATGCGGTGAAGTTGTCCTGTCCCCTTAGCAGAAAACCCCCCCCAAAGCATAACGTTTCCACCTCCATGTTTGATGGTGGAGATGGTGTTCTTGGGGTCATAGGCAGCATTCCTTCTCCTCCAAACATGATGAGTTGAGTTGATGCCCATTTTGGTCTCATCTGACCACAACACTTTCACCCAGTTCTCCTCTGAATCATTCTGATGTTCGTTAGCAACCATCAGATGGGCCTGTTCACGTGCTTCCTTGAACAGGGTGACCTTGCAGGTGCTGCAGGATCTTAGTCCTTTACGGCGTAGTGTGTTACCAATTGTTTTCTTGGTGACTATGGTCCCAGCTGCCTTGAGATCATTGACAAGATTCTATTGTGTAGTTCTGGACTGACTGCTCACTGTTCCTATGATTGTTGAAACTCCACAAGGTGGTGATCTTGCACGGAGCGACGGACCGAGGGAGATTAATAGTTATTTTGTGTTTCTTCCATTTGCGAATAATGGAACAAGCTGCTTGGTGATGGTCTTTTACCCCATTCCAGCCTTGTGTAGGTGTACAATCTTGTTCATGACATCCTTGGACAGCTCTTTGGTCTTGGCCATGGTGGAGAGTTTGGAATCTGATTTATTGATTGCTTCTGTGGACAGGTGTCTTTTATACAGGTAACAAGCTGAGATTAGGAGCACTCTCTTTAGGAGAGTACTCCTAATCTCAGCTCATTACCTGTATAGAAGACACCTGGGAGCCAGAAATCTGCTGATTGATAGGGGATCAAATACAGTACTTATTTCACTCTTTAAAATGAAAATCAATGTATAACTTTTTTGAAATGTGTTTTTCTAGATATTTTGTTGTATTTCTGTCTCCCACTGTTAAAATAAATCTACCATTAAAATTATAGACTGATCATTTTTTGTTAGTGGTTAAACGTACAAAATCAGCCGGGGATCAAATACCTTTTTGCCTCACTGTATACATCTTACAACAGGCAGTTCTGGCTGGGTCACACACTCACACAAATGGCATTTTAGCAATGAACTGTGATAATACATTGCCAAATGTGGCAATATACAGTCAATCATGGCATACTGACAATTCTGAAAAGATGTAGATAACACTAGGAAAATAGTGGCAACGTGTCTATTCCTGGCAATTCGTGGCCAATAAATGTCGGTAACAATTCCAGAGAGTTCCAAGGCTTGGCAATATGTATTAATGGTAATCTGCAAGAACAGAATATGAGAGCTGCCATAGCTCTGTTGATTTTTGCAGACTACTGGGCTGTCAACCTAATTCTGTTTTCCTAAAAAGTGATTCATTGATTTGGAAAAAAACCTTACATCAGTATAGTCTGAAAAGTGTAAATTCTCATCCTGAAGCCAGCATTCATATTACACAAGCATTCACCTTTAAAATCAAGTTATTAACACACTGGATAGGGGCCATCAATGCAACCATTACCTATAAGAAATGTGTATATATTCATAGGGGCTGTCCAGCTAAGTTGTACAAAATTTGGGAAAGGTAGTTAGCCCAAGACTTCATCTGCAATGGTCCCAAGGATGTGCAGCCTACAAATCCGCAGCAACTGAGTTTTGCTACTATATAAATATGGATCATAATCTCTGAGGAATGTTTCCAACACTTTGTTGAATCTATGTAATGAAGAATCAAGGCATTTTTGAAGGCAAATTTCCTTTATGACTAGGGCAAAGTGTATTCTCATACATGTCTTTGGTAAAAAATAAAATCCAATTAAGTGTATTTTAATTGATTTGTGCCCCAGTTATAGCAACTACAAACTATGGTATACAGTGCATTGCGAAAGTATTCGGCCCCTTTGAACTTTTCAACCTTTTGCCACATTTCAGGCTTCAAGCATAAAGATATAAAACTGTAATTTTTTTGGAAGAATCAACAACAAGTGGGACACAATCCTGAAGTGGAATTAAATTTATTGGATATTTCAAACTTTTTTAACAAATAAAAAACTGAAAAATTGGGCGTGCAAAATTATTCATCCCCTTTACTTTCAGTGCAGCAAACTCTCTCCAGAAGTTCAGTGAGGATATCTGAATGATCCATTGTTGACCTAAATGACTAATGATGATAAATAGAATCCACCTGTGTGTAATCAAGTCTCCATATAAATGCACCTGCACTGTGATAGTCTCAGAGGTCCTTTTAAAGCGCAGAGAGCATCATGAAGAACAAGGAACACACCAGGCAGGTCCAATATACTGTTATGGAGAAGTTTAAAGCCGGATTTGGATACAAAAAGATTTCCCAAGCCTTAAACATCCCAAGGAGCACTGTGCAAGCGATAATATTGAAATGGAAGGACTATCAGACCACTGCAAATCTACGAAGACCTGGCCGTCCCTCTAAACTTTCAGCTCATACAAGGAGAAGACTGATCAGAGATGCAGCCAAGAGGCCCATGATCACTCTGGATGAACTGCAGAGATCTACAGCTGAGGTGGGAGACTCTGTCCATAGGACAACAATCAGTCGTATACTGCACAAATCTGGCCTTTATGGAAGAGTGGCAAGAAGAAAGCCATTTCTTAAAGATATCCATGAAAAGTGTCGTTTAAAGTTTGCCGCAAGCCACCTGGGAGACACACCAAACATGTGGAAGAAGGTGCTCTGGTCAGATGAAACCAAAATCAAACTTTTTGGCAACAATGCACAACGTTATGTTTGGCGTAAAAGCAACACAGCTCATCACCCTGAACACACCATGCCCACTGTCAAACATGGTGGTGGCAGCATCATGGTTTGGGCCTGCTTTTCTTTAGCAGGGACAGGGAAGATGGTTAAAATTGATTGGAAGATGGATGGAGCCAAATACAGGACCATTCTGGAAGAAAACCTGATGGAGTCTGCAAAAGACCTGAGACTGGGATGGAGATTTGTCTTCCAACAAGACAATGATCCAAAACATAAAGCAAAATCTACAATGGAATGGTTCACAAATAAACATATTTAGAATGGCCAAGTCAAAGTCCAGATCTGAATCCAATCGAGAATCTGTGGAAATAACTGAAAACTGCTGTTCACAAATGCTCTCCATCCAACCTCACTGAGCTTGAGCTGTTTTACAAGGAGGAATGGGCAAAAATTTCAGTCTATCGATGTGCAAAACTGATAGAGACCTACCCCAAGCGACTTACAGCTGTAATCGCAGCAAAAGGTGGAGCTACAAAGTATTAACTTAAGGGGGCTGAATAATTTTGCACGCCCAATTTTTCAGTTTTTTATTTGTTAAAAAAGTTTGAAATATCCAATAAATTTCGTTCCACTTCATGATTGTGTCTCACTTGTTGTTGATTCTTCACAAAAAATTACAGTTTTATATCTTTATGTTTGAAGCCTGAAATGTGGCAAAAGTTCGAAAAGTTCAAGGGGGCCGAATACTTTCGCAATGCACTGTATATAGTGGGATTTACGCTATACAGACTTTGACAGGGTTGTAGGCAATCTGACCCTAACAGACACTGGCTGGGGGGGTTTCTAACTGACAATGACGTCGCTACTGACACTAATACAGTGATCAGTGATAATACTGTACACTGATACTATACTAATGACACTGGCTGGTAAGGGGTTAACATCTAGGGGCAATCAAGGGGTTAACTGTGTGCCTAGCAAATGCAATGTGTGGTACTTTTACTAAATAGTCTGGCTTTTTTTTTCCCTCCCTGCTTTTCAGGTAGAAGAAACAGCCAGATCGCTGTTCACTGTACACTGACTGAGTTCTGCGTTTTTGTAAACACAGAACTCTGTGTGTGATTGGACACAGCCCATTAGCAGGTTTTAGCCAAAATAATTGGCTGAATCTGTTGCCAAACTCGTCCTTTGTCCAATCACAGAACGGGTTGGCAGGCAAACCCAGAAGCAGCCCGGCAGAGTACAGTACACGTACGTTGCTGCACCTGCCGCCCCCTCGCAGTATATTTACTATGAGCGGTCGGCAGGTGGTTAAAGCTCCAACTGGTATTTACAGCCGAAACCAATCATTCATGCTATGTTTTATAAAATCGTATTAATGAGCCTTTTGTGTACGGTACATTTGTTCACAAATGAGCTGTTATTGGCCTGTAATGTGTAATGATGTGTAATTAATATCTCCAGCGTACTCTTTATTGTAAAATCCTCTCTCTTTGTACTTGTATTTTATGTTTATGTACCTGCAAAAAAACGTTTGTCCTGATCAAGAAATAAAATTAGGTTAATAATGGCAGCTCCCATATTTCTATCTCCAAATATTTGCTTTAAAGGAAACTTGAGTGAACAATGGCATTACTGTCCATCTTCTGAATGACTGTCTCTGGCCTCAGTACTTTTCGAGTCTCTGGCCTGATACAAAGATCAAGCGAGTGGTAGTGAAATCATAACGTGTAATTTTATATATTTGTTTTGCATTAGTGATTCAGACAACACAAAGGTTAGAGTATTGATAGCCAAGCAACCACCATTTTCACGAAGGTATGTCAGCAATGACAGCCCGCATATTTCTTTCAGGAGTTTTCCTTTGAACCCTAATGTGTTTTCAGTGAGCAAATATATCTATTATTACAGGATTTACGTCGTATTGAAATTTCATTCCACTTTCACATTTTTACGGTCTTCTTCTTCTTCCTATTTTTGTTATTGTACTGACTCTACAAATTAGTAGATTCCCTGCTTAGATTAGCAAAGTAACTTGCTCAAATGATGATGATCTTTATCATCATCATCATAACTATTGCTATTAGCTTTTTGTGCTTGTAGAAGTTAGTAGCAGCAGAAGTATTCCTCACTCTCCTGTACAGAATAAAGGTAATGTCAACTGAGTTTATTAATGTCTCTAATATTTTTTCATTTATTTATTTATTCTTTTTCCACTAAGGCTGTGTTCACACTGATCTGACACAAATGTAGTACGACTTCTGATCTGACTTTGCCCTGCTACTTAATGTCCGACTTCCATGCCACTTCCATGAACGGGATCCGACTATACCAGGCCCTTTAAATCCAGTATGATTTTTGAAAGGGAACCCCACGCCAAATAAAAGAAAATAAAATGGCATTGGGTCCCCCCCCAAGACCATATCAGACCCTTCAGCCTGGTATGGATTTTGAGGGTAAACCCCACTGCCAAAAAAATACAAAAAAAAAATGGCATGGGTCCCCCCCTTAAGATCCTCAGAGCACAAGTTGCATGCCACAAGTCAGATCGGTTAGGATGATGATCGCAACTTGCATTCAAATCAATGGGCTGAAATTGTGCCCAAGTTGGACCAAAGTAGTGCAGCAAGCATTTTGAAAATCGGACGAGTTAGGATGGCTCTCATAGGGAACCATTGATTTTGACATGTCATGCGACTTGTGCTCTGGAAGTCGGAGCACGTGTCTGATTAGTGTGAACTGGCGCTTAGCCCAGGTTCACTCTGAGGCCATTTTTAAATCGTGCGAGTTCAACTGAACTCGCAGATTTCAAGTCGTCATTTCTCTCCGACTTTGGGGGGCGATTTCACTGACATCTACTTGCATTCTTGCACAGATGTCTATGGAAATCACCCTCCGAAGTCGGCAAAAGTAGTACAAAAACTACTTTTGGGAATCAGTGCGGTGCCGCAAAGTCGGCGTCACACCAATTCGAACTGTGCAATCGCCGGCAATTGACTCCGATTTGACATGCGATTTAACATGTCAAATCGGACCAACGTGAACGTGGGCTCAACCTGAGAGAACTCATCAAGGCCAGGTGGTAGCTCTTAATTGGCAAGGTAGTTGTAAAAAATAAAAATGCATATCAATGACTTGTAAATTGACTTCGCAAAATAATAATGGAGTTTAAAGGCAGGTATTATACAATTTAACAATTTATTGATCTATTTAAAAGTTCCCACATAGTACAAACAAAATATCTTAAACATGGTTGGACAACAAGTGGCTCCCGTCGAGGGTATTGTACCATACACTGTAGTTATACAGATCTTCACTAATATAAATCCTCTAAGTTGGGGATACCACTTGTCCTCATATATGTGTCTTCCTGCTAGTGTATCCCGCTCAACATGTTTTGTGACCAAAACGTCACTCCTGTAGGAGCTTTGATACATCTATTTAAGTATCAAAATACAAAAAAAAACACACAAAAATATTTATACAATTTTTTTTTTTTTAAGACCAGTAATTGCCCATGCTTGTTCCATGCACATCAGACACTCACTTGTAGAACAGATACTATAGTCACAGCACTACCCCCACAACTCTGCAGGGACTCCCCCAGGGCGGCCGCAATTGGTTCATGTGCCAGAATGTGGGGACACACCAGGTAACTAGAAGTATAATAGAAATATATTAAGTATTAGTACATATTCTACTTCAATATTATGAAACCAGTGATCTAAAGTATATCTGCTTACATACCGATAAAAATCGTAAGTCTCCACTCACATAGTTGTTGACCACCGTGTATTCCACGGGACCTATGAAGTGTATATTTAGAAGATGATTGATCAATTTGATCCTTTAATGAGTACTTCATATGGTAGAAATATATATATATATATATATATATATATATATATATATATATACACAGTATACACATTATACAGTATCTCCCAAATTGAGTACACCCCTCACATTTTTGTACATACAGTAGAAGGATAAACATAACTGTCTAGCACTAAATTATATTGTAGAAAGAAACTGCAGGTGATACCATATTACCAATTTTTTTTTATACGTGCCTTTAGAGCCGGTTCACATTAGCGCGACTTGTCAGGCGACTTGTCAGCCTGACAAGTCGCGCTCCCTCGCGGTCCATTTACCGCTACAGGACCTGTTCTAATAGGAGCGACACAAGTTGCTCCGACTTAGAAAAAGGGTCCTGTACTATTTCGGGGCGACCTCGGGGGGACTTTCATAGAGTTCCATTATGTGAAGTCCCTGCAAGTTGCTCCGAAGTCGTGGTGCAATATAATGCACAAGTCGCCCCCGAAGTAGTAAAGAGTCGTGTCGCGCTAATGTGAACCGGCTCTAAAAGTCCATTATTATTTTTCAAAGTAAATTTTCATGGTAACTTGGGATCAGGGGCGTAACTACAGGGGTTGCAGGGGTTGCAATTGCAACCGGACCCCATGCTCCAGGGGGCCTATGTGGCTCCCCTGTACACCTGGATAGGAGGGGCGGCGGGGGCAGCATGTAGAGAAATCACTGTCCTCCTCTTTCCTCCTGTAGCTGCAGCAGGAAAATGGAGGAATTTGGTTCCTCTGTATGCTGCCCCCGCCGCCCCTCCTAACCAGCTCACTTGTGTTCTGCTGTCTCTGGGCGCCTGTGTGCTCCCCTGGTCCCCCCTACTGTGCTGCCCCCCCCCCCACACACACTGTGCTCCCTTCTCTCTCCTACCGGCTGCTGCAGGGGATGTTTCACAATAGAGAACCAGGAAGGGGTCAGTAAATATGTAATTTACCAGCTCATTCCTTTTCTGAGTGGACAGAGTCATAGTCAGTGACATTGTAAAAAATAAAATAAAATGATAAAAAAATAATACAATTAATATACCAAAAAAATAAAAACTACTGACACCAGTGGGTGAACTTCCAGGATCGCAAAGGTCACACTTGCGACTGGGCCCTGGCATTCCACCACCGTGGGGAGGCCCCTAGATGGCAGGAACGGGGCCCACTGCAGAACTTGTGAAAGGGTCCTTCTGCGGGACCGTAATAAATGGCCCCACAATGATAGTAAAGGGCCCCAGGATCAGTGGGAAGAGCCCCAGGCTTGAAGGGAAGGGCCGGGGGGCCCTGCTTGATTTCTTGCACCGGGGCCCTGAAGGTTCTAGTTACGCCTCTGCTTGGGATGTGGCATTCAAAATACTGAAATGCCCAATGTCCACCAAGGGCACTTTGTTCGATCATTTAAATTTTATCAATTTTATCAATGGCTATTGAAAAGGCAGTTTATTGAGTACAGTCATACACATAGGGATTGTGTCTGTCTGTATACCTTTCTTTTAGTATTGTTCGGACTCATGTAGTCAGATTTAATTCTATAAGCTTCAATTGAGTAGAGTAGATGAAAGTTCAGAGGCTGCGTTTGACCTGCTTTGTAGTGCTTTTCTTTAAATGAAGGATAAACAGTACAACTGAAGTGCATCTGAACGCAGTTAAAGCCTTTTCTTGTCAAACACTGTGTTTTCCTTTAGAACTCATGGTGATCATATGATCAGAATACACTCTGATCAGTTCCTGATCCTTACTATAATCTACTGTTAGCGAATGCTGGGATTGAGAGCCACCAACTGTGCAAAGTGTTGACTGGTGGTTCTCAAGTATACGTGTATCCCCAGGATGGGACAATGTGCTGGTGAATGTTTACAATGAAGGGTTTTGTAAATACAGTAAAACCTTGGATTGCGAGCATAATTCGTTCCGGAAGCATGCTTGTAATCCAAAGCACTCTTATATCAAAGCAGATTTCCCCATAAGAAATAATGGAAACTCAGATGATTCGTTCCACAACCATTTATTTATAAGTCAATGTGATAGGCTGTGTAACCATAAAATGTCCATCCACAAATGGCAGCCTCCACAAGGAGATTAGAAGCAAAATCCAGCAGGAGCTACAGAGTATAAAAGAGAAGAGAGACGCCTCTAAGTGCAGCAATATGATTACATTTAATGAAGATTCAACATTTAGCAACTCACATGGTTGATGATTAAAACAGGCACGTCTAAGTATGCAGGCATCGGGGGTAAAGGTGCCACATAGATCATCCTCTGCACCGCCGGCTCTTACCACTGTCAGTCTGCAGTCGTGACTGGGAAGACTACCCTGCAGTAGAACGATCTGAAAGCGAGGCTTGAAGCGCTCGTGGAGCGCAGTGTGGAAGGGATGACATCGAGGACAGTGCAGAGGACAGTCTATGTGAACAGCTTTACCCTGGATACCTGCATACTTAGATGTGCCTGTTTCAATCATCAACCATGTGAGTTGCTAAATGCTGTTCCTTCATTAAATGTAACCATATTGCTACACTTAGAGGCGCCTCTCTTCTCTTTTATACCCAGTTGTGACGTGACGCTACTTGTATATCAAGACATCGCTTGTATATCAAGTCAAAATTTATAAAAAAAATTTGCTTGTCTTGCAAAGCGCTCTCAAACCAAGTTACTCTCAATCCAAGGTTTTACTGTATATATTTTGTTTAACCAATATAGTTTCAATTCATGACAATAGATTCCCAGCATGAAGAGACAGCACACCAGTAGACCACTGCCTTCAGGCTTGAGCTATCTGATTGAAACCTAAAGAGACATGTAATAAATGATGTTCCTCTTTTCACTCATTTATTTGTATGTGTTCTTTTTATCTTGAGATATTGAACTAAACAGTAAACAGTAGTTTCTCTGCAATATGTATTTGGTAGCCATGAGATTTTGAGCTGCAAAGGGAGACTGCGGAACATTTTTTTCTTTTTTTTTTAGTTCTTGGTATTTTTTTCAAGAAAAAAAAAGAAAAAATATAATTAATTTAGAATATCAACATGTATCCTATTTATTCATGTAAACCATGCAATGAAGTGATAGTGCTATTCTATTGGCTGTGAACATTTTAAGTAAAACTATAGGCAAAACTTTTTTAAAAAAATTTTGGATAGAGTAGGTTGGATAATAACCCCTGTAAGGTTTATTTTTGCGCTCTTTGTCCCAATGGGGAGATTTGCCTTCACTTCCCTTTACATAGCCAAAACAGGAAATGGCAGGAAATCAAATTACGAGAATCTCTTGGGGTACCCCAGGTGACCAGAACTAGTATCCTTTTGGAAGATTTCCCCACTATTAAATTTCTGGGGACAACCCAAAATTTAGGATTTTCTTTTACGTTCACTTTCAATGATAATGGAAAATAGAACAAATAGAGGATGAAGCTCCCTAATGGGGATACAGACAGCAATAAAAATGGGCAAGCGTTCTAATCCCTCTCCACTCTAATCAAAACTAAGAAATAAAAAAATGTTGCCTTCAGTTATAATTTAAAGAGGTCAGCATCCCCTGATCTTTAAAAATGCTTAACATTGCAGGATTATATGGTATTTTAAAATGAGGTTATATATTTTCTTTCAGTTGTTTGAGATTCTCCATAACGCTCAATAGAGTACACTTTGTGACTTAAGTATTGATTGAGTTAAATTCAGTGCTAATTCAGTAAAATAAACATGTTAACCATTAACTTTATTAGAGGTCACTGGTGTATTTCTCACAGGCAATATGAAAAAGTTCCACAAATCCTGGACCCTGGATTATTGATTTTTCCATTCTTTTAACTGAAGATAAATGACTTGCATGCTTTTTACTAATGTATTTCCTCTTGCCATCTGCAGCACAACTGACATTTTGTGCAGTATAATGTTTTTAAATTTTCTAAAAACACATCACAAAACATAACCCTGTCCCGCCATCCAAAACTCTACTGGACGTACCTGTCTTTATCTTCAAATCAGCTCCTTTGTGCCAACCCTAGGCCCAGAATATATAGAAAGCCTCAACCACTATCCAAAATGGGATTAGGCCCGACACCTTAGGGTGCTAAACCCTTCTGCTATTCAACTGTCAAATGCCAAAATTTCTTCTGACCACAGAGGCTTTGAAATTTGATGGCTAGGAAGTACAGATGTAGAGATTTACACCATAAGGGACAGAGCTTAATACCCACTTAAAGAGCAGCTGAGGCCTAGTAAAGTGCAAGATCCTCCCAAAACCAAAAAGTTATCTAAAGACAAAATATAAAGTAAGTTAGTATCTATGTGCCACCAAAAGAGAAATGAGGAACGGAGAAGGGAGCTATAGATGTTTAACCACTTAAGCCCCGGAAGATTTTACCCCCTTCCTGACCAGGGGGTATTTTGCGATTCGGCACTGCGTGACTTTAACGGACAATTGCGCGGTCATGCGACGCTGTATCTAAACGAATTAGGCGTCCTTTTTTTCCCACAAACAGAGCTTTCTTTTGGTGGTATTTGATCACCTGTGCGATTTTTTGATCACGCGCTATAAACAAAAAAAGTGCGTAAATTTTGCAAAAATAGCAATATTTTTCACATTTTTTTATATGAAATTCCCCCCAAAAAAAATGTAAAAATCAAAATTTTTTAACATTTTCGGCCAATTTGTTTTATGCTACCTATGTTTGGTAAAAAAATTGCAAAAAGCGTATTTTGATTGGTTTGCGCGTTTACTAACAAAGGGAAAGATTTTTGTCATTTTTGTTGTTTTTTTTTTAACGCGTAATGGCGGCGATCTGCGATTTTTTTGCGGTAGTGCCACATTGCGGCGGACAGATCGGACCCTTGACTGACATTTTTGACACTTTTGGGGTTACCAGTGACATTTCTACAGTAATCAGTGCTATACATATGCACTGTTACTGTAAAAATACACTGGTAGTGAAGGGGTTAACTTTTTTTGAAAGGGAGGGGCTATGTGTGTCCCTAGGGGCGTGCTTTCTACTGTGATTGGCTGTGGCTTGAGATGTATGAAGAGTGAGCAACGGTTCTACATAGTAGAACTGTATGATCATCCTTCATACACAGGGGAGAATGACAGGCAGCTTGTTTACACAAGCCGCCTGACTTTCTCCCTCTCCCCCGCCGATCGCAGAGTGACTGGCGGACATCGGGTCCGCCGGTCACACGTGCGGGGGGGGGGTCCGTGACCACGCGGGAGCGGGGGCGCGCGCTCGCTCCCTAGACCCTCACAAGCTAGTGACGTAGCCCTACGTCACTTTGCCTGTGAGGGGCTGACTGCCGACGTAGATCGGCATAAGGCAGTCGGCAAGTGGTTAAATGGAGCACCAGAGGTATGCAGCTAGTTCTGTAGTGTCACCACATACAATACAATGTAAATATAAGAATGAAACCAGCGCGAAAAACCCCTATGACTGGGTGAACCATCAATCAGACAATAAATACCAGTTAAAATGATGTATAAATAGGTCTCAAAGACTAGGTAAAACAATTAATAAGTTGATAAAATCATCAAGTGTAAAAATAAAGTGACAAGTGCAAAAATGTGCTGAGATATTTACTTGATCTATAAAGTGATCAGGAAACTGGGTGAATACAAAGTGACCCGTGCTAGAAAAGCATATATAAAATTATGTGCAGAAACGGGCAATTGCACAAGTTCCACTGGTAGAGAACTGGTCAATAGCTCCAACTGAAACAATGAATATGTAAATATAAAAGTGCTCTATGAAAAGTGAACCAATGTCAGCTTTTCAAAGTATAGTGAATCCCAAAAAGTGTGCAGCAAAGAGCAATTGAACAGGTTCTATGGAAAAGAACTGATCAAAGGCTCCAAAATAAAAGAAGATAAACGAAAACAATGAAAAGTAAACCACTAAGGGTTCTTCAAAGATGTAGTAGATAGAAGAATATATTCAGTGAAATTATCAGGTGATATCACTACCAGTGAAATGTGAATAGGATAAAGCAGTAGAAGTGAAAAAATATGATGAAAATAAGCCAAATGCCCTATGAAGAGTGAACCACTCTCCACTCTTCCAGGGTGTGAAAAATCAAAAAAATACAAAAACGTGTCCCAATAGTGTTCAATATCGCAATATAAAATAAGTCCAATTAATAAGTCATCTGTAGATTATAAGTGAAGTTCATAATAGGTGAAAATATAAAAAACGATATCCGGTGATCCCAGTGCGAGTGTTAGTGAGCTAAAATTCCTCAAAAATAGGTGAAATGGCCGCTCACCTCACTTAACACTCATAAGAGCGTTTCAGGTGTTTCATGTCAACCTGTAGACTTTTAGGAGGGTGTTTTCCATGGATAGAAGGGTCTTCACGATGTAAATGTATTACCAGGAACAGGGTCCAGGTCTCTTATGCTGGTCTCAGGTATAGGTGTTAGCTAAAGAGCTATTACTTGGACACTCGTTAATCCGGGAAGAAGATAGAAAGAGGGTCTCATAGTGTAGTAAGCTTAATAAACTATTTATTCAAGCAAGTAACAATTTTAAACTCACATTTGGAAAGAAGTTTGCAGGCACAATCGATAATAACAGCCGCCGATCCAGTTCCAGCGCTATTCACAACTACTTCTGGTCTCGGCCGTAGACCCAGAAGTGACGTCACCACGGCGTCCCGATGCGTTGCGTAACAAATCACGTTACTTTTTCAAGGGTACTTGGTATACTCCAAAACATTTGCACAATAACAGGGGGACACATTTCACTAAGCGCCCATACACAGATTCAGCAGAGGACACATGGGAATGGCCAGATCGCTAAGACCCTATGAGCACCATCCCAGTCCATAGCTATCTCTGGCACTAACATCTCAAAAGCACACAATCACCCAGGATCACTGTTCACGGTCAGTACTCACTAGTTCCAGGATAACTGCACACATTCCACACAATCCTTCTCCAGACCAGATCCCATAGGGTAAAGTTCCATAGCAAATTCTTTGCTCACAATGTCCCAGGAGCTGTCTGCCACCCAGCATCCACAGGTAGATCATTGGTGAGGGAGTGTAAGATTCTGGTACCCCCGGTACCCTTAATCACCACTTTCTCTGTAATGCGTCCCACCTTTCTCTTCAGGTGGTACGCATATACCTTTAAGAACGATGATGTCACTGCTGAGCGCCGCAGAGCGGCTATTTCAACCGCCGGCGGTCTCACTCACATTGTTCGTTCAACCTGCCTTGTTATCCACATGCTTTCAAGCCTGTCTCTCGATCGGAACATCCAGCTATTCCCTTTACCTGGAGCAGACCGGAACCTCGCTACTGATCCCTGTATCTCGCTACCGGATCATTCCTTATCTACTGGACCTCTCTAAACTACTAACATTACAAGTGATAAGTACCCCGCAGGGGAACCCTCCATAACCTTATTGCACTATCTACCTATGCACATTAAGGACTGTTACTACCTATCCATACTATCCTATCATCTGCACTGTTACATAGATTGCTAGCTCTTGAGCCTACTACCATCTATCATCTGCACTGCTGCATAGATTGCTAGCTCTCCTGTCTACTACTATCTATCCTTGCACTGGGTTAGTCTATCCTGTATTTGTCATCTGCTGTCCTCACCACCTGTTAGCATACTCGATACTAACCTATCTGCATTCCTAAATACCATCTTGAACTCTCCTATACAAAACCTATCAAGTGATTACCATCCTTGTCACTGTTCACACCTGTCCCTTCAGCACATCACCTTCATACTATCATATACATCCTATCACTCCAGGAACATCTCATTGAGTGTGTATATATCTGTATGTTGAAGCTGACAGGCCCACGGTGATGAGTCCTGGAGAGTTGGATCTGGTATTCAACACATCTCTACATGACTACTGAGTGGAGATTTTGCAGCTGCAAATCCAGCCTATAATAAAAACGCAGGAGCGTTACAGATTGAACGAACCTTAAAAATGGATTCAGCAGAATTACCCACTCAAGTGACACAATTAACACAACAAGTAAAAGCGTTAATACTTGCTCTGACTGACGTACAAGAAAAGAATCAGACTCTGACACAGCAGGTAACCCAGCTCTCACGGCTTACTGCTGTTCAGCCTCCTGAACCTAAAATAAACCCTCCTCTAGTGTTTACAGGTGATCGGAAAAAATTTAGTGAATTCAAAAACGCATGTCAATTGCTTTTTTTGTTAAAACCTCGTACATACCCCACTGATCAAATAAAAGTCTGTACCGTTATTTCATACTTGACGGGTGATCCACGGGCCTGGGCAGACTCTCTCTTTGAGAATAATGATCAGATTCTCAACACCTATTCCTTATTCCTAGCGGAACTCGCTAGTTTATACGATGACCCCAATAGGCAGAGTACTGCTGATATTCAGTTGAGGGCCTTAAAACAAGGAAGGAGACCTGTAGAAGACTTTGTATCTGAGTTCAAAAGATGGACCCTTGATTCAGGGTGGAATGACACATCTTTGCGAACTCAATTCAACGACTTCCTTTTCTAACCCCTATCTTTTTGTTCATTTAATATTACAGTGGGACCAAACTAGGATCACCACCAAGGCTATGGTCGACACTGGATCTTGTGGAAACTATATTGATACACGCTTTGTTACCTTAAATAAAATACCTATTATTTCAAAATCTAAGCCTGTTTCTGTTAGTTTCATTAATGGTATTCCACTGTCTTCTGGTCCAATCACCAACCAGACACAGGCACTCCTTGCCACTACCAACGAATCACATGTGGAGACCATCACCTTTGACATACTATCCTCACCCCATTTTCCTATTATTTTGGGACTTCCCTGGTTACACACACACCAACCAATCATAGATTGGAAAAAACGGACTTTGGTTTTCCCTTCTCACTATTGTGAGAATACGTGTAACCTCCCATCTTATGGGAAGATTCTGTCTGTGGTGTCAGATGAAATTGCACCACTATGCTATCAGGATCTGTCCGAAGTGTTCCTTGAGAAAAATGCTCAAGTGTTGCCTCCCCATAGGGATTACGATTGCACTATCGATCTACTCCCTAACAGCAAATTGCCTTTCGGTCATGTTTATCCCCTTTCACAGGATGAACTTTCTCATCTCAAGGAATACTTGGATGAGAATTTGACAAAAGGGTTCATTAGACCCTCTACTTCTTCCACTGCTGCAGGACTTTTCTTTGTCCGCAATAAGGATTCCAGTCTCAGGCCTATTATCGATTATAGGCAATTAAACACGATTACGATAAAGGATCGCTATCCTTTGCCGCTCATCCCTGAACTTATTGAACAGGTGCGTGGGGCTACTTATTTCACCAAATTAGACCTGAAAGGGGCATACAACCTAATCCGAATCCGTGACGGGGATGAGTGGAAAACAGCATTCAGAACCAGATACGGACTATTCGAATACCTTGTGATGCCATTCGGGCTATGTAATGCTCCCGCAGCTTTCCAAAGATTCATAAACAACATCTTTAGAGACTTACTTGATGTCTGTGTTGTAGTATACCTAGACGATATACTTATTTATTCTCGATCTATGCCTGAACACATAAAACATGTAAGACTTGTGTTGTCCAGACTGCTCTCACACAGACTATATGTGAAATTAAAAAAATGTCTATTTCATAAAGAAGAAATATTATTTCTAGGATACTTCATATCCAAAACTGGAATTAAGATGGATATGAGTAAGATATCCTGTATTCTAGACTGGCCTATACCAACAACTCGTAAGGCCCTACAGCGATTCCTTGGATTCTTGAACTTCTATAGGAAGTTCATCAAGAACTTTTCCGCTATTGTGAGACCTCTCACACAACTGACAAGTATAAAAAAACCATTCAAATGGTCAGAAGAAGCAAATCAAGCTTTCTGCTTGTTAAAATCAAGCTTTACTTCTGCTCCCATACTACGCCATCCAGACCCATCCCTCCAATATATTCTAGAGGTAGATGCGTCAAATATGGCAGTAGGAGCAGTTCTCTCCCAACGACCAACAAACACTTCATCACTCCACCCAGTTGCTTTCTTTTCAAAATCACTAAGCAGTCCAGAGGTGAATTACCCAGTGGGTGAAAAGGAGTTGCTTGCCATAAAACTGGCACTGGAGAATTGGCGACATCTGCTCGAAGGTACCCAGTTACCAATACTCATATATACAGATCATAAAAACCTTCAATACCTCCAGACTAACAAGACTCTCTCTCACCGGCAGGTACGATGGTCATTATTCTTTTTAAGATTTAATTTCCTAGTGACCTACACGCCTGCAGACAAAAATAAAAAAGCGGATGCGCTATCACGATTAACCGAAGATAACTGCGCCGAAATCCCTTCCATTCCCATAATACCCTATGAACGCATTATTGGTGTTGTCCGTTCCTTGAAGGAAGAGATTTTGCACAGTATAAGAATGGATTCACCTCCACCACAACTAAGTACTGATGCAGAAGGCTTCCTCTATTACAATGACAAACTCTACATACCCCCTACTATGCGCACCAAGATCTTGGAGTTATCGCATGATGTGCCCATGGCAGGACATATGGGTATAACGAAAACCTTTAATTTGCTCACCAGGCAGTTTTGGTGGCCTGATATGAAGACGTCTGTACAAAAATTTGTTTCTTCATGTGACATCTGTGCAAGGTCCAAAATTGACACTACAAAACCATCTGGACTACTTTGTAGTCTACCAATACCCCAGGTTCCATGGGAAGCTGTGTCCTTAGATTTCATAGTAGAACTACCACCCTCTAAAGGATTTAATATCATCCTAGTGTCAGTGGACCACTTGACAAAGATGGCACATTTCATTGCTATCCGTAGACTACCTTCATCTAAACAAACAGCGGAACTACTGATGAAACATGTGTTTAAGTTGCATGGAATTCCAAAAACTCTTTTGTCCGACCGTGGTTCACAATTCATCTCTAAATTTTGGCAAGCACTTTGTCAAATTTTACGCATTGAGCGAAAGCTCACTTCTCCCTACCATCCTCAGACCAACGGACAGACTGAAAGAGTCAACCAGTGCATTGAGCAATATCTACGTTGCTACACATCATACTTGCAGGAAGATTGGGTGGATCTCCTTCCTCTAGCAGAATTTGCTTACAACAACGCAACCCACAGTACTACGAAGCAAAGTCCGTTCTACTTGAACTATGGGTTTCATCCCACTCTTCTTCCACCACGCATCCTGCCATCGAGTAACCCAGTAGCCTCGGATTACCTTACCCAAATAAAAGACTCTTTGGGTTTACTCAATACCACTATATCACACGCTCACAGTCAACAAAAAAAGTACTACGACCTTCGTAGAAGACCTTCTCCTCAGTATGCTATTGGGGACCTTGTTTGGCTATCGACAAAGAACTTAAGATTAAAAATCCCTAGCAAGAAGCTTGGACCTTTATTTTTGGGACCCTTCCCAATTAAAAAACTTATCGGAAAAGCTGCAGTACAGCTCACCCTACCAGCAGATCTCAAGATCCATCCCATCTTCCATGTGTCGCTACTGAAGCCCCATGTTCCTAACCAAGGAATAAGGCCTACCATCTTGCCTCCACCTCCAATACAAGTTGAAGGCGGAGAAGAGTATGAGATCAAGGAAATTTTGGATTCTCGCATCCATAGAGGAAGACTGCAGTATCTCATAAGATGGAAGAACTATGGACCCCAAGATGACACCTGGCTAGATACCTCTGATATTCATGCGCCTAGACTTATACGGAACTTTCACTCTAAACACCCAGAGAAACCTGTCCTATAGGCCTTCCGGAGCCGGCCTTAAGGGGGGGGTACTGTAAGATTCTGGTACCTCCGGTACCCTTAATCACCACTTTCTCTGTAATGCGTCCCACCTTTCTCTTCAGGTGGTACGCATATACCTTTAAGAACGATGATGTCACTGCTGAGCGCCGCAGAGCGGCTATTTCAACCGCCGGCGGTCTCACTCACATTGTTCGTTCAACCTGCCTTGTTATCCACATGCTTTCAAGCCTGTCTCTCGATCGGAACCTCCAGCTATTCCCTTTACCTGGAGCAGACCGGAACCTCGCTACTGATCCCTGTATCTCGCTACCGGATCATTCCTTATCTACTGGACCTCTCTAAACTACTAACATTACAAGTGATAAGTACCCCACAGGGGAACCCTCCATAACCTTATTGCACTATCTACCTATGCACATTAAGGACTGTTACTACCTATCCATACTATCCTATCATCTGCACTGTTACATAGATTGCTAGCTCTTGAGCCTACTACCATCTATCATCTGCACTGCTGCATAGATTGCTAGCTCTCCTGTCTACTACTATCTATCCTTGCACTGGGTTAGTCTATCCTGTATTTGTCATCTGCTGTCCTCATCACCTGTTAGCATACTCGATACTAACCTATCTGCATTCCTAAATACCATCTTGAACTCTCCTATACAAAACCTATCAAGTGATTACCATCCTTGTCACTGTTCACACCTGTCCCTTCAGCACATCACCTTCATACTATCATATACATCCTATCACTCCAGGAACATCTCATTGAGTGTGTATATATCTGTATGTTGAAGCTGACAGGCCCACGGTGATGAGTCCTGGAGAGTTGGATCTGGTATTCAACACATCTCTACATGACTATTGAGTGGAGATTTTGCAGCTGCAAATCCAGCCTATAATAAAAACGCAGGAGCGTTACAGGGAGATAATAGATCCTTTCTCCAGACCAGTACTTCAGGGTAGTTCCCTCCAGCAAATATAACCCTTTGGTAATTGTTCCATGGGCCCTCAGCCCAGCACCAGCTGAGGCCAAGACTCTAATCCTTAATTCACTTCAGCTGTCCCTAGGAGCAACAGTCCCCCTAAGGATTGGAACCCTCCTGGGTGGGAAAGAATAATCTGCTCAGGCCACCTGCATTATCACCGCCTCAGCCATCTCCTGGATACACTTGTAAGCAAGTGCAGTCTGTACTCCCCACTATAGGTGGGGCTTGACTGAAGCAGCAATGTAAAAAGGGGAAGCAAGTTGTGAGGAACTTAGTTCCGAATTTGATTTGCTGTGGTCTCTAGGGAAACAGATGTTCGATTGGACACTGGTGCCCCTCGTGACTTTGGTGGCCATCTTTGGTCAGGGCAGTGTCTATTTAAGACACTGGCTTCTGGGTTTGGTGCACAATTTGCGAGTGGCTAGTGTAGGACAGGTTCCCCATCTGTCAGGGAGAGTAATCAGAAGCAGAAAAAGTTCAGAAGGAGTAGGGACACTGCAGGGACTACACCCTTCTTTGGTTTCCCATTTGGGTGTGGACTGGCCAGGCTGTTTTCACGCTCCTTGTTGCAGAAGCTGACACCATTTTTTCAAGATAAAGCTCCACTGCTAAAGTTTCATAAGTGGCTCCAGTTGGCTGTGCCTACCTGCCAGGCCTAATAGTGCATTGTTGGATCTTTCTGAAAACACCTCAGCCTCTGTGTGTTCTCTGCTCTCTGACACACCATGCTGCACTCTGCTCACAATTGGGGACAGTCGGCAGGTTATGCCCCTTTTTGCAGCTGGTGCGAAAGGATAAGCAGGGACCAATATGGCATCATAAGGAGTGGCCTTAGCCCTAGTGCCTTGGTTTAATGAGTCAATCATCTATCAGAGTGAAAGTAGAGACTGAAGAGTGCAGCTCACCTGCATCAGGTTCCCACCCGGCTGATTGAAGAGCTGGCCATTAACTCCTTAAAGGATGATGCCCACTGAGCGGTGATAGTGTTACCGGAAGATTCCAGCCTAGAACAAATTGTAGCTCGTCTGGAGGGCCTGTTTGGGGAAAGTGTGACAGTCCCGGAACTGAGATGCAGGTTTTTCTTCTGCAGACAGCAGGAAGAAGAAAGCCTCACCCGCTCTGAGGTAGCACTCTAAAATCGGTTGGAGAAAAAGGATGTACACGGCTGTGCCGACATAGGAGCTTCAAGTAAGTTAATGCAGGACCAATTTGTGGAGGGGAAAAAGGCCAGCCCCATTAGGAGAGCCCTGCGGGACCAAGAATGACTGCAACCCTCCCTCACCTTTAATGACACTGTGGTGGAAACGGTTGCACAGGAGCAGGATGATGCAGAAGCAACCAATATACATTAGAGCAGTGTTTCTCAACTCCGGTCCTCAGGGCACACTAATAGGCCAGATTTTAAGTGTTACCTTGGGGAGATGCAGACTAGAATACTGCAATCACTGAGCAGGAAATTATATCACCTGTGATGTATTTCAGTTTTCTTGAAAACCTGGCCTGTTAGTGTGCCCTGAGGACCGGAGTTGAGAAACACTGCAATAGAGAGGAGGCCTTGGCACCACCCCCCCTGTCAGCTATGCAGACTGCCATCAGGGAACTAAACCAGAACATGGTGTCCATGAGGCAAGAAATGTCCATGTTCAAGCAAGAGTTAGCTAACCTCTCCAAGGCTGAGAATCCATTATAGCAGAAAGTGGCCAATAATCTGCCCATTGTGGTGGAAGGAGTTACCTGGGTGAAAATACACATAGATGACCAGGTAGTGGTAATGGTAGGGGTCGTGGTGACCCACAGTCCAGTAAGTTCGGCAGTGCCTATTGTCCTGGGCATGAACATCCTGAAGGACCTGAACCTACCATGCCGGCTGGCCAAGACTGAACAGTCGGATAGGCGCACATGCGGCTATGGCTTGCGAGCTGTTGTGTGATCTGGGACTTCGAGGCCCACCAGCGAGCAGCTAGAAGACAGACAAAATAGGTGGGAGTTGACCACACACCCCCTAAAACAAAACCTTTTCCTGGCTCTTCAAGAGGTTACCTGGTCCCTGCCTATTGGGGCCCAAAAAAACCTACAAAGAGCCACTATGATGGAACCCCACAAAGACATTGGGGTGGTGGGGGAGTTGTTGGCAGCCTGCACCTTGTCTAAGGTCCACAGTGGAAAATATGCTAGTCCAGCTAATTGAACCTGGACTAGTGGGATAATACAGGCAGTTCATACCTAGTGGACATCCTACACAGAAAAAAGGGGGATCCTCCTATGGATCCAGTCCCAGTGGCAAGAGGCATAGCAGCAAGAGTTGGATGCCCTGAAGCAAAACCTGACATCTGTTAACCTCCTGGCCTACGCCGATTACTCTAAACCTTTCAGGGTGTCAGGGTGAGAGAAAAACCAGACTACATGGGGATGCAGGTAAAAAAGAGCAGTTTATTGGGTCAAACAACAATAAACGCACAGCAAGAGTGAGGAAGCGGGAGCAAGAACAAGCTGGGGTCAAGTCCAGAAGTGGGTAGTCTGCCTATGTGGGGTCGAGAGCCAGGGGAGTCCTCAGCCAAGCCAGGTCATACACGGAGGAACATGGAGAAAAGAAGACTGATACATAACATGCTGCAGAGTGGGGAAATACACAAGAGTGATGATACAATCAGAGTTTATAAGAGGCAGCAGTCTGCACATGTCCAAGATGTCTGCCAACAGAAGGGCAAGGTAAGTCCTTGACAGTACCCACCCCTAAACAGACCCTACTCTGCGGGGCAAAAAAAAACTGAGGAAAGTGAGCATGGAAAGCGTGGAGAAGGGCGTGGGCATGAACATCAGCGGAGGGAACCCAGGAGTGCTCCTCAGGACCATAACCCTTCCAGTGCACCAGGTATTGAACCTGACCTCGGAATAGACCAGAATCCAAGATGCTGCTAACCTCATACTCCACATGATTGCCCACAGGAATGGGATGAGGGCAAGGAAGTGAAGAAGTATAGCGATTGCAAACCAGTGGCTTCAAAAGTGACACGTGAAAGACATTGGAGATACGCATGCCAGGGGGAGACCAAGGGCATAGGCCACCGGGTTCACCTTACAGGGGATGTGAAAAGGCCCAACAAAATGGGGTGCCAGTTTTGGAATGGGCACCCTGAGGTTGAGATTACGAGTTGACAAACACACCCTCTCCCCAACCTGGTACGAAGGATCAGATAAACGTCTCCGGTCTGATAAATGTCTCCGGCACCGGCTCTCCCTCCTTCTAAAGGCCCGCTCAGCCCCGAAAAGGCGAGTTAACTCCCGCTGCTTGGGTTCACAGCCAGACACACATCCCCAGGAGGCATGGGAGGTGAGGGAGGAATGGGTGGGAAAGAAAACGTAGGAGCCAATCTGGTAGAAGGCCTCCACAGGCACTCCTTAAATTATGGTCTTTACCTGAGCCTGGTATCGATCAAAATCAGGAAGGAAATGAGAGCCTGGAGCTTGTCAGGGAGATCCTTGACCGCAATCTCGTCCTTCAATGCATCGGAGAGACCTTGAGAGAAGACAGCCACCAGAGCCTCATTATTCCAGAAAACCTCTGCTGCCAGGGTACGAAATTCAATGCCATACTCGGTAATGGTTCATATACCCTGTTGAATGGACAGGAGCTGCTTTGCAGCAGAGGTAGAGTGAGCAGGCACATCGAATACCCTGCAAAAGGAGGCAACAAAACTCAGGCAATCGAGCATCACAGGATTATCATTCTCCCAGAAAGGATTCACCAATGCCTTGTCCGAGAGCAATGAGATTACGAAGCCCACCTTGGACCTATCAGAAGGAAACGCCTGAGGAACCATCTCATAATAAATGCCCACTCGGTTCACCACCATAGCGCTGGTAACAGCGACTCCAGCTGCAACTGCAGGAGCAGCAACAGGAGCAGCAGCAGGAGCAACAACAGGAGGAACCACTGGCCTAGCAGCACCAGGACCAAAGTGTGCTGTGCAGGCAAGCAATGTCTGCAACACCTGAGCAAACTGACCCAAAAGGTGATCGAGCCTGGTAACCAGTATGGGTAGCGTAGGAATACCTGCATCGTCAGGATTCATGGCCCTTGCGTACTGTCAGGGTACCAGGAAACCAGACCACATAGGGATGCAGGTACAATAAAGCAGTTTATTGGAGCAAATGACAATAAATGCACAGCGAGGAAGTGGATAGTCATCCAAGCTGGGGTCGAGTCCAGAAGCGGGTAGTCTGCTGATGTTGGGTCGAGAGCCAGGAGAGTCGTCAGCCAAGCCAGGTCATACACCAAGGAACATGGAGCACAGAAGACTGCTAGAAGAGCTGTACCTTGGAGCACAAACACAAGGGCAAAGACTGCAACCCATCAGGTGATAGATAGAGTCAGGTGTGCAACATCATCACTGTGCAACACCCAGGCAGCAGACAAGTGATGATGCAATCATCGTTTATAAGAGGCAACAGTCTGCACATGTCCAAGATGGCTACCAACAGGAGGGCAAGGTAATACCTTCACACCGGGAATACATGGACTGAAGCTTACAAGCCCTGGAAGTGAAAGAGGGATCTTCTATGTGAGCCACAGTCTGTGGCCCATCTAACGTAATCCCCACAATTATAGTTCCTTTGAACTGGAACGTTTAGCTCTGGTGTGGACCATTACAGAGATAACTTATGGGGGCAGAGATCGAAGTTTACATGGACAACCCTCTCGCCTACCTAGAAACTGCAAAGTTGGGACACTAGAACAGAGGTGGGTCACCTGCCTAGCCTGCTTCAACTATTAGATACATTACAAACCTGGGATGTTTAACGGACATGTGGATGCCCTCTTCTGCTATCCGGTGGAAAGCCCTTTTAAAGATGCGGACCTGAGTCGGGAGGATCTGGAAGTGCTATCAGTATTTCCTGCGGCTGCCTCTTCTGGTTCCCTACGGGAACAGCAGCTGGACTCCAAGGCAGGGACTGCGGAGATCCACGCCCTTGATGTGTGGGCTCTGATCCAACAAAAGGACCCTGACCTCATGAAAGTACACCTCTTCCTCTCATGGCGGCATAAACCGTCCTCTCAGTCAAAAATTGCCAGAGACAGTAGGACCAGTATTTCCTGCAGCTGCCTCTTCTCGTTCCCTCCAGGAACAGCAACTGGACTCCCAAGCCGGGACCACTGATATCCACACCCTTGATGAGTGGGCTCTGATCCAACAGAATGACTATGACCTCGTAGAAGTACAATGCTTCCTCTCATGGCGGCATAGCCCATCCTCTCAATCAGAAATTGCCAGTGATAGTGGGACTAACCTGAGTCCCGAGACAATGTACTGCATCACCAGGCATGCATTCCCTCCGAACAATGGGACAGTCTACAAATCGTGGTCCCTGAGTCGCACATCTGCAGGTCTGTCAAGTGATGCACGCCTCGGGGACATTTTGGGGCTGATTGCACAGAAGCCCTGGTCAGAAGATTTTGCCCATGACTAGAAGAATGGCAGGGTGCAATGAACTTGTACCATACATAAAGGCCACCCCAAAAACTATCACCATCTTCGAACTCTTTGAGCTGGTGATGATGGACTTCCTTATAGTCTCCAGTTCCTCTGGGTTTCGATACGCCCTAGTCTTTGTGGATCATTTTTCAAAGTTCGCTTTGGTAATGCCCACTAGGGATTAGACAGATGCGACCCCAGCTAAACTGTTTTGGGAACATGTGGTTTAGCCATATGGCTGCCCCAATTGCATTGTCTCAGACCAGGGCCCAAATTTCAAGTCACAGATACTGTCTGAGCTATGCCTTCTTCTGACAGGGGAATGGGGTCACCAGCTTGTAACAGGGGACCGGCGTCACCAGCTTGTGACAGGGCACTGTCCTGAGCTATCCCACCAAGAAGCTGTTACTGCAGACAGCAAATCATAAGCAGTGGAGGTATGCCTTGTCCTTTAGCCACAAATGTTCAAGAGGTGGATATATTTGTAAGTGTAGGACAATGTTTTCCGTTGCTTATGATTGGCGGTCTTCAGTGACAGCTTCTTGTTGGGATAGATCAGGCAGGGTTCAGATTTTTGTCTGAGCATGCCTGAGCTCATCCCTAGTGGTGGTCAACTTGAAAATTATAGCGGGCCTCAAGTGCAGCCCTCGACACTTCCAGAGGGCACAATAGCAGTGCCATTCACACCTCAGTGCCCCTGCATTTTTATAGCAATTCATACTGAAGAAGTTGAAGTACAATAGTACCCAACATTAGTGTCAGTGATTGCAATAATAACCCCCAGCATGCCTGGGAACAAAGGAAAGGGCCCCAGGACTATGGAAAGGTCCCTGGGACCAGTGAGTCAGGGGAGCCCTTCATGGTTTTCTGCACTGGGGCCCTGAAGGTTCTAGTTACACCTGTGCTATGGGCCTACAAAGACACAGTGCATAGGGCTACTGCTCATACCCTCTTCTTTCTGATATTCAAACTCTATACCTGATTTACAGCAGACCGCCCCTTTCATTCACGTCCAGTGAGTGGGTGCAGGGCCAGTGGGACCTGACTTAAACAGGCATTGAGACTTGGCAGAGGATGCTGTCGTAGGTGAACTGCCTCTGTGACTGGGAAGCCAGGTGCTGGTGAAGAACCCAAAATGTGAAAGGGGCAGCAAGTTGGAGCCCAAGCAGGAGCACACCCCTAATCAGATGGAGAAACAACCCTTCCCACAGACCCCTGTGTATGATGTGGTCTCACTGAACCTATCAAAAAGCAGCTCCCCTGCAATCAGCTGAGACCTTGCATGCTGAGTGGGGACTGTTCTACCAAGCCTGTCACAGACAGAAATAACAACAACCCTGAGGGTGTTTTGCCAATCCAGGAAGTCCCCTTTTAATGGTATCTGCCTCCCATTGAACCCAGGCCTCAGGCCCCAGCTGATCCAGAAGAGAATACCACCGACTCATCTACGGACAGTTCCGAGGTACTAGTCCAGTCCTGCTGTTTCCCTGGACTCCTCTATGGGTTGAGCCCCCAGCTCATGTGAAGGGGATGTGGCTGATCTTGATGACCTCCCAACCACCGAAGACCTCAGAGTGACAAACTGAAGATGTCAGTTCTAAAGTTGACCCCACAGAGGACTATAAAGTTTGACATCCAAAGCGGTCTGAGGGCAAATCCCTGCAAAGTACTCTTAATATGTTGTTTGAAATTCTCCCTGTATTGCCGTAATTATGTTCCATGCAGTTACACGTTCTTGTTGTGTTTTAATGCCAAGGATAGCATGTGACAAAGAGTAGAGGGGAGTGTAGGCAGGTGCAGTCTGTACTTACCAACGTAGGTGGCCCTTGACCGAAGCGGCAATGCAAAAGAGGAAGGAAGTCACAAGGAACTTGGTCCCTCTATGATTTCCTGCAGGCACTAGGGGAAAAGCCATCTAATTAGGCATCTTGGGTCACGGCAGTATTTAAGACACTGGCTTCTAGGTTTGGCAGACTTTATGCGAGTGGCTAGTGTAGGGACAGGTTCCCCGTCTGTCAGGAAGAGTGTTGAGAGGTAGGGAAAGGTTCCAGAGGAGTAGAGTCCGTGCAGTTACTACACCCTTCCTCGGTTTAGGAAACCTCTCATGTTGATGTGGCCCAGCCAGGCCACATTCCTGCTCCTCATTGCAGAAGCTGTTGGCATTGTTTCAAGATAATGCTCCGCTGCTACAGTTTTGTAAGTGGCTCCAGTTGCTGTGCCTACCCGCCGGGCCAAATTGTACATTTTTGGAACTTTCTGAATACAATGTTCTTATTCACCTCTGCCTCTGTGTGTTCTCTGCTCGCCAACTCATCACTCTGCATTCTGCTCACACACCTCTAGAAGGATTGGCTGGGGCCTGATAAATTTTCAACTGATCATTTGAATCTCCCTTTCTATGCTCTGGAAGCTTCTTCCAGGGGCAGTGGGAAGCAATCAAGCTCAGGAAACACGTATCACACCAAAACAATCAATCACTGCTTCACTCACTACAGTGGAGCCAGAAACTAAATTTATCTGGCAGCCTAGCTAGGAGGGTGGTACATCCATAGAGCTGAGCAAAACATTGGAAGGTTCATCAAACTGTGCTGAAATTGTGAACATCCATCTGAATCCCACTAAAGTCAATGGGAGTCAAATCTTTAAAATCATTGCTGCCCATTTTCAAAGCTATTAGGCAAGGGATTGTGAAACAAATGGCATGGCATGGCATGAGGGGGGCGTGGGGCTGAGCACTGCCCTGTGGCACATATACTAATGCAAAAAAGCAAACATAATGAATTACCATCTGGTGGGGAGCGGCAATTGTGAAAAAAAACAATATTTTTTTACTTTCTGCTATAAAACATTCCCAATAAAAAAAATTAAATAATTAAATTTTTTTCATCATTTTATACCAATATGTATTCTGCTACACATTTTTGGTAAAAAGAAAAACTCCCAATAAGTGTATAATAATTGATTTGCGCAAAAGATATTGCGTCTACAAACTAGGGGAAAGAAATATGTCATTTTAATTTTTTTTTTACTAGTAATGGCGGCGATCAGCTATTTTTAACGGGACTGGGACATTGCAGCGGACAGATCGGACACCTAACTGACATTTTTGACACTTTTGGGGGGATCAGTGACGTTACTGTGCTAATGACACTGCAGGTAAGGGGTTAACACCAGGGGCGATCAAAGGGTTAAATGTGTGCCTAGAGGGTGCTTTCTAACTGTGTGGGGGATGGGCTCACTGGATGAACACAGAGACCTGTGTTCCTAAATAGGAGGAACACAGGATCCCTGTGTTCATCACACACAGAACAGCGGTCTGCCGTGTTTACATCGGTAGACCGCCGTTCTGTCTCCCTGTCTCCATGGGGAGCAATCGCGGGTGCCCTGCAGACATCGCAGCCACCGGACTCACTGATTGGCTCCCCCTTTAGCCAATCAGTGCATGCGCACACCCATACTAACTGCTATACGAAGCGACGTACATGTACATTGTTTTGCGTGACAGAGCCTACCTGCCGCAGTAAAACTACAGTGGCTGGTCAGGAAAGTAGTTAAATAACATAATTGGTGGATGCCTAGAACCTGTCAGTGAAGTGGTGGATCTGTAATTTGTATACAATGTGATACAGCAAAAATGACACTTAAGCCCCGTACACACGTACTGATCGTCGGCCGAACGTTCGTCCGTCTTTTGTCCAGGGCTGTCGTGTCTGTTGAAAAATGCAAAAGACTGCACACGAATTTTGTCGGCCAACAACAGCCGACTGCAGAAGTGATGTCATGTGATGGTTAACTTTCCACAGCGAATTTGATTTGCTGTGGTCTCTAGGGAAACAGATGTTCGATTGGACACTGGTGCCCCTCGTGACTTTGGTGGCCATCTTTGGTCAGGGCAGTGTCTATTTAAGACACTGGCTTCTGGGTTTGGTGCACAATTTGCGAGTGGCTAGTGTAGGACAGGTTCCCCATCTGTCAGGGAGAGTAATCAGAAGCAGAAAAAGTTCAGAAGGAGTAGGGACACTGCAGGGACTACACCCTTCTTTGGTTTCCCATTTGGGTGTGGACTGGCCAGGCTGTTTTCACGCTCCTTGTTGCAGAAGCTGACACCATTTTTTCAAGATAAAGCTCCACTGCTAAAGTTTCATAAGTGGCTCCAGTTGGCTGTGCCTACCTGCCAGGCCTAATAGTGCATTGTTGGATCTTTCTGAAAACACCTCAGCCTCTGTGTGTTCTCTGCTCTCTGACACACCATGCTGCACTCTGCTCACAATTGGGGACAGTCGGCAGGTTATGCCCCTTTTTGCAGCTGGTGCGAAAGGATAAGCAGGGACCAATATGGCATCATAAGGAGTGGCCTTAGCCCTAGTGCCTTGGTTTAATGAGTCAATCATCTATCAGAGTGAAAGTAGAGACTGAAGAGTGCAGCTCACCTGCATCAGGTTCCCACCCGGCTGATTGAAGAGCTGGCCATTAACTCCTTAAAGGATGATGCCCACTGAGCGGTGATAGTGTTACCGGAAGATTCCAGCCTAGAACAAATTGTAGCTCGTCTGGAGGGCCTGTTTGGGGAAAGTGTGACAGTCCCGGAACTGAGATGCAGGTTTTTCTTCTGCAGACAGCAGGAAGAAGAAAGCCTCACCCGCTCTGAGGTAGCACTCTAAAATCGGTTGGAGAAAAAGGATGTACACGGCTGTGCCGACATAGGAGCTTCAAGTAAGTTAATGCAGGACCAATTTGTGGAGGGGAAAAAGGCCAGCCCCATTAGGAGAGCCCTGCGGGACCAAGAATGACTGCAACCCTCCCTCACCTTTAATGACACTGTGGTGGAAACGGTTGCACAGGAGCAGGATGATGCAGAAGCAACCAATATACATTAGAGCAGTGTTTCTCAACTCCGGTCCTCAGGGCACACTAATAGGCCAGATTTTAAGTGTTACCTTGGGGAGATGCAGACTAGAATACTGCAATCACTGAGCAGGAAATTATATCACCTGTGATGTATTTCAGTTTTCTTGAAAACCTGGCCTGTTAGTGTGCCCTGAGGACCGGAGTTGAGAAACACTGCAATAGAGAGGAGGCCTTGGCACCACCCCCCCTGTCAGCTATGCAGACTGCCATCAGGGAACTAAACCAGAACATGGTGTCCATGAGGCAAGAAATGTCCATGTTCAAGCAAGAGTTAGCTAACCTCTCCAAGGCTGAGAATCCATTATAGCAGAAAGTGGCCAATAATCTGCCCATTGTGGTGGAAGGAGTTACCTGGGTGAAAATACACATAGATGACCAGGTAGTGGTAATGGTAGGGGTCGTGGTGACCCACAGTCCGGTAAGTTCGGCAGTGCCTATTGTCCTGGGCATGAACATCCTGAAGGACCTGAACCTACCATGCCGGCTGGCCAAGACTGAACAGTCGGATAGGCGCACATGCGGCTATGGCTTGCGAGCTGTTGTGTGATCTGGGACTTCGAGGCCCACCAGCGAGCAGCTAGAAGACAGACAAAATAGGTGGGAGTTGACCACACACCCCCTAAAACAAAACCTTTTCCTGGCTCTTCAAGAGGTTACCTGGTCCCTGCCTATTGGGGCCCAAAAAAACCTACAAAGAGCCACTATGATGGAACCCCACAAAGACATTGGGGTGGTGGGGGAGTTGTTGGCAGCCTGCACCTTGTCTAAGGTCCACAGTGGAAAATATGCTAGTCCAGCTAATTGAACCTGGACTAGTGGGATAATACAGGCAGTTCATACCTAGTGGACATCCTACACAGAAAAAAGGGGGATCCTCCTATGGATCCAGTCCCAGTGGCAAGAGGCATAGCAGCAAGAGTTGGATGCCCTGAAGCAAAACCTGACATCTGTTAACCTCCTGGCCTACGCCGATTACTCTAAACCTTTCAGGGTGTCAGGGTGAGAGAAAAACCAGACTACATGGGGATGCAGGTAAAAAAGAGCAGTTTATTGGGTCAAACAACAATAAACGCACAGCAAGAGTGAGGAAGCGGGAGCAAGAACAAGCTGGGGTCAAGTCCAGAAGTGGGTAGTCTGCCTATGTGGGGTCGAGAGCCAGGGGAGTCCTCAGCCAAGCCAGGTCATACACGGAGGAACATGGAGAAAAGAAGACTGATACATAACATGCTGCAGAGTGGGGAAATACACAAGAGTGATGATACAATCAGAGTTTAT
Organism: Pelophylax lessonae; assembly: GCF_965119305.1. NCBI lineage: Eukaryota > Metazoa > Chordata > Amphibia > Anura > Ranidae > Pelophylax > Pelophylax lessonae. The sequence goes on from NC_138772.1 coordinate 399,297,527, forward strand.
AAGAGGCAGCAGTCTGCACATGTCCAAGATGTCTGCCAACAGAAGGGCAAGGTAAGTCCTTGACAGTACCCACCCCTAAACAGACCCTACTCTGCGGGGCAAAAAAAAACTGAGGAAAGTGAGCATGGAAAGCGTGGAGAAGGGCGTGGGCATGAACATCAGCGGAGGGAACCCAGGAGTGCTCCTCAGGACCATAACCCTTCCAGTGCACCAGGTATTGAACCTGACCTCGGAATAGACCAGAATCCAAGATGCTGCTAACCTCATACTCCACATGATTGCCCACAGGAATGGGATGAGGGCAAGGAAGTGAAGAAGTATAGCGATTGCAAACCAGTGGCTTCAAAAGTGACACGTGAAAGACATTGGAGATACGCATGCCAGGGGGAGACCAAGGGCATAGGCCACCGGGTTCACCTTACAGGGGATGTGAAAAGGCCCAACAAAATGGGGTGCCAGTTTTGGAATGGGCACCCTGAGGTTGAGATTACGAGTTGACAAACACACCCTCTCCCCAACCTGGTACGAAGGATCAGATAAACGTCTCCGGTCTGATAAATGTCTCCGGCACCGGCTCTCCCTCCTTCTAAAGGCCCGCTCAGCCCCGAAAAGGCGAGTTAACCCCCGCTGCTTGGGTTCACAGCCAGACACATCCCCAGGAGGCATGGGAGGTGAGGGAGGAATGGGTGGGAAAGAAAACGTAGGAGCCAATCTGGTAGAAGGCCTCCACAGGCACTCCTTAAATTATGGTCTTTACCTGAGCCTGGTATCGATCAAAATCAGGAAGGAAATGAGAGCCTGGAGCTTGTCAGGGAGATCCTTGACCGCAATCTCGTCCTTCAATGCATCGGAGAGACCTTGAGAGAAGACAGCCACCAGAGCCTCATTATTCCAGAAAACCTCTGCTGCCAGGGTACGAAATTCAATGCCATACTCGGTAATGGTTCATATACCCTGTTGAATGGACAGGAGCTGCTTTGCAGCAGAGGTAGAGTGAGCAGGCACATCGAATACCCTGCAAAAGGAGGCAACAAAACTCAGGCAATCGAGCATCACAGGATTATCATTCTCCCAGAAAGGATTCACCAATGCCTTGTCCGAGAGCAATGAGATTACGAAGCCCACCTTGGACCTATCAGAAGGAAACGCCTGAGGAACCATCTCATAATAAATGCCCACTCGGTTCACCACCATAGCGCTGGTAACAGCGACTCCAGCTGCAACTGCAGGAGCAGCAACAGGAGCAGCAGCAGGAGCAACAACAGGAGGAACCACTGGCCTAGCAGCACCAGGACCAAAGTGTGCTGTGCAGGCAAGCAATGTCTGCAACACCTGAGCAAACTGACCCAAAAGGTGATCGAGCCTGGTAACCAGTATGGGTAGCGTAGGAATACCTGCATCGTCAGGATTCATGGCCCTTGCGTACTGTCAGGGTACCAGGAAACCAGACCACATAGGGATGCAGGTACAATAAAGCAGTTTATTGGAGCAAATGACAATAAATGCACAGCGAGGAAGTGGATAGTCATCCAAGCTGGGGTCGAGTCCAGAAGCGGGTAGTCTGCTGATGTTGGGTCGAGAGCCAGGAGAGTCGTCAGCCAAGCCAGGTCATACACCAAGGAACATGGAGCACAGAAGACTGCTAGAAGAGCTGTACCTTGGAGCACAAACACAAGGGCAAAGACTGCAACCCATCAGGTGATAGATAGAGTCAGGTGTGCAACATCATCACTGTGCAACACCCAGGCAGCAGACAAGTGATGATGCAATCATCGTTTATAAGAGGCAACAGTCTGCACATGTCCAAGATGGCTACCAACAGGAGGGCAAGGTAATACCTTCACACCGGGAATACATGGACTGAAGCTTACAAGCCCTGGAAGTGAAAGAGGGATCTTCTATGTGAGCCACAGTCTGTGGCCCATCTAACGTAATCCCCACAATTATAGTTCCTTTGAACTGGAACGTTTAGCTCTGGTGTGGACCATTACAGAGATAACTTATGGGGGCAGAGATCGAAGTTTACATGGACAACCCTCTCGCCTACCTAGAAACTGCAAAGTTGGGACACTAGAACAGAGGTGGGTCACCTGCCTAGCCTGCTTCAACTATTAGATACATTACAAACCTGGGATGTTTAACGGACATGTGGATGCCCTCTTCTGCTATCCGGTGGAAAGCCCTTTTAAAGATGCGGACCTGAGTCGGGAGGATCTGGAAGTGCTATCAGTATTTCCTGCGGCTGCCTCTTCTGGTTCCCTACGGGAACAGCAGCTGGACTCCAAGGCAGGGACTGCGGAGATCCACGCCCTTGATGTGTGGGCTCTGATCCAACAAAAGGACCCTGACCTCATGAAAGTACACCTCTTCCTCTCATGGCGGCATAAACCGTCCTCTCAGTCAAAAATTGCCAGAGACAGTAGGACCAGTATTTCCTGCAGCTGCCTCTTCTCGTTCCCTCCAGGAACAGCAACTGGACTCCCAAGCCGGGACCACTGATATCCACACCCTTGATGAGTGGGCTCTGATCCAACAGAATGACTATGACCTCGTAGAAGTACAATGCTTCCTCTCATGGCGGCATAGCCCATCCTCTCAATCAGAAATTGCCAGTGATAGTGGGACTAACCTGAGTCCCGAGACAATGTACTGCATCACCAGGCATGCATTCCCTCCGAACAATGGGACAGTCTACAAATCGTGGTCCCTGAGTCGCACATCTGCAGGTCTGTCAAGTGATGCACGCCTCGGGGACATTTTGGGGCTGATTGCACAGAAGCCCTGGTCAGAAGATTTTGCCCATGACTAGAAGAATGGCAGGGTGCAATGAACTTGTACCATACATAAAGGCCACCCCAAAAACTATCACCATCTTCGAACTCTTTGAGCTGGTGATGATGGACTTCCTTATAGTCTCCAGTTCCTCTGGGTTTCGATACGCCCTAGTCTTTGTGGATCATTTTTCAAAGTTCGCTTTGGTAATGCCCACTAGGGATTAGACAGATGCGACCCCAGCTAAACTGTTTTGGGAACATGTGGTTTAGCCATATGGCTGCCCCAATTGCATTGTCTCAGACCAGGGCCCAAATTTCAAGTCACAGATACTGTCTGAGCTATGCCTTCTTCTGACAGGGGAATGGGGTCACCAGCTTGTAACAGGGGACCGGCGTCACCAGCTTGTGACAGGGCACTGTCCTGAGCTATCCCACCAAGAAGCTGTTACTGCAGACAGCAAATCATAAGCAGTGGAGGTATGCCTTGTCCTTTAGCCACAAATGTTCAAGAGGTGGATATATTTGTAAGTGTAGGACAATGTTTTCCGTTGCTTATGATTGGCGGTCTTCAGTGACAGCTTCTTGTTGGGATAGATCAGGCAGGGTTCAGATTTTTGTCTGAGCATGCCTGAGCTCATCCCTAGTGGTGGTCAACTTGAAAATTATAGCGGGCCTCAAGTGCAGCCCTCGACACTTCCAGAGGGCACAATAGCAGTGCCATTCACACCTCAGTGCCCCTGCATTTTTATAGCAATTCATACTGAAGAAGTTGAAGTACAATAGTACCCAACATTAGTGTCAGTGATTGCAATAATAACCCCCAGCATGCCTGGGAACAAAGGAAAGGGCCCCAGGACTATGGAAAGGTCCCTGGGACCAGTGAGTCAGGGGAGCCCTTCATGGTTTTCTGCACTGGGGCCCTGAAGGTTCTAGTTACACCTGTGCTATGGGCCTACAAAGACACAGTGCATAGGGCTACTGCTCATACCCTCTTCTTTCTGATATTCAAACTCTATACCTGATTTACAGCAGACCGCCCCTTTCATTCACGTCCAGTGAGTGGGTGCAGGGCCAGTGGGACCTGACTTAAACAGGCATTGAGACTTGGCAGAGGATGCTGTCGTAGGTGAACTGCCTCTGTGACTGGGAAGCCAGGTGCTGGTGAAGAACCCAAAATGTGAAAGGGGCAGCAAGTTGGAGCCCAAGCAGGAGCACACCCCTAATCAGATGGAGAAACAACCCTTCCCACAGACCCCTGTGTATGATGTGGTCTCACTGAACCTATCAAAAAGCAGCTCCCCTGCAATCAGCTGAGACCTTGCATGCTGAGTGGGGACTGTTCTACCAAGCCTGTCACAGACAGAAATAACAACAACCCTGAGGGTGTTTTGCCAATCCAGGAAGTCCCCTTTTAATGGTATCTGCCTCCCATTGAACCCAGGCCTCAGGCCCCAGCTGATCCAGAAGAGAATACCACCGACTCATCTACGGACAGTTCCGAGGTACTAGTCCAGTCCTGCTGTTTCCCTGGACTCCTCTATGGGTTGAGCCCCCAGCTCATGTGAAGGGGATGTGGCTGATCTTGATGACCTCCCAACCACCGAAGACCTCAGAGTGACAAACTGAAGATGTCAGTTCTAAAGTTGACCCCACAGAGGACTATAAAGTTTGACATCCAAAGCGGTCTGAGGGCAAATCCCTGCAAAGTACTCTTAATATGTTGTTTGAAATTCTCCCTGTATTGCCGTAATTATGTTCCATGCAGTTACACGTTCTTGTTGTGTTTTAATGCCAAGGATAGCATGTGACAAAGAGTAGAGGGGAGTGTAGGCAGGTGCAGTCTGTACTTACCAACGTAGGTGGCCCTTGACCGAAGCGGCAATGCAAAAGAGGAAGGAAGTCACAAGGAACTTGGTCCCTCTATGATTTCCTGCAGGCACTAGGGGAAAAGCCATCTAATTAGGCATCTTGGGTCACGGCAGTATTTAAGACACTGGCTTCTAGGTTTGGCAGACTTTATGCGAGTGGCTAGTGTAGGGACAGGTTCCCCGTCTGTCAGGAAGAGTGTTGAGAGGTAGGGAAAGGTTCCAGAGGAGTAGAGTCCGTGCAGTTACTACACCCTTCCTCGGTTTAGGAAACCTCTCATGTTGATGTGGCCCAGCCAGGCCACATTCCTGCTCCTCATTGCAGAAGCTGTTGGCATTGTTTCAAGATAATGCTCCGCTGCTACAGTTTTGTAAGTGGCTCCAGTTGCTGTGCCTACCCGCCGGGCCAAATTGTACATTTTTGGAACTTTCTGAATACAATGTTCTTATTCACCTCTGCCTCTGTGTGTTCTCTGCTCGCCAACTCATCACTCTGCATTCTGCTCACACACCTCTAGAAGGATTGGCTGGGGCCTGATAAATTTTCAACTGATCATTTGAATCTCCCTTTCTATGCTCTGGAAGCTTCTTCCAGGGGCAGTGGGAAGCAATCAAGCTCAGGAAACACTTATCACACCAAAACAATCAATCACTGCTTCACTCACTACAGTGGAGCCAGAAACTAAATTTATCTGGCAGCCTAGCTAGGAGGGTGGTACATCCATAGAGCTGAGCAAAACATTGGAAGGTTCATCAAACTGTGCTGAAATTGTGAACATCCATCTGAATCCCACTAAAGTCAATGGGAGTCAAATCTTTAAAATCATTGCTGCCCATTTTCAAAGCTATTAGGCAAGGGATTGTGAAACAAATGGCATGGCATGGCATGAGGGGGGCGTGGGGCTGAGCACTGCCCTGTGGCACATATACTAATGCAAAAAAGCAAACATAATGAATTACCATCTGGTGGGGAGCGGCAATTGTGAAAAAAAACAATATTTTTTTACTTTCTGCTATAAAACATTCCCAATAAAAAAAATTAAATAATTAAATTTTTTTCATCATTTTATACCAATATGTATTCTGCTACACATTTTTGGTAAAAAGAAAAACTCCCAATAAGTGTATAATAATTGATTTGCGCAAAAGATATTGCGTCTACAAACTAGGGGAAAGAAATATGTCATTTTAATTTTTTTTTTACTAGTAATGGCGGCGATCAGCTATTTTTAACGGGACTGGGACATTGCAGCGGACAGATCGGACACCTAACTGACATTTTTGACACTTTTGGGGGGATCAGTGACGTTACTGTGCTAATGACACTGCAGGTAAGGGGTTAACACCAGGGGCGATCAAAGGGTTAAATGTGTGCCTAGAGGGTGCTTTCTAACTGTGTGGGGGATGGGCTCACTGGATGAACACAGAGACCTGTGTTCCTAAATAGGAGGAACACAGGATCCCTGTGTTCATCACACACAGAACAGCGGTCTGCCGTGTTTACATCGGTAGACCGCCGTTCTGTCTCCCTGTCTCCATGGGGAGCAATCGCGGGTGCCCTGCAGACATCGCAGCCACCGGACTCACTGATTGGCTCCCCCTTTAGCCAATCAGTGCATGCGCACACCCATACTAACTGCTATACGAAGCGACGTACATGTACATTGTTTTGCGTGACAGAGCCTACCTGCCGCAGTAAAACTACAGTGGCTGGTCAGGAAAGTAGTTAAATAACATAATTGGTGGATGCCTAGAACCTGTCAGTGAAGTGGTGGATCTGTAATTTGTATACAATGTGATACAGCAAAAATGACACTTAAGCCCCGTACACACGTACTGATCGTCGGCCGAACGTTCGTCCGTCTTTTGTCCAGGGCTGTCGTGTCTGTTGAAAAATGCAAAAGACTGCACACGAATTTTGTCGGCCAACAACAGCCGACTGCAGAAGTGATGTCATGTGATGGTTAACTTTCCTTGTCTTTTTTCTTTTCTGAGCATGCCCAGTCTTGCAAATCTGCTGTCTGTCGGCCGAAATCAGTACTGACTGGCGAACAATCGGCCGTTCTGGTGTTGGCCAACAAACATTTTAATGCCTGCACGACAGATTCTGTTCGGCCGAAAATGCGCTGTCGGCTGTTGGAAGCATCATACTAACAAGCCTACAATCGGCCGATCGGTCGTCGGCCGAATATTTACGGCCGACAATCGGTACGTGTGTATGGGGCTTAACAAAGAAAAAACATTGCAACCCTGAATTGATGGTAAATGACAGTTCTCGGCCAACTTTGTTTTATTTGTAGCACATGTCATAGGACTCTTAAGGGTCTGCTATGTATTTTCAGATACCTTTTAGGGTGTCTACCAAGCATAGCGGTCAAAGGATCGCGCTGCTGCGTGCCAGTGAGAGGACGTCCCTGGATATCCTTATTTTATTAATACTTAATGATATCTTTATTCTTTAAAAAACATCCGTTCACATTGACTACTTAATGGTCCTGTAATATATTTTCCGGACAGACTCCATGGCAGCATACGTATCGGGCTAGTCCTGCCTCCAATCCTACCCTATAGGACACCCACTCCCATAAATCTTTGCTCCTGTTCAGCACCTTTGTTCTTTTTTTGACCTGTGCAGTGCCTGTATTCTACCTGGTTGGATCCAAAGGGATGGTTAGCGATTGGCGACATGGAGATAGGTCGCATCTCTCCGCTAAGCCCTAGCTGTGGCAGGGTATGGAGTAGGCACTAGAGGGCTTGTTAGCCTGTGTTCCGGCCTTAAAACCCAGCTGCTTCGCGTGGCCTTTCAGCCCAAGAAGCAACTAAGTCCTTTTAAGATTGGGCCCGCCCAGACATGTCAGGTGGGGGCACGTCTGCTGCACTTTTGACATGTCTGGGCGGCCTTGATCCGGGACTCTTGGACTGTGAGAACAGTCTCATTTGGACACACGTGGACGTTCGACAGTGCCCCCAAACTCAGGTTTGTCCCTACCTCCCTGTCTCTTTCAGAAGAAAAGTGTCAAATACTGCTGTCCTATGTGGAGTCCCTGGTGTCCCAAGGGGCCGTCATTCCTGTACCAGAGCACGAGCACGTGGACAGGGAATGTATTCCCCTCTCGTCATGGTCCAGAAAAAGAATGGCTCTTGGAGACCCGTAATCGACCTTACACATCTAAATCAGTCCATCAAAAAGGAGAGGTTCAAGATGGAAACGCTGTTGTATATCCAGCAGGTGGTCCAGCCAGCAGATTGGCTGGTGTCTATAGATCTAAAGGACGCCTAATTTCATGTCCCCGTTGCAAGGGATTTTCAAAAGTACCTCCGGTTTGCCATCGGCCATTCTCACCTGCAGTTCACTTGTCTCCCCTTCGGGCTTTCCACATCGCCATGGACTTTTTCAAAAGTCTTATTGGCTGTCGTGGCCCTGTTGAGGGTAAGAGGCATTCGGCTCCACCACTTATTGGACGACCTTCTCCTTTTGTCCCGGGACAAAGATCAGTTGGTGGAGCACCTGGGTCAAGTCGTGTCCACCCTCCAGAGATTCGGGTGGCTCCTGAATCTTGAAAAAAGATATCTAATTCCTACTCAGTCCCTTGTTTATCTCTGGGTCCTGTTCAACACAGCGAGAGGCACAATTTCCCTCCCGGAGGAGAAAAGCCAGATGATCTGAGACAAGATACTCCTTGCTCTTTCGTCTCCTCATCTCCATGCTCGAAAGTGCCTGAGAGTCGTCGGGACCATGGTCGCCACGGCCCCCATGGTGAAGTGGGCTTTGTGGAGAATACGGCCCTTTCAGAGAGGATTTCTCCAGCAGTGGGATACACTTCATCTGGATCAGCCCATCTTTCTAACCCCTTCCATGAGGGCGAGTCTTCCGTGGTGGCTTCATCTGGAAAATCTCCTCAAATGTCACTCCTTAGCCCCAGCCTCATGGGTCATTGTGACCTCGGATGCCAGCAATACAGGGTGGGGCGCTCACTGTCTTTTGGAAGTAGCCCAGGGCAGGTGGAACTTTTCCTCTCGGGGGATAGTTTCAAATGTTCTGGACCTCCGGGTGGCGCTGCGAGCGCTCCAAGCATTGGGCCACCTAACAAAAGGTCTTCCGGTGATGTTCAAAATGGACAATACATCAGCAGTGGCATACATAAGGAAGCAAGGGGGAACACGCAGTTGGTCCTTGCTGTGGGAAGTGGAGCCGATCATATCATGGGTGCAGAAAAATTTGTCCGACCTGTCAGCGGTCTATGTCCCCGGAGTCCAGAATGTTCAGGCAGACTTCCTCTCTTGTGATACAGGTGGACAGCGCTCAAAGGTAGGTATTAGGTGATAAATATTAGTTGATTATTAACATCTTTCATAGACATTCAATAGAGAAATCTAAAGTGCTATATTATAAGGTGACTGTGCCTTTAATGACAGGTGAAATACATGAATAGTGGTTTTCTCTTTAAGTGCCAGGTGCAAAAACCAATATGGTGATAAGTTATATTAAAGTGCTAGTGCTCAGTGAGATCCAGTTCCACATGCAAAAGGAAGAGAGGAATCCAACACCAGATATTTAGCCCACTTACCAGACGACCCCTTGGGGTCTAGCGTGGGTAAATGATCCCTTTGTATTAATCACTTTTCCTCTGTGGGCTTAGGGATGTGGATTCAGGGGTCCAGTCCACTACTGGGAAGGGGCTGTATGGATGTCCTCTATGTATCCGTTGGTGGTATGGTGGTCTCAAAAAGCCGCATGAAATACAATGGGGAAGCTCATAGCGTGATATGCATAACTTTTTTTATTCAAATAAAAGTAGTCACTTACAGTTTTAGAACGAAAAATCCAGCCGATACATAAAGGTAGCGTTGGAGCCGGTTTGCGTTCCGGCTGCGTTCCAATAGGTGGAAGTGATGAAGTAGCACGGGACCCGGCGCATTTTGTCATCAAACGTATGACGTCATTCTCTCTTATGTAAAGTTGAACAATGAGTGGGCTCTCCACGAAGAGGTATTCAAGTGGATCCTGACCCTGGGAGTCTCTCCAGAGGTCGACCTCTTTGCTTCCCCCTGCAACCACAAATTACAGAGGTGTTACTCGAGGTTCTGAGATCCCCAGGCCCTCGGAGTGGATGCCCTCACAGACCAATGGAGGTTCCGCAGAGCCTACGCCTTCCCTCCAGTCCCAGTGATTCTCCAGTTTTTGCGGAGACTCAGGTCGGAAGCAGCAGAGATATTGGCAGTGATTCCATTCTAGCCCAACAGGCCTTGGTTCCCTTTCAAGATGCTCTTCAGTGTCCGGGTTCCGATTCCGCTACCCTTCAGGCAAGATCTGTTATCCCAGGGCTCCACGCTACATCCATGTCCAGCTCGGCTGCACCTGAAGGTCTGGTTTTTGAAAAGGAAGGTTACAGGCCCTAGGCTGTCCTGAAGAAGCCATCCCCACGCTGTTAAATGCTAGGCGGAGCTCGACTAACAAAGTCTACGAGAGGATCTGGTCTAGGTTCTCCTCGCATATGGCTGCTAGACCCAACCCTCATTCCTCCCCGAGGTCCAGGACGTTTTGTGATTCTTGCAATCGGGTCTAGAACTGCCGCTCTCCATCAGTTCACTCAGAGTTCAAGTGTCGGCCATTTCAACATTTACCGGGATCTCCTGGGCTAATCACTGCCTTGTCCGACAACTCTTTAAAGGGGCAGTAAGGTTTAGACCCCAGAAGAGGCCGAGATTCCCCAAATGGGATCTTACACTAGTCCTCAACTTCCTCTCACAACAGATTCAGCAACGAGCTGAGCCTCTTACAATTAAGGATCTTACTCTTGTGATGGTCTTCCTGGTAGCCATTACCTCAGCTAAGAGGGTCTCTGAGCTCGGGACCTTAGGTGCAAAGGAACCCTTCCTAACCTTTTTTCCGGACAGAGTAGTCCTAATTCGTATGTTGAAGGTAAGACCGAAGGTTACTTCAGTATTTCATGAAAATCCGGAAATAGTCCTGCCTACCTTTAGGCAGGATGAAGGCTCCTCTGCCCATCCACTCGATTTTGGGAACTTTCTCAAACGGTACCTAGAGGCTACGGCTCCCTTCCGGCGTCCGAGTATTTGTTCGTCTCATTCAGTGGGAAGAATAAAAGACTACATGCTTCTTCAAGGTCTATCTCTTCCTGGATCACTCAGACCATCCAGTGAGCTTTTAGGGCAAGGGGCTTGGTGCCTCCAGAGGCGGTTATGGCGCATTCGACTCGGAGTGTCTCCACATCCTGGGCAGTTTCTAGACACGTCGCACCTGAAGTGATCTGTAGGGCGGCATCCTGGTCTTCCATTAATACTTTTTGTCACATTATTGTAATGAGCCAGCGGCTCTATCTTATGTTAATTTTGGCTTACAAGTCCTGTCGGTCGACAGGGTTAGTTAAACTTTTGTTCAGCTTCTGCCCACCCTAGTGTGTACGGCAAGTTATTTCCTGATACGTATACTGCCATTGAGTCTGTCAGGAACTGGAAAATTGTTATCAAATTCTTACCGTAATTTTCCTTTCCTGATGGATTCCATGGCATCAAGAGTCCCCTCCCAGTTCCTAAGTAGGCTAGTTACAGAACAAAGGTGCTCAACAGGAGAAAAGATTTATGGGTGTCCTATAGGGTAGGTTTGGAGGCGGGACTAGCCCGATACGTATGCTGCCATGGAGTCCATCAGGAAAGGAAAATTACGGTAAGTATTTGATAACAATTTTCCAGTTTTTTCATTAAATAGTTTTTTGTATTTTCCTGCCTCTTATTAACTTTTTTTTTAGCTCCCCTGTCTCTTAATTTTCCCCTCACTTCCGTTTGTTTGGAAAGAGAAGTGGATGTTAGTTGGGGTCATGTGCACTGCTCTATGCACACTGCATATCCTATATTCCCTAGTCCATCTTGGGAGCAAACAAGGAAGGGTGGCTATGTTCCTACATACAGTGGGACTATGGAGAATAAACGTAGCTACCCTCTAACTACTAAGGAAGTCTGAGTACAGCAAAAAAAACAAAGCAATGTGGAGGAGGCTTAGAGGAACAGAAGATACATTTTTGAGTTAGGGATACATGCTAGAATATAATTTTAATTTATAATTTTTAAACCTGAGTTTAGTGTTACTTTAATAAATTTTTTTTTTAAATTGTGTTTCTATGTATAGCTTGTGATTGTATATGTGCAAAGGGCAGCTGTATTTGATAATTATATCTGCAGCATCTGTTTCCTGCTTTGCAGTGCTGTTCCTTATTGATCTATCTCAAATTGCAAGCCTATAGGCCTGCCAAGTTGCAAAAAAAGTGTTTTCCCTAAGCAGCTGATATATTATTGCAACAAATGTTAAGAGGGTATCTAATGTTTTTGGACTTTTTTATTTGTTTAAACTCTGCCAACTCAAAATATGATGTTTTAGCCCCCGTTCACACTGGGGCAACGCTACTTCGCCGGGCGACCTCACAGGTCGCGGCGCGCTGCTCAGGTCGCCCCAGTGTGAACGGGGGCTTAGATCTTTTGTATTACTTACATGAAATCTTTATTGTTGGCTTTGTTGCAGTCTGTGGGATGGGATGTCTGTGCTATACAGGCTAATTTTAATAAAGCAGCTTCTTCCTGTGAACTTTGTCCAGAGCTGATAAACGCGGAATAGCTGCGTTTTTGAGCGTTTTGTGGCGTTTTTTCAGCTTTTTTCAGCTTTTATCAGAGTTAGAGCATTTTTACAGCTGAAAAACGCCTCCTAAAACACACTAGTTCTGGGGTTCTGGGATTTTCCAGCCAGAAAAAGCCCCCCTGCCAAAAACTGCTGATAACAGCCTATGTGTGGATGGACACACAGGATAACATGCTGGGGAATTTACTGGCTACAGAAAAAAAATGTCTGACACAGTGATGGCTGGTGCTCCATCAGTCGGGAAATATTAATTCGCTATTTGCCACACAACTGGGTGGGCTCAGGGCGCAGTGCTTTTCTCCCTGAGGCCACCCTTTTTTGAAGCCTATTAGAGCATCTGGCTCTAATCAGGTGCTTAAAAAACAAAAACACCCCATTGGAATCCATGCATCCGGTGCCCTGCAGGCAGATTAGGGGGCTGGATGCATTAGTAGGGGGGGCAGCGTCCCTGGGCCCCCAATGGATGGGCCGCCACTGGTCTGACACCAAAAAAGGCAGCTGTAAAAACCTCCAGTGTGCATGAGACCTAAAGCTTTATTTTTTTTCGTTAAAATAATAAACATGTCATACTTACCTGCTCTGTGCAGTTGGTTTTGCACAGCGTGGCCCAGATCCTCCTCTCCTCCGCTCCCACGCCGTTGCTCCTGGCTCCTCCCGCCTGTCAGGTGCTCCCACAGCCAGCAGCTTGCTATGGGGACACCTGAGCCGAGCCACACACAGAGCCACGGCTTGGCCCCTCCATCTCCTGATTGGCTGTGATTGACAACAGCCAATCCGACGTGCGAGTCCCCAGAGAGGCAAGGCTCTTGTGGACATGGCTGGATCGAGAGGGGGCTCAGGTAATTATTAAGGAGGGGCTGGGTGGGCTGCTGCACACAAAAGGTTTTTACCTTTGTGCATAGGATGCATGAAGGTAAAAAACTTGTGCCTTTACCCTTTTAAGCTGCAGGAGGGGCTGAGGTTAGAGATAACATGATGTTTTTCCATGCATGGCCAAAGAACATGTTTGCTTTGAGATATTTCACCAAAATATGGTAATTATCAAACATCTTATAAGAATAGTAAAATTAATCACATCTTACCTTTTTTCTACCTACTCCAAAAACAAATCCCTAATTGTGCAAGAAGCTAATCTTTTCTCAAAGAGCATTTTTATTGCTGTCCCATTTAAGATGGCTGTCACATTGTCACAACAATGACGGCATTCACATTTAATATTTTAATTGCAAGCTGCCATATTACTGAGTTAAGTCTCACCTGTTATGTTAGGGCAAGGTAAAGAGGCTGCTAATCTTTCCTTTCACTTTAGTAATACTGCCATAGGATCCAGGAGCTTCCATTGCCAAGTTGTTGCTCTAGCAGAGTTTAGCATTCATGTTGGTCTAACAATAAAGCCTGTGTGCTAGGTGCTGAGAGGCTTAATTTATATCCTTGTGTATAAATAAAATCTGTTTAACCGCTGTCACACCTAATAACTTTCAATAACAAAACCACAGGTGACAAGTCTTTTGTAATGAATTCCAGCCTAGCTGTATGCCAGAGCATCACTCCACTTCCTGTGCAAGATTTCTGCTTGTGTTAGCTGGGTGCCTGGGCATCCGCCAACAATTGTGTTACAAGGTACATTATCTGTCTATAAAATAGTGACAGGGCTTGTTTCAGTGTCCGTCGCTTTTATAGAAGACTACATATCTCAACCTTTCTTCCATTTATAAATACAGTGAAAGAAACTGGTTTCTGCTTCTAGTAGATCATAATCTTAAATAGAAGGCAACAGATTGGCCAAAACTGGACATGTAGTAGCATTTGTCTGGAAATAATCAAACTCTTGAAACATCCTTTGCCACCCAACAAGCAAAGGAGTAGGTTGAGTATCAATACGCAGATTTATCTCAGAAGAATGGGGAATCGGTTAACCAATTGCCAACTGTTCCATAGCACATATATATATACTGAATCTGGCACTTCTGAGTATTGGGCGCGAGTTTGCGCCGCCGGTGGCTTGCTACTGCTGTGATCCTACACAACGGGAGCTGATCAGCGGGTCCCATAGACTCAATGTCCACCTGCACCCGCTGATTGTTCGGTGCACAGGACGAACTGCGATCTGCACAGGACGAACTGTGATCTGCCTATGTAAACAAGGAATTTTGCTGTTCAGTACAGAAGGCATGGATCCTGTGTTCCTGTAAAGAAGGATCACTGATCCATGCCTTCCACTAGTAAAAGCACCTCCCCCACTACACTGACACACCAGCTAGGCACAGCGTTAACCCATTGATCTCCTCTGATGTTAACCCATTTCCTGCCAGAGTCATTAGTATAGTGACAGTGCATATTTTTAGCACTGATCAATGTATTAGTGTCACTGGTTCCCAACGAAGTGTCAGCTAGGTGTCCGATATGTCCGCCGTAACATCACAGTCCCGCTATAAGTCGCTCATTGCTACCATTACTAGTAAAAAAAAAAATTAATTAATTAATTAAAATTCCATAAATATATCCCATAGTTGTAGACGCTATAACAATCAATATACGCTTATTGGGATTTTTTTTTTACCAAAAAATATGTAGCAGAATACATATTGGCCTAAATTGATGAAGAAATTTGATTTAAATTTTTTTTTTATTGGATATGTTTTGGAGCAGAAAGTAAAACACACTGTTTTTTTTTTTTTCTTCAATATTGTTGGTTGTTTTTTGTTTATAGAGCAAAAATGGACAAACACAGAGGTGATCAAATACCACCAAAAGATAGCTTTTTTTGTGGGAAAAAAAGGACACACATTTTATTTGGGTACTGTGTCACACAACCGCGCAATTGTCAGTTAACCACTTGCCTACCGCCCACCGCAGATATACTGCGGCAGGCTGGCTCGGCTTTGCGAACCGATGTACCTGTACAGCGGTTTGCCAAAGTGCTGCTGGGGTGAGCGCGCGCCGCCAGAGGCACGCGCCCGTCCCCATTAGGCAGTGCCTAGTGAATGTGGTGAAGTTTCACTTTACAAAGATTACTCAATCATGTGCAAGGAAAAAAAAAAAAAAAACATTTGTGCTTGCACATGATTGGATAATAGAATTTAGCAGGACTTCACCTCATTCACTAAGCTATGGTGCAAATTCCCTGACAAAGTGCAGCTTTAATTGCAAAGTGAACAGTCTTTGTATTTTCAGTAAATCAACTCCATTTTCTCTCATAAGCTGTTGTGGCTACAGGTCAGGAGATAAAAGGGACAGCACCTCAATAGGACACAGCACGAACAATAACTTACAGCAGGGAGTTGTAACTCCCTACCATATCCAAAGGGAAGAATACGTTTTGGCTTTAATTATAATTAAACAAATGTCCAATTTGCTATTTTTAAGTTTAATATGAAACTCTAGAAGTTCTGCTGCACTTGCGAGTATCCAATATACTTACGTTTCTTCACATTATTGTAGTGCAGTGTCTTGAAAAAGTATTTATAGCTCTTGAAATTTTCCACATTTTGTCATGTTACAACCAAAAACCTAAATGTATATTAAAGGGATTTTATGTGATAGACCAACACAAAGTGGCACGTAATTGTAAAGTGGAAGGAAAATGATAAATGGTTTTCAAATGTTTTTATAAATTTATATCTGAAAAGTGTGGAGTGCATTTGTATTCATTACAATACAAGTCAATACTTTGTAGAACCACCTTTCGCTGCAATTACAGCTGCAAGTATTTTTGGGTAGGTCTCTACCAGCTTTGCACATCCAGAGAGTGAAATTTTTGCTCATTGTTCTTTGCAAAATAGCTCAAGCTCTATCAGATTGGATAGAGTGTGTCTGTGAACAGCAATTTTCAAATTTTGCCACAGATTCTCAATTGGATTTAGGTCTGGACTTTGATTGGGTCATTCTAACACATGAATATGCTTTGATCTAAACCATTCCATTGTAGCTCTGGCTGTATGTTTAGGGTTGTTGTCCTGCTGTAAGGTGAACCTCCGCCCCAGTCTCAAGTCTTTTGCAGACTATAACAGGTTTTCTTCTAAGATTGCCCTGTATTTGGCTCCATCCATCTTCCCATCAACTCTGACCAGCTTCCCTGTCCCTGCTGAGGAAAAGCATCCCCACAACATGATGCTGCCACCACCATGTTTCATGTGTTCAGGTTGATGTGCAGTGTTAGTTTTTCACCACAGATAGCATTTTGCTTTCTTACCAGAGCACCTTCTTCCACATGTTTGTTGTATCTCCCACATGGGTTCTCGCAAACTGAAAATGGGACTTCATTATGGCTTTCTTTCAACAATGTCTTTCCACTATTCTATAAAGGCCAGATTTGTGGAGTGCACGACTAATAGTTGTGCTGTGGACAGATTCTCCCACCTGAGCTGTGAATCTCTGCAGCTCCTCCGCAGTTTCCATGGACCTCTTGGCTGCTTCTCTGATTAATGCTCTCCTTGCCTGGCCTGTCAGTTTAGGTGGACGGCCATGTCTTGGTAGGTTTGCAGTTGTGCCATACTCTTTAAATTTTCAGATGATGGATTGAACCGTGCTCTGTGAGATGTTCAAAACTTGGGATAATTTTTTATAACCTAACCCTGCTTTAAAATTCTCCACACTTTTATCCCTGACCTGTCTGGTGTGTTCCTTGGCCTTCATGAGGCTGTTTGTTCACTAAGGCTGACTGTACATGTTCAATCGTCTTGTGCAATTTTCCTTTAGATTTACCAAAAACCATACAATATGAGGTCAAAGCTAAACAACTTTTAATTGTATCCAATTAGACAGGCCCTTGCACTACATAGTTTAAGGTAAATCTAAGGAAAAATTGTACAAGAAAATTGAACATGTATGGTCAGTCTTATGCCTCGTACACACGCAACGATTATCGGCCGACCGATCGTCCGACTTTTGTCCAGAGTGGTGTTTTGTTGGTTGGAATGTGCCTAGACTGCACACGAATTTTTTCGGCCAACAAAAATCTACTTCAGAAGTGATGTCATGTGCTGGTTTACTTTCCGTGTGTTTTTTCTTCTCTGAGCATGCCCAGTCTTGCTCATCAGATTTTTGTCTGCCGAAATCTGTACTGACTGACGGGAAATCGGCCGTTGTGTTGACGGCCAACAAAAATTTTATAGCCTGCACACCAGATTTTTTTTCGCCCGAAAAGTCGGAGTCGGTTGTCGGAAGCATCATACTAACAAGCCAAAAATCGGCTGATCGGACGTTGGAAGAAAATTCACGGCCAATTATCGACGTGTGTGTACGGGGCTTTAGGTTCTCTAACAAACCTCTGAGGGCTTCACAGAACAGCTGTAGTTATACTGAGATTCAATTACACACAGGTGGACTCTATTTACTAATTAGGTGACTTCCCAAGGCAATTGGTTCAACTAGATTTCAGTTAGAAGTACCATAGTAAAGGGGGCTGAATACAAATGCATGCCACACTTTTATATTTATTTGTAAAACATTTTGAAAACCATTTATCATTTTCCTTTCACTTCACAATTATGTGCCACTTTGTGTTGGTCTATTACATAAAATCCCAATAAAATATATTTACGTTTTTGGTTGTATTATGACACAATGTGGAAAATTTCAAGGAGTATGACTAATTTTTCAAGGCACTGTATGTATATTTAGCAAGTATTTAGCATTAATCTAATATATAGCTGTGGCAGTCAGTGATGCATATAGGATTCTGCCACTAAATCATTTTTCATACTAAATTTTAGATTGTTCCATAAAAGTACATGCTCGTAGTGTGCAAATGTGCAAGTTTGGCCGATGAAGAATGAAGTAGTGGGCACTTTGGTGCCAGCTTATCTCGAGGAAAGACAGTGTTGGTCAGTCAGGAAAATCCATTCCAGCTGATTTCTTTGTCCCTTGAGAATGCTTAGCCGAGAGATGTCTGTCAGGGTCAAAGACTGTCAGAGTCTACAGAAACAAGATGTTGCCTCTCCCCACTATAATTAGCTGGATTGGGTGAACATTCTCTTATGTCTGTTGGTACATTTATAGTTGGTTTTGAATGCTGGACATATTCCAGGAGCCTGTAATGCTACATACAAACTTTAATGGTACAGTTGCCGTATCATGCAAGATCCAGCCTCTAAATGATCTTTTGGATGAGAGATATAAGCATTCACATTTGCTTTGTGCCTACAGCCTACATTTGTAATTATAGTGTGTTTATCCCCTAACAATAAACTTCTCTCATTTGCTTACTCTTGCTCCCTAATATTTGTTGTGCTGAGAAAATGCAAAAAATACCTGCCGATTCTGCCAGAAATCCAGTTAGCTTGTTGCTCTCTGTACATCATGCCTGTGCTGCACTGAAATCTAAAGCACTTTTATCAGCCCTGCCCAGTTCACATTTGTATAATACAGACCCCCCCCCCCCCCCCATGTGATTAGGATGAGGCGAGGGAATGTGTTCTGGAGTCTTAAATTCCTGTTCAAAGGTGGCAACACTGCTCTTTCATAGTTACAGTACATTGAGTGGGGGTTGTCACCATGGTACAAGAACTGTGTTGCAGACAATCCCCAAGTGAAAATAAGGGGGAAAAAAGCTATAGAAAAAAATGAATTCAACCGCCACATCTAACTACCAGTAAACTGCAATATTTTATATTTTTAGTCTTAGATAACACTTAAAATATCCATCCTTGGCCATTAGAACTTTATGAAAGAAGATCTAATGGTATAAGGCAGTGGTCCTCAACCCCGGTCCTCGGGCCCACTAACAGGCCAGATTTTAATATCGAATCAATTGTGTATGCGCTTCCAGGTCACAGGACACCTAGGCGCAAAACTAATGATAGAAGTGCCACATCCTTGATATTGGATTGGAAGAGAGAGGAGAGAAAGATTGGACTTTATTGGCACCATTTGGCATGTTCTTATAGATATTTGGTACCTAAATTGCTTTCAGATGTTTGCATATACCACTTGCTCCAAGAGGAAGCTTACAGTGATAAGCGAATCAATTGTGTATGCGCTTCCAGGTCACAGGACACCTAGGCGCAAAACTAATGATAGAAGTGCCACATCCTTGATATTGGATTGGAAGAGAGAGGAGAGAAAGAATGGACTTTATTGGCACCATTTGGCATGTTCTTATAGATATTTGGTACCTAAATTGCTTTCAGATGTTTGCATATACCACTTGCTCCAAGAGGAAGCTTACAGTGATAAGCGAAACATGTAGGGCAACCTGGATTAAACTCAACATCTGTTCATCAACACTGTATTGACGGATTTCAAGAGATGGTTGTATATCCTTCTTCATAGCCGTCTCTTGATATACTTTTTGTGATTTACTTAATTGTCGCTATTAATTGTAGATTACATACTATGCTGTGTGATTCTATTTGCACATTGTTTTGAGGCTGACGCCTTATTTTAATGTGTGTAAATTGTTTGTCTGTATTTTATTCTACAAACAATTTTTTTTGGTTTTGTATTAATGCTTTTTTGTGAGTTTATAATAAAAACATACTTTTAATACTGGTGCCAATAAAGTCCAATCTTTCTCTCCTCTCTCTTCCAGGCCAGATTTTAAGTCTTACCTTGGGGAGATGCAGACTAGAATACTGCAATCACTGAGCAGTAAATGAGATCAGCTGTGATGTAATTTAGTTATCTTGCAAACCTGGCCTGTTAGTGGGCCCTGAGGACCGGAGTTGAGGACCACTGATATAAGGCCTGGAGGCTTCAGCTTGTTAAGGTGCACTATGTACAGAAAGCCTTACATTTGCAAAGCTTTCAGCATGCTTCATGTAACTTTCTCCAACCTTTCTAGGCTGTGGCATATTTTGGATTGGTGCTGCCCTAGGCAAGACTAAAATTGGGCGCCCCTCTCCTATGTAAATTTGCCCGATTCCTTCCTTTTTAACAGATGTGACTCCCTCCAAAATTGAAGGACTCCAAGTCCCAGCATGAACTCCTGAGATCTTACGAGGGGGGGGGGGTGAGAGGGGTGGGAGAGAGAGAGAGAGAGGGGAGTGGGTGAGGGAGGGTGAGAGGGGGGATAAGAGAGAGAGGGTGAGAGAGAGAGAGGGGGGTGAAAGGGAGAGAGAGAGGGGATGAGAGAGAGAGAGAGAAGGTGAGAGAGGGGGGTGAGAGAGAGAGGGAGGTGAGAGAGGGAAGGGTTGAAAGAGAGGGGGGGTGAGAGAGTGAGTGAGAGAGAGAGAGGGGGGGTGAGAGAGTGAGTGAGAGAGAGAGAGGGGGGGGGGGGGGTGGGAGAGAGAGAGGGGGGGGTGAGAGAGTGAGTGAGAGAGAGAGGTGGGAGGGGCAGCTCTAGCAGCCTGTGGCCTAGTGGCCTGTGGCGCCCTAGGCCTTGGCCTTGTCGGCCTAGGCCAAAATACAGCACTGTTTCAAGGTACCCTTCACTTCTGATGTGAAGGTGCATCTAAATGGATGCTGTTAGCTGCTCCCACACCATGATCTGTGTTTAACATCCCCAAACCGAAAACTGAAGGGGGCTTTGAAGACCTGAAAAGAGCATTGTGAAGTTTGCTGAAATGCTTTTCAACTGCTTTCTGTATACACTTCTTTTATACAAGCACATATGCGCAAGGCCTAATAGTATTTAATTTGAACAGGGAGAATAGATATAGTAATTATCTCATACAGATGCACTGCAATATAATTTTAAGGCACATTGGTCTTTATTAGCTCTCTCTACTCTCTCATGTGTGATTGTAGGGTTGTTTTTAGTGGTCTCAGTTCATAGTTCACTTGGTTTATTTGTCTTGTTTTAACATTATGAACACTGTTACTACTTAACAATCATGAGCTGTCACTGCAGTCACATTAGCAAAGGCGACAGTGATGAATTGAAACAGTGATTCTAAGGGAGCCATATCACTGAATGGACAATAAAGTTTATTTAGGCGCAAAGCAGATAAAGGTTCCTTTGCACTCTGATGGGATGCTGCAAACATTCCATGAAATAGCAGTCATTCTATTCCAGGCCTGGCTTAGCTGTCTGATAAGAAACAAACACTACCATTTTCCAACAAACTCATTTAATACAGTACCAAAGTGCATATATTTGCATTCTTTTATAATAATCTGAGGCTCCTTCACCTGCATTGTCCCACTCTGGCTTACTGGACTGCATGTGGTTATTTATTAATGTTACAGATGTATCTCCTGAAAACACAAGTAGAAAGGGGTTTTCCCTATCTTGCATTATCAGCGACCACAATAGTTGTTCACAGTTTTGTTACTGTGTTACTATTCAATGATTTGAGGTAACTATCGGTATCTGCACCTTGCGTAGTAAATTGGATTAACTGTCATTGGTGATTAGAACAGTAGCGGGTTGGCAGAGGCAGTACATGCCAGAACTAACGTACAACAGAGAACTCACTCAAGTTATGCAGCTCCACATTTTTATTTTCTCGTAACCAACTTTCTGGGCTGCATATCAACAGGTCACTTGTGGCCATGCATGAATACATGGGGTGACATTTTTTTGTTCATAGTGTTGCTCAGTTCACTGGAAAATCTCTGCTTAATGGGCTAATGTAGTTGAAAATAGGGAAGGAAACAGTACAGCTGGCCATACACCAGTAGAATTTCATACAAACAAAAATTGTTTTTAGAATGTTCTTTCAATTTTCTAAAAATGAATGGGCTCAAATTGTTTTTGACCATAGTGACGAGTAAAATTGAAGTAAAAGGATGGAGCGTTTTTCTTGAATGAACAAAGTTCTAACTGTGAATGTGGTTTTCATTTTTGAAAAATCATACTTATTGTATTGCCCATGTGCATCCAAAATTTAAATGTGAAATTCAAAACATCGGTATGTCAATCGAATAAAAATTTTCCTACAAAGTTTGTTGGTTCCTTAACCACTTGCTGACCGCCGCACGACTATTTACGTCGGCGGTCAGCGCCTCACAGGCAGAGCGACGTAGGGCTACGTCGCTAGCCTGAGAGGGTCTAGTGAGCGAGTGTGCGCCGCCGGAGGCGCGCTCCCGCGCGGTCACAGACCCCCCCGCGCATGTGACCGGCGGACCCGATGTCCGCCGGTCACTCGCGATCGTCGGGTGGAGAGGGAGAAAGGCAGGCGGCTAATGTAAACAAGCCGCCTGTCATTCTCCCCTGTGTAGGAATAGTGATCATACGGTTCTACTATGTAGGACCGTTAATCACTGTTCCTACACCTCAAGCCACAGCCAATCACAGTTAGAATCATGCCCCTAGGGACACACAAATCCCTCCCTCTCAAAAAAAGTTAACCCCTTCACTACCAGTGTAATTTTACAGTAACAGTGCATATTTATAGCACTGATTACTGTAGTAATGTCACTGGTAACCCCAAAAGTGTCAAAAATGTCAGTCAAGGGTCCGATCTGTCTGCCGCAATGACGCAGTACCGCAAAAAAAATCGCAGATCGCCGCCATTACACGTTAAAAAAAACCCCAAAAAAATGACAAAAATCTTTCCTTTTGTTAGTAAACGCAATAACTTTTGCGCAAACCAATCAAAATACGCTTTTTGCGATTTTTGTTAACAAACATATGTAGCATAAAACAAATTGGCCGAAAATGTTAAAAAATTTTAATTTTTACATTTTTTTGGGGGGGAATTTCATATAAAAAAATGTGAAAAATATTGTTATTTTTGCAAAATTGACGCTATTTTTTTGTTTATAGCGCATGATCAAAAAATTGCACGGGTGATCAAATACCACCAAAAGAAAGCTCTGTTTGTGGGAAAAATAGGACGTAAATTTCATTTGGGTACAGCGTCGCACGACCGCGCAATTGTCCGTTAAAGTCACGCAGTGCCGAATCGCAAAATACCCCCTGGTCAGGAAGGGAGTAAAATCTTCCGGGGCTTAAGTGGTTAATGGTACTATCGAATGCTCTGATTAATGTTTTAGCCTTATTCACATGGGCGTACTATTGTGTACATCAATGTGAGAGTTGTGTTTGCCCAAATGGGTTCACAGGTGTTATGTGCATTCCCATGCAGGCAGCCTATTCATTTCAATTGGAAAACAGTCGCTACATGGACATAGCCGCTGCTCCCAGTTTGACAGTTATGTGAATGCAGGTGCACAGCCCCGAAATCACAGAGTGTGTGTTTAGGACTGTGCATCCACAGCCACACAGCTGACAAATAGCTTGACTTTCAATTGGAAAGTAACAACTGTACAGACATAGTATCTGTGCGGGCAAACGTAGCTCTCACATTGCCTTATGCAATACTACATCCATGTTATTTAACCACTTCCCCCCCAGCCTATAGTAAAATGAAGGCCATGTGGGAGCTCTCCCATCCTGGGTGGACGTCTCATGATATCTTCTAGGATTGCGCCTCATGTGTGGCCCACAGGCCATGCTGCAGCGTGATCTGTCATCCGCTGTGTCCCGTAGACCATGCCAGTACCATGTGACCATTCACTGCAGATCACATGACAATTGTATACAATAGATGGCTTCCATTTATGCCATTAATTATGTATTATTGTGTTGATCTCTATGATTGGTCACAGTGATCACATGTTACAGACAGGCCCAATCATAGCTAATTCAAATCTGTAAAGAAAAGCGCACGCAACCTCGGGCAATAACGCTTTAATAAAGGACAACAACACAGTACATTGGAATTGCACTCACACTTTTCCTTTAAGACAATCGCTTTACAGCATTCCAACAGGAGCTACTCGCTCCTCCCGTCCCTCCAGATGGTGACTCTGCGGTCTCCTCATTCGCTAATCATAGCTAATCATAATAGTACACACTGAATGAATAAGTTTCATTTACAAAAAATGGTTGTTTATAACAGTGATATTTACTGTTATAAGTGATTATAGTGTGTAAAAAAGAAAAAATCCTGATCACCTCCCCAGAGGAGTACAGTCTTACTATGGCAACACTGTATTGCTCTGATCTCAGTCAGTAATAAAAAAAAAAAAAATTGTAAAAAAAAACATGAAAAAAGAAAAAAATATTGAAAACATTGGGGAGTTTTTTGAAGTTGTGAAAAAAAATGAGATAGGCTGTCAGTACATCAGGAATAATTGATTTTCAGATATACAGTATATACGATAGGTTGGGGACTCTATAACTTTCCTACATACAAAATAAAAAACACTGCTTTGAGTTTTATTCACCAAAGAATTGTAGCCGTAGAGATTTTGGTTTAAATTTATGAAGAAAGATTATTTATTGGCAACATTTTGGCAAAATTTTATAACCAAAACGAAGAAAAACTTTTTTTGTTTTTTTAGTTTATTTTAACAAAAGTTGAAAATCCAGTGGTGATAAAATACCACCAAAAGAAAGGTCTATTTGTGTGAAAAAAAATTATAACAATGTAATTTGGTTACAGTGTTGCATGACTGCGTAATTGTCATTCAAAGCGTGACTGCATTGAAAGCTGAAAATTTGCCTGGGCAGGAATGGGGTGAAAGTACCGGTGTTCCGTGAGAATTACCTACCCGTGAGAAAAACCTACCCCTCGTCACTTCCGGCGCACGGCACTGTATGTAATGCAGCGGGTACATTAAAACAACTGTGCTGCAATACGAGTCATCTCCGCTCCTGTCACTGTCACTTCCCTGCTCCCGGCAAGTAAATATTAAAGCGGCGGCGGCTGTATGAAAACATAAATCACGGAGCCGAGAGCCGCTTTTATATTGACTTGCCAAGAGCAGGGAAGTGTCAGGGACAGGAGCGGAGATGACTCATATTGCCGCACAGCTGTTTTATGTAACCGCCGCGTGGGTAGGTTTTTTTCACGGTACACCGTGATATTTACATACTAGTGCGCATGCACACTACTCAGCTCCTCAGTTGTTCCTTTAGGTATCCGGGGCTGTGAGCATGCGCACTGCTGCGCTGCTCAGCTGTTCCTGGCCGGAAGTGACGAGGGTAGGTTTTTCTCACGGGGTAGGTAATTCTCACGTTACACCGGCATTGAAGTGGTTCATTTTCATATAAACAAGCAAACTAAATTCTAATAATGTATGGCCAGCTTTAACTCTGTAGCAATTCTACCAATCAGGCATGTCTAATGAGAGTCAACGGCAGGTCCTGGTACTGAAGAGGAAAGACAGATATCTATCTTCCCATTGTTCGTAGAGGTATGGTGATGATTTTGTGATATTTATTTTATAAAGGAGAGCTACAGTATGTGCAAACAATTCAGGGACCATCAGTAGCTTCTCTAAACTTGTGGGTATTGCTTTTTCCACTGCCTTGTCCAAGAAAAAACCCTATGTATTTGATAGATTATCACACACATAAACCAATGTCCAATAGCAGTGATCATATTCTGTTAACATTTATTAACATCTCTGATAAGGTGTTCATCCTGACTTAACTTTTCTAGGAAACATGGGAAACATAAATCCCGTTATTGTGCAATCCCACTGTGCACTCCTATGAACCGCTGCCATCAATCAAATTCCACTTGTCAATTACATAAATAACCAAGGTGGAAGCCTTCATCATATGTTGACTGCTTCTGTTGCTGTCTGGGGAACAGAATTTCAAGATAATTTAGAAATAACCATCAGAGTGCATAATGAAATCTTATAGCAACTGCCTCTTTGATGGTTGAGCAGACAGATTTGCATATGTATGGGCTAACTTCATTTTCCTTTTCAACTGGATGGTTAAAAAACAAGTTTTATAAGTCCCAATGGACTAGTAAGAATTAATTGTAACTAATAATGACTGTGGCCTAATTTTGTTTAAGGGAGTGGTACAGAATGATTATTTCATAAATTATACATATACAGAAATATATTGCTCCTCTGGTTACTAAGCAAAAAATGAAATACTAAAAATGTATCAATGAACACTCAAACAATGAATTGAATAGTCCATATGGTTCAATATGGAAATAAGTCCATGTGCCAAAAGCAATGAATGCATATAGTGGAATCAAAGTGTATCTAATTCTTCTCAAGATAATAATATATCCCACTGGGGGGCAAACCACATGAACTGTTAAGGAATTCAACCACACACACGTGTCCTCCACCGTAATCAAGCCTTTTACCAGAAGGTTGTGTAGCACCCTACATGTAGGTGCTAGGTAAAGATATAGTGGGCCTTGTCTGCCTAACAGCAGGGCTGTGATTTAATAGTCAGGGTGTCATGGTTTCCAGGTGTGCCTGCTGAAGGGGGAGTCCCCCCACTGGCTCCTGTGAGAGGCTTCTCATAGGGCAGTGGAGGAAACCCAATCAGGGGACACATCCAGGCTTGTAACTACCCCAGGAGGCAGATTGTGCTGCAAAGGATTCTGGGAGTGGGTATAAGTTTGGGGGTGGCACATGACACCACGTCTTTGGCAGGAGCAGAGTCCCAGGAAGGAGAGTGCGGCTGTCTCTCCTCCTGTCTGAGGAAGGTGGATGTCTCAGGGTGTCGCCTGAGTATCCAGAGAGTGCTGAGTGAGGTGAGGGGATCCGGTGTGCCGAGAGCCTGCAGAGAGAGAGAGGGGTCCAGTCCCAGGAAAGCCTACACAGGTCGTGAGTACTTATCTTTGTCACAAATTATCACATATGTCACAGATTCTTTTGAATCTTCTTTCTTCATCAACCTTTATCACATTGGGCCTATACCCAAACACCAATCTTCACTTTTGGAATGTATGTATATATTATTTATGATTATGTATAATGAAATAAATCCAATATTATTTTAATATTTGTATCAATACCATTACTTGCCCACAAAGTCCCACCACTTTGGCTTGAGACACCAAAACAACCCACGTCGTGAGTACTTAGGATTGCCCCTGGGGGTCTGCCTGAAGTTAGAGGGGACCACTCCGGAAGAGGTTCTGGGATCCAGTGCCAGCTAGTTGTAAAGGAGGTACATAGTCAGTGGACCCTGAAGTGACAGAGGGGGAACATAGTCAGTGGACCCTGAAGCTACAGAGGGGGTACATAGTCAGTGGACCCTGAAGAGTTCCAGTTAAAGGGGGCACCTGTAGTTGGGCCCTGAACTGTACAGAGTGTGTCAGTTGCAAGTACAGATATACAGAGTTCTACTTCATACTACCTCAAGCTGGCCAAAGCGGGGGACAGTATTCGGTGATTTCTACAGCACAACAGTGTCAGGAGTTCTACAGTTCTCAGTCCTGGATCTTCTGGACTAATAGTCGAGGATTCAGCACTTCAGTGTTCTACAGGATATTCACAGCGTTAGTGAGCGTTGGCTGGCGCCGGCTGGCGTCATGGAAGCGCCAACAGGCATTTTTCAGGAGTAAAGTCCCACATGTAATTAGTTGAAGCCTCAAGGAGTATCCCACTCATTCCCTTCTCCCATCCCCTTTAAATCAAATAAAAACCACAAACAAAGATGCCGAAGTTGTCGCTGCTTCAGTTATCACACCCAGGGTCACAGCTCACATGGGCTGGAGAGAGTACCAGTACTAATGGCAGACCCACATCAGGCCACAGGTCTGAAAACCTTGCTACAGTTGTGATCCCCAATTACAGAGATCAAACACACATGAGAAATAATGGACCCCTCTGGGTGTCTCTAAATGGGATCAGTATGGTCCACTGGGTTTCAACATATGATATTCCCCAATACCAACGCCACAACTTCAGATCCAACTCAGACAGCCGCTATAGAGAGAAAAGAACATAGGCCGCACATAGTGGGAATACTGCTAGTACATGTTTATTGTTAAAAACACCAAAAGGTACTCACATAATTCAGGACTGCATTGCAATTACTACTTGGTAGATGCTGATGAATAGGTAATCTACGTGCAATTGCCAGAATGGAAAGTTGTTTGGTAAGTATTGGAAAGACATTTCCTAAAAATGTCCAGAATTTCCACTTTTTAATAATGTTTTTTTTGTTGTGATTATATTTTTATATACTAATGATAATGATTTATCATGCAGAATTTCTCAACCATAAGCAATGAAAGCATATGCGAACCGTCCTTTTAATATAGGGGTAAAGCTGATTGCACAAGATTAGAAAATCTGGCGAAGAATACCACTTTCGAAGCGATCGTACAATAATCTGAATGTTAGTACACTGCTTTCGAGAGCCGATCACAACAGTTCATCTGAAATTATATGAACGGACAAACACTTTTATGAACGATTTTCATTTAATCAGTACAGTTTTCATCCAAAAAAATTGGAAGAGCAAGACCACGCATTCTCAGACACGCAAGAATACATTACAATACAATACAACACAACTGTGTGTGAACTTATTTATTCCCAGTTGGATCCTGTCTTTGGCATTAATGATCCACTGTGATGTCTTCAGAGAGGTTTCCGGATGTGTTTTGAGGCTCTCTAGCTGCTGTAACGGCAGCCATTAGGTCCAGTAAGTTTGCAATCTTTCTCCTCTGGAGCCTGATCATCTTGATCACTGGAATAGTGGCCTCTGCTATGGACTGTTATTTGATCTACTTAATCTTACATATTTTATGGACTATTTTTTATAATTAATAGATCTCTAATATTGTGATTGCTATCTATCCGCATTTTTACAGTTTGGTATCTTGTTTTTGAGCGCTACACTTTCCTATCATCTATGTTATAAGTTAGCTATACTACGTATGTGCTAGTTGCCTTGATGGTTTTATAATTGTTGACACACAGCGCAGTTATCTTCCATTTTAAATACTACACATTACATCACTAAGGAAGTTGTATTCTGTCGTATGACAAATTTCTGTTGAAATTTCATTTTCGATATGACTAGCATGCAAAAAAGAAAAAAAATGGATGATCATTTGTCCAATATTCTCATTGTGTGTACGAGGCTTAACAAACAGTACATAACTGAAGAAAAAAATAGAGTGTAATGTTAGTTAAGTAAATACTTTGTGAGGATTGGACGGAAGGCCTTGATGGGCATCACTCTTCTTGATTTGTCACTGAGGATTAAGCTACAAGAAATTCTTCTTTTATGATGCCAACAAATGCACCCTTAAGTTATTGTAAAAGTCAGGTTTTCAGCTCCTTTTATTTTTATTGCATGTCTAAACTATGCTGTAATTGGTGCTGGGCCATTAAAAGGGTTGCCAGAAGGAGAAAGTAAACAGCCCACATACAAACAAAAGGAATTGTAAAGCAGGGTTCTTTATGGAGGTTATATTATATGTGAGACCTGGCAAACACCACTGAGCCTAACATACTTTTAATCTCTGACTGGTGACTAGAATGGAGGGAATATAAAGGTTAGAGATGAAAACTGCGGCCCGGAGCCTTGAGGTTGAAGATAAACAATTGTGCTGGTGAGAGTGACCAGCGGCAGGTCAAGCTAAAGGTTATTTAGAGGTCAGGCTGACCTGGAGAAATACATGGAAAAGGACAAATGGCAATGCCTTACTGTACAAGCAGGGGGCAGTGTAGGCTTCTCTTCAGAGACCATATTATTCTCATTGATTGTGGTAGAGCTCTATCTATGCTGTCCCTGTAATAATATGGTAAAGAGTAATTAAAACCTGGTTCCAAAAGATATACAGTAAACCCCCGCTCCATCGTGGTTCAGTTTTTGCGGTCCCGGTATATTGCGTTTTTTTTTTTTGTAATGTTATTTTACTATATAAATAATTAAAAATGAAATATTTTTGTGTTTTCCATAGCTCTTGCTATGTCTCTCAGTATCTTTTATGTGTTTAAATGAGTTTCTATTGTTTTAAAAGTGTGTTTAAAGACCTTAAAATTTTTTACACGTACAGTGACAGTAAAAAAAAAAACATGCCTACAATGCATTTTAATAGGGTTTTTCTATTTCGCGTATTTTCACTTTTTGCGGCTGGGTCCGGAACGTAACCCCCGTAATGGAGGGGGGTTTACTGTAATCTTGTAATCACACTTACTTTAATTCATATATGCTCTTTTTTTTTTTTATATTCACAGCATGACGTGGGATTTAACAGATTGCTTCATGAATCTTCTGTTTTTAAGGTGGCTCTGTTCATTTGCAAGGTCTTTATGGAGCCACGTTGTAAACACAATAATGTTAGCCCTTTCCCCAGTGACTACAGAGGGATGTGAAGCCACCATGCATGTAGACACGCACAGGCGGCACAGAGAAGCCTGCAGTCGTCTGCTCCACCCCCATGATTTTGATTGACAGCTAACCACATTATTAGTGTGCATATGCAGTACAAATTGCAAGTGTTTATGTGTCCATAGGACATATAGTCTTGGCGTCAGGGCTTGAGATAGGGATTGTGTCCCCAAAAACAAACAGATTTCCCCATCTACAAAAGCGAGGTGGATGAAGGAATCCTCCCAGCTGTTGTATTGTATGCTGACAGTGGGATTCCTTCTCTGTCATATTTCCTGATCAAAGCTGCAGCCGTTTGACTGCATGCACTGATCGAATTAAACATTTCCAGCATTCCCCTTTGAGAGAAGCCAATCATTAGATCAACTTCTCCCAAGTGGGAATGCCCATAGATGAATTGAAATTCAGCCAGTTCAGCAAGGAATCATCTATTGCCAGCTTAAGATAAGCATCTAGAACTGGTGTAGAAATCACAAGGAATTATGGAAGATTTTCAAATATTTTAAATATCTTTAAAAGAACATCTAATTTTTAAAGGAGGATTCGATACAACCTGAAGGTTACATGCAGCGGGTATATTAAAATATACAGATTTACGCTTTATCTTTCTGCCAGGAACTGTCAGAAAAATTCACCGTAAAAAATGCTCAATTTGGTGCATATTTAACCGCTTGCCGACTGCCCACAGTATATTTACTGCGGCAGTCAGCCCCGGCCAGGCAGAGTGACGTAGATCTACGTCACTAGCCTGTGACCGGCTTGTGAGCCAATAGCGGGCTCGTTCACTGAGGAGTCCGCGCGTGTGACCGACGGACCCGATGTCCGCCGGTCACAGTACGATCGTCGGTAGAGAGGGAGAAAGTCAGGCGGCTTATGTAAACAAGCCGCCTGTCATTCTCCCCTGTGTAAAAATGGAGATCAGATGGTTCTACTATGTAGAACCGTTGATCTCTGTTTTTACAATAGTACACATGTCCCATCACAGTTAGAAACACGCCCCTAGGACACACTTAACCCCTCCCTCTCCAATACAGTTAACCCCTTCCCTGCCAGTGTCATTTTTACAGTAACAGTGCATATGTACAGCACTGATTACTGTAGTAATGTCACTGGTAACCCCAAAAGTGTCAAAAATGTCAGTCAAGGGTCCGATCTGTCCGCCGCAATGTCGCAGTCCCGCAAAAAAAAAAATCGCAGATCGCCACCATTACTCGTTAAAAAAAAAAAACACCAAAAATGACAAAAATCTTTCCCGTAGTTAGTAAACGCGATAACTTTTGCGCAAACCAATCAAAATACGCTTTTTGCGATTTTTTTTTTACCAAACATATGTAGCATAAAACAAATTGGCCGAAAATGTTAAAAAATTTAGATTTTTAAATTTTTTTGGGGAATTTCATGTAAAAAAAAGTGAAAAATTTTATTTTTGCTAAATTTACGCTCTTTTTTTGTTTATAGCGCATGATCAAAAAATCGCACAGGTGATCAAATACCACCAAAAGAAAGCTCTGTTTGTGGAAAAAAGGACGTGAAATTCGTTTAGGTACAGCGTCGCACGACCGCGCAATTGTCCGTTAAAGTCACGCAGTAAAAAATCACAAAAAACCCCTTGGTCAGGAAGGGGGTAAAATCTTCCGGCGCTTAAGTGGTTAAGATACGCATTTAAGTGCATTAATGCACATATGTATGCACATTCATGTATGTAAAGCATATGCATATAATTTCTTTCTATTATTAATAAAGAATAGCGCACACATGCAAAAGAAATGACTATCAAATATGGAGACAATCCATAAATAAAAATGGGGATTTAGTCCCACCATATGGCCATATCATGCTCAAGCCCACCACTACGTCAAAGTACCCCATTGTCAGTGGGTCCTACACTATCCATAAAAAAGGGGTGAATCCAGCCTCTCTAACCCTTGGAGACAACACTCCTTGCTGGGAGAGATGTGCTAATGCACTACAGGGGACTCCTCCTATATCTACTTGATAGTGGACACTGATAGAGTACAGGTATACATGTTCAGGGTTTGCTCCCCCAATTTTTTGCCTGTTTATTATGTATTCGGTCTGACCAGACTTCTGAGGTTGAGCACCCCACCCCCCACACACACCTGTACTCTATCAGTGTCCACTATCAAGTAGATATGGGAGGAGTATGGCCATATGGTGGGACTAAATCCCCATTTTTATTTATGGATTGTCTCCATATTTGATAGTCATTTCTTTTGCATGTGTGCGCTATTCTTTTTTAATATACATGTCGTTTGGTTCATAGCTGCACCGGCTTTAGATATACATGTTCATGGTTTGCTCCCCCAATTCTTTGCTTGTTTAATTTCTTTCTATTGCCTAAAATATTAATTTGTTCTAGCCACTAGTCTGAAATTCCATGCATACATTCGCGTTTATGCGCACACATGTGTAAATTATGCCAGTCTCTTAATGCAGGTTTGGGGCATCTTTTCATGCTCCTAAAATACAAATGCGACAATATGCATGGACACATTGGCTAAAAAAAAAACAAACAAAATGCATTTAAAAGCAATTTATTTTCTGCCCATGTGCATGTAACCTAGGGCAGGCCATAGATGATGGGGGGATCCCTTCCATTGAGCTATTGTGTTCTCTGAGGTGGGCGCAGGGAGCCTTCCATGCTGGGAGAACACAGTGATTATTGCTAGCAGCTATAACCGCTGGGATTAATTGCATGTAAAAATCTGACATGATAATTGTACCCAAGTCAAATGATGCTTTGGTTCAATTAGATTGGTTCCAATCTCCACCAGTCCCTGCTGAATCGGCCGAGATTCTAACCATCTCTGGCCTGCCTAACACTGAAAAAAAGAAAACTTCCTTGAAATGATAAAAAAAATTCAAAATGTAAATCAAATATGTTTCTCCCAAATATGTTGGCAAATAATAAATAATAAAAATCATACTATGGACATAAACTCTTTTAATGCCATCAAAGACCACTGTCCCATCACAGTTAGAAACACGCCCCTAGGACACACTTAACCCCTCCCTCTCCAATACAGTTAACCCCTTCCCTGCCAGTGTCATTTTTACAGTAACAGTGCATATGTACAGCACCGATTACTGTAGTAATGTCACTGGTAACCCCACAAGTGTCAAAAATGTCAGTCAAGGGTCAGATCTGTCCGCCGCAATGTCGCAGTCCCGCAAAAAAAAAATCGCAGATCGCCACCATTACTCGTTAAAAAAAACACCAAAAATGACAAAAATCTTTCCCGTAGTTAGTAAACGCGATAACTTTTGCGCAAACCAATCAAAATACGCTTTTTGCGATTTTTTTTTACCAAACATATGTAGCATAAAACAAATTGGCCGAAAATGTTAAAAAATTTAGATTTTTACATTTTTTTGGGGGGAATTTCATGTAAAAAAAAAGTGAAAAATTTTATTTTTGCAAAATTTACGCTCTTTTTTTGTTTATAGCGCATGATCAAAAAATCGCACAGGTGATCAAATACCACCAAAAGAAAGCTCTGTTTGTGGAAAAAAGGACGTGAAATTCGTTTAGGTACAGCGTCGCACGACCGCGCAATTGTCCGTTAAAGTCACGCAGTAAAAAAATCACAAAAAACCCCTTGGTCAGGAAGGGGGTAAAATCTTCCGGGGCTTAAGTGGTTAAGATACGCATTTAAGTGCATTAATGCACATATGTATGCACATTCATGTATGTAAAGCATATGCATATAATTTCTTTCTATTATTAATAAAGAATAGCGCACACATGCAAAAGAAATGACTATCAAATATGGAGACAATCCATAAATAAAAATGGGGATTTAGTCCCACCATATGGCCATATCGTGCTCAAGCCCACCACTACGTCAAAGTACCCCATTATCAGTGGGTCCTACACTATCCATAAAAAAGGGGTGAATCCAGCCTCTCTAACCCTTGGAGACAACACTCCTTGCTGGGAGAGATGTGCTAATGCACTACAGGGGACTCCTCCTATATCTACTTGATAGTGGACACTGATAGAGTACAGGTATACATGTTCAGGGTTTGCTCCCCCAATTTTTTGCCTGTTTATTATGTATTCGGTCTGACCAGACTTCTGAGGTTGAGCACCCCACCCCCCACACACACCTGTACTCTATCAGTGTCCACTATCAAGTAGATATAGGAGGAGTATGGCCATATGGTGGGACTAAATCCCCATTTTTATTTAGGGATTGTCTCCATATTTGATAGTCATTTCTTTTGCATGTGTGCGCTATTCTTTTTTAATATACATGTCGCTTGGTTCATAGCTGCACCGGCTTTAGATATACATGTTCATGGTTTGCTCCCCCAATTCTTTGCTTGTTTAATTTCTTTCTATTGCCTAAAATATTAATTTGTTCTAGCCACTAGTCTGAAATTCCATGCATACATGCGCGTTTATGCGCACACATGTGTAAATTATGCCAGTCTCTTAATGCAGGTTTGGGGCATCTTTTCATGCTCCTAAAATACAAATGCGACAATATGCATGGACACATTGGCTAAAAAAAAAACAAACAAAATGCATTTAAAAGCAATTTATTTTCTGCCCATGTGCATGTAACCTAGGGCAGGCCATAGATGATGGGGGGATCCCTTCCATTGAGCTATTGTGTTCTCTGAGGTGGGCGCAGGGAGCCTTCCATGCTGGGAGAACACAGTGATTATTGCTAGCAGCTATAACCGCTGGGATTAATTGCATGTAAAAATCTGACATGATAATTGTACCCAAGTCAAATGATGCTTTGGTTCAATTAGATTGGTTCCAATCTCCGCCAGTCCCTGCTGAATCGGCCGAGATTCTAACCATCTCTGGCCTGCCTAACACTGAAAAAAAGAAAACTTCCTTGAAATGATAAAAAAAATTCAAAATGTAAATCAAATATGTTTCTCCCAAATATGTTGGCAAATAATAAATAATAAAAATCATACTATGGACATAAACTCTTTTAATGCCATCAAAGACCACTGAATATTTTTTTAAGATAGTTGGGCACCGTTACATATATCCTGAACAGGTCGCATGACTGCTGTAAAAAATGACTCTCCTTCCAAGTCCTCCCCATAGCAATACCATCTCATTATCTGCGAATATCCCAATGCTGTGTTAACATACACAGTATATAAGGGGTCCAGTTAATCCTAGACTTTCAAGTCTGTTTAATACACTTTAAGCTTTTGGGTGGCCTGGGAGTGCTAATCTCTCCTCATTACCTTTTGGTGTACATTTTTTAAACATCCTTCATTTTACCCTCTCTACTCTGACTCATCCTCTTTTCATTTATGGGTACAGTTACACTTAACTAACTCTTGTAGACTGGTTACAGCCAACTCGCTTAAATCCTTAGCCTCATTATGTGAACAATCCCACTTTCGTAGATCTGGACTATTTCGCTACCGCCAGGTGTCACATTTTTTCACACCATACGTTCACTCCCATTCTTCCCTAAATAGCCTTACCCTCTTCAAGCACATTCGCTTGACTGATTCTCATACCCCAGACCTTATTTCCCAATTATATTTACACCTAAACTCAGCCATCACTTCCTTACCTGCTTAAATGAATTAATGGGAATCTGATTTAAACATACACCTAAAACAGGAGGATGAGGCTGCAATATGGGAGTGGAATAGGTCATGTACCCAAAACATACAAGCACTTGCAACCAATTGTAAAGTTCTAACTCAATGGTAACTGGTCCCAGTGAGAATTTCCAAATTCCTTCATAACCCCCCCCCCCCCCCCCCCCCATTAGCTTTGGAGGCTGTGGTGAACTGGGGAACACACGTACCACATTTGTAGAGATTATATGAAAGACTTCAATTAAAAAGTGTTGTACACTTATCCAGGTGCCAATAACCCCCCTGGACCCAGCCTTGGCTCTATTGAATCACTGTACACACAATTTAACTAGAGCTCAACTTAAACTTTCCCTGCAGGTCACAACAGCATCCAAGCAAACTGTTGCAATGGCTTGAAAGACTCTAAAATTGTGCATACTTGAGACTAAGCACAGAATTTCCCAAGCAATGATCCATAGTAAGATTGAGGCCGCTCTGTTAGACAGAATGCCAAAACATTTAAATATATTGCAACCCTGTGTGGATAATTTCCTGGCTTTAGGCTTTGATGCCTCTGTTTTAGAACCCTGAAGTGTTCTAGCATTGATGTTGTTCATACTTTTACCCTTACTGGGTACCTGCAGAAGACCTACTCTCACCCCTCTTACTTTTCCCCTTTCCTACTTCCTTTCCTCTCATTCTTAGATTTAATGATTCCTTTTGCCTTTATCACTTAATTGCACATCTACTACTCAGTATTTGCCTAAATGTTGATTTTTGAGTTCTGAAAATATACTGTAACTGTACAATAAATACATGTAAAAAATCCAATATGCTGGTTGTACCCAAGTCGATCAGCCTTCCCATGGATTGTCTCTGCTGGCCAGCTTAAATCAATAACTTGTTTGATTACCACTACACTATTACTTTCGTACTCTTAGTGCTTTTATTGTGCCTTCCCCACATTATATTTCCTATACTGTACTGTATCCAAGGCCCGCGTTACCTTTAGGCAAGCTAGGTGCCAGCATAGAGTGCACATCAGTTGGGGGCGCGCAACACAATCCCCCACCTCCACCGCCCACTCACCTGCCTGCTGGCTCGCCTGCTGCCCATCTACACACTGCTGTATTCTGTATATTCCGATTCCCGTAAGAGGAGGGAGAAAGAGGTAGCCTAGGTCTGCCCCACCTCCTTACCATGTCCCCCCCTGTGCCCGCCCACAACCCCCGCATGTGGGCGGGAGATTTCAAAGCAGCCAGTGTTCTCCACTGTTCACGAAGCTGCTTGTTGTCTTCACTGTCTTCCCCAGCTTGGTTGCCTTCCACACTCCACCTGCCCACCTGCCTACACCTTCACGAGTCTCCAGCCAGGCACGGCGGTTCCCCACCCTTTCCTCCATTGGGGCTTCCTCTTCATCTGGTTGGCGAACACAACAGTACTATCTGCCGAAGCCCCATCCAGCCTAGCAGAGATACAGCAAGAATCATGCAGGAGGACTTCCATTCAGTGAGTCCTTGCCTTGCTCTGTCGTTCTAGTGTGGCGACTTCCTACCTTTCATGTGCCATAGTCTTCCTGCCTTCCATGTGCCATAACTTTCCTGCCTTCCATGTACCATAGTGATCCTTCCTTCCTGCCTTCTAGGTGCCATAGTGATCCTGCCTTCCAAGTGCCATAGTGATCTTTCCTTCCTGCCTTCCAGGTGCCATAGTGATCCTTCATGCCTTCCAGGGGCATAGTGATCCTTCCTTCATGCCTTCCAGGGGCATAGCGATCCTTCTTTCCTGCCTTTCAGGTACCATAGTGATCCTTCCTGCCTTCCAGGTGCCATAGTAATCCTTCCTGCTAGGAAGCCCTAGGTCCGCTCCTGATGATAGTCTGTGTGACGAAACAGGTTGGGCAGGGCTAGGTACTGTAATGCTGATGCACACACATGTAGAGGGGTTTTTTGCAGTGGTGCAGCGCCTGAGAGACATTTACTGCAGGCTGTATATCCCAATTGATGGGTTAAGCACTTGCTTTACAAGTACGATTTCTTTTCAATTAGTGTTTTAAATAACGTTACATTGTTTTTTTTCCTTCTGTGCTTTACTTAATAGATCCATAAGGAAATAATAAAAGGAACCAGGAAGTCCTACACTTCCCTGTCCATCTAGCATTATTGCACAATCCTGTTTGACCATCATGTAATGGGAGGTCAAACAAATCTGGTGAGAGATCCTAAACCACCGGAAATGCACTTTTAAAGGTGTGAAGCACGAATATTGCTATGGATCTTTTGATGCATAGGAATTTTATTAAGTTCAAACACTTTGTATCACTGAGAGAGGTTCTACACATATGATTTTGCACCATTTGTTTTAATGATCACTGAATTAACGTTTGATTTAATCACTATGATAAATCTGTTGTTTTATTGATTTGATGTGAATTTTCTTTTTTATATACAGTGAGGGGGTTATGCAGTAATTGAATCTTGCTATTTTTCCTTAGTGTTTTAAGAAGTACAAAGTTATCTAGCCTTAAGCCACATTTTAAAGTGGACCTAGCCTGAAAAAGCAAGGTCCAGCTGTTTCTTAACCTCCCACCCCTCGTGTAAAATGCTAGGTTAAACGTAAAGGGTAACTCCACTTTCGTGGGGGAAAAAAATAGCAAATAAAGAAAAAATAATACAGCGTATTCAATTGTGACACAAGTTATATTGTATTTGAATGTTATTAAAAATTACCTTTCCTTTTCAATCGGCAGCTGCTGTAATTTTCTGAAAATGCAATGCAATATGGCTACCTGGAGGTGTTCTGTACACAGAATGTGTACTGACCACACCCCAGAAATATAATTTCCTGCTTGTGTGATTGGCTCACCAATTTTCCCAGAAGTCTGCCTAAGATACAAGTCAGATTTCTGGCATCCCCTGCAGCAAAAATTAAATTTTTAGTGAGATACTCCCAATAGGAACATTTCTAAAGGGATGCAGGCTCAGCAGCTTTACTCATTAGTGCTCTGCAGTTGCACAGCTGATTAATAGTTATGAAACCACCCCCATTAAAACCACTCAGCACAGAGGCACAGAGGAACAAACAGTGATTTCTTCAGAATAGCAAAATATAGGAATCTGCAACAAAGTTTGTTATAATCCCTGCAATGTACAGAGATCACCCAGAGGGGAATGTTTTTTTCTCAACAAAAGTGGACTTACGCTTTAAAGGGTAACTCCACTTTCATGGGGGAAAAAATAGCAAAGAAAACAAAAAAATAATATAGTATATACAATTGTGACACAAGTCATATTGTAATTGAATGTTATTAAAAATGGCCTTTCCTTTTCAATCTGCAGCTCTGTCATTTTCTGTAAAATGCAATGCAATATGGCAAGTTGGAGATGTTCTGTTCTGAGAATGTGTACAGAATGACCCCCAGATATGTCATTTTCTACTTGTGTGATTGGCTCTCTGATTTTCACAGAAGTCTGCGCTAAGTCAGATTTCGGGCAACTCCTGCAACAAAAATGTCATTTTTAATGAGATACTCCCAATAGGAAATCACATCTAAAGGGATGCAGGCCCAACAGCTTTCCTCATTAGAGCCCTGCAGGTGCAGTAGCTGGATGATAATTATGAAACCACTCCCATTAAATTCACTTACAACATAGACACACAGGGATTTCTTCAGAGAGGCAGTTTTGAAGTTAACATTTATATGGTCCAGTTGCACTTTACCCACTTAGCGACCGCCCACCACAGTTCTACTGCGGCAGACTCTAGGGGGCGAGCGTGCGCTTCCGGCGGCGCGCTCCCCCCCCACTCATCAGCTGGGGAGCCAGTGCGTGTGACCGGCAGCTCCGATGGCCGCCTGCCACTCGCGATCTCCCGCACCTGAGAGAGAAGGATGGACAGCTGATGTAAACACAGCCGTCTGTCATTCTCCCTTTTATTATCACAGAGGCTATGTGATCCTGCTATATAGGATCGTATGTATCTGTGATGATCTCACAAGCCACGCCCCTCTACAGTTAGAATCACGCCCCTAGGGTCACACTTAACCCCTTGATCACCAGTAATGTTAACCCTTTCCATGCCAGTGTCATTTTTACAGTAATAGTGCATATTTTTAGCACTGATTACTGTACTAATGTCACTGGTACCCCCAAAAGTGTCAAAAATGTCAGTTAGGGGTCCGATCTGTCCGCCGCAATGTCGCAGTCCCTCAAAAAATCGCAGATCAACGCCATTACTAGTAAAAAATGAAAAAAATAAAAATGACATAAATCCTTCCCATAGTTAGTAAACGCAATAACTTTTGCGCAAACCAATCAAAATACGCTTATTGCGATTTTTTTTACCAAAAATATGTAGCAGAAAACCAATTGGCCTACAATGTTAAAAAATTTTGATTTTTAAATTTTTTTGAGAATTTCATATAAAAGAATGTGAAAAATATTGTTATTTTTTCTAAATTGTCGCTTTTTTTGTTTATAGCGCAAAAAATAAAAATTGCAGAGGTGATCAAATACCACCAAAAGAAAGCTCTATTTGTGGGAGAAAAAAAAGGACATCAATTTCGTTTGGGTGCAGCATGGCATGACTGAGCAATTGTCCGTTAAATTAACGCAGTGCCGAATCGCACAATAGGGCCTGGTTATTGAGCAGCCAAATCCTCTGGTCTTAAAGTGGTTAAATATAAATACAAATCTGGTTTTATTTAAGACATTTCAATTATTTCTAAATACTAGGCTACATTTTGAATGATATTTGGTTATTACTTGACTATCTTTGAGCCAGTGTCCAAAATGTTTTTTTACATGATGGTGTTATTTCATATAATGAAAGGAAGCTGACTTGGATTCAAAGCGGTCATTCATCATTTTACTAGAAGAAGTTAGACAGATCAAGTCAACTATAATCCACCACAGATATTTCTGTGTAAACCTGGCATGATGGTTGTCATTTAATACTTAAATCAGCTTTATTTCCCTTTGTATCGCCCTTTCAGTAAGCCATAAATCAACAGGCATAGCTTTGTTTATGAACTTCTTAGCTGAAGAAGTAGCTGACAATCGTTATCTGATGACTCTCTAGGTTAGGATGCCTAGATGGTTTTGTCCAATCTTTAAAGCTTAGGAAGGTTGCCAGGATGAATTAAATATGCTTGTATACAACTAGTGTACTCCTTATCATATAATGCCTTTTCCTGCTTCCCCTAAATGTCCTTAAAATGCATTAAGATCACATTAAGACGAGTGAAGGACTTTACAATGCAGTTTCATTCAATGCATGTTTACAAGGGAATAGTAACGTAATGCACTGACACAGAAAAAGAAACAAGGCTTATACTGGGCACTACCCTAAAGCAGGCCATACACTAAACGAAAAAAAAAAAAAAGGACAATAGCGATTTAGAAGAATGAAAGAATTTTTGGAAGGGCTAAAGACACTAAAATTCATGTAGCGACCAAATTTCGAAAGATAAACGTTCAATGGACATAAATAAACTGGTTTATCATACCATTTGGTCACATTAGAAGGGAAATTACTAAATAAACTTGACCTCTTCTGTGTTGTGTATGCCCGCTTGGTGAACCGTTCGTTCATTGTGGACAGCTCCTTCCGTCCCTTTTCGTTATCGGTATCTTCCCGACTGTAGTCAATGGCAAACTCAAATGTATTATGTGTCCTGCTAGCTGAATGTGCATTTGAGCTTGTGTAGATGAAAGATCGTTGCATCTGTATGTTACATTATCACAAATGTGTTTACTTCCAGGTTAAAGTTTTCTTGCACCTGCGCACAAATAATTAAACCATTTTTCATGTGGGAGAAAGCCACTAACCTTAAAAAATTTGTTTTCAATAAAAATATTTCAAAATTTTCAATCGAATTTTCGGGGCTGAATTGTTTATGGTTTGTCATCCACTAAATATTAGAAAATTGTCAGAACTTTCGAAACAATAGAATTTCATTAACTTTTTCTTATAGTGTATGGCCAGCATTATTGCAGAATAATTAAATTGTTTGGGCAAATAAGAAAACAACATATTCAAGACATCTCTGCAATACACACATTTTCTCATGTTTTGTCTTTGTGAATTTTCTGTGATTTTTCACAAAACAAACCTGTTGATCCCCCCTAAATCCAGTAAACTCCCAACTTCCTGTTTGAGCTAAAAAAAACGGTGCCTTTTATGAACTGAAGTGCCAAGCAATGTTGTCAAACTCCAGTGAACTCCACGTTATCTCTTAGGCTCAGTGCACATAACAGCATCAAAAACTGAGTGCCAAAGTTGCA
Source organism: Pelophylax lessonae (assembly GCF_965119305.1). NCBI lineage: Eukaryota > Metazoa > Chordata > Amphibia > Anura > Ranidae > Pelophylax > Pelophylax lessonae. The sequence goes on from NC_138772.1 coordinate 399,339,700, forward strand.
GGCATTGCTCCTTCCTATGGTATCCAAGTGTAACGCTCCTGCGTTTTCTGAAACAAGATGGATTTGCAGCTGCAGAAAAACTCCACTCAGCAGTCATGTAGAGATACGTTGAAATACCAATTCCAACTCCCAAGACTCATCACTGTGGTCTGTCTGATTCAGCATACAAATATACACACTCAATAAGATGTTCCTGGAGTGATAGATGTATATAGCAGTATAGTGGTGATGAGCTGAAGAGACAGGTATGAACAGTGACAATAGGTGAACAGCACTTGAGAGAAATGTTCATGAGAGTATAGATGGTAACAGGTAGGATGCAGATAGGTTAGCAATCATGTATGGTAGTAGGTGGTAGGACAGCAGATGACATACAGGAGAGACTAACCCAGTGCAAGGATAGATGTTAATAGGCTCAAGAGCTAGCAATCCAAACAACAGTGCAGATGATAGTTACAGTCCTTAATATGCAGAGCTAGATAGTGTAAGCTTAGTAGGAAGGTTATGGAGGATTCCCCTGTGGGGTACTTATCACTAATAGCAAGCAGTAGTAGAGAGGTTCGGTATGAGCGAGTGATCCGGTAGCGTGATACAGGGATCAGCAGCGAGGTTCCGACAGCGAGGTACGCTTGTAAGCATATGAGCTTCAAGGCAGGTTGAACGAACATGTGAGTGAGAACGCCGGCGGTTGAAATAGCCGCTCTGCGGCGCTCAGTGATGACAGCATCGGTCTTAAAGGTGTATGCGCACCTACCAGAAGAGAATGGTGGGACGCATACACTGAATTGGAAAGTGGAATAAGGGTACCAGAGGTACCAGAACATTACAGTACCCCCCCTTAAGGCCGGCTCCGGAAGGCCTCTAGAACTGTTTTTTCCGGGTATTTCGCGTGAAAATTGTGAATCAGCCTAGGGGCATGTATATCAGAGGTATCCAGCCAGGTGTCGTCTTGGGGCCCATAGTTCTTCCATCGTACTAGATATTGGAGTCTTCTTCTGTGGATACTAGAATCCAGAATCTCCTTTATCTCATATTCTTCTCCGCCTTCAACTTGTACAGGAGGTGGAGGTGGGATGGTAGGCCTTATTCCTTGGTCAGGAACATGGGGCTTCAGTAGCGACACATGGAAGATGGGATGTATCTTGAGGTCTGTTGGTAATGTGAGCTGTACTGCAGCTTTTCCAATAAGTTTCCTGATTGGGAAGGGTCCCAAGAATAGAGGCCCAAGCTTTTTGCTAGGGATCTTTAATCTTAAGTTTTTTGTCGATAGCCAAACGAGGTCCCCAATAGCATACTGAGGAGAAGGTCTTCTACGAAGGTCATAGTACTTTTTTTGTTGACTATGAGCGTGTGAGATGGTAGTATTAAGTAAACCCAGAGAGTCTTTTATTTGGGTAAGATAGTCTGAGGCTACTGGGTTACTTGATGGAAGGATGCGTGGTGGAAGAATAGTGGGATGAAACCCATAGTTCAAGTAGAACGGACTCTGTTTGGTCGTACTGTGGGTTGCGTTGTTGTAGGCAAATTCTGCCAGAGGGAGGAGATCCACCCAATCATCCTGTAGGTATGATGTATAGCAACGTAAATATTGCTCGATGCACTGGTTGACTCTTTCAGTCTGTCCGTTGGTCTGAGGATGGTGGGGGGGAAGTGAGCTTTCGCTCGATTCGTAGTATGTGGCATAGTTCTTGCCAAAACTTGGAGATGAATTGTGATCCACGGTCAGACAAAAGAGTTTTTGGAATACCATGTAACTTAAAGACATGTTTCATCAGTAGTTCCGCTGTTTGTTTGGACGAAGGTAGTCTGCGAATAGCAACGAAATGTGCCATCTTTGTCAGATGGTCCACTGACACTAAAATGGTATTAAATCCTTTGGAAGGTGGTAGTTCTACTATAAAGTCCAAGGACACAACTTCCCATGGAGTCTGGGGTATTGGTAGACTGCATAGTAGACCGGATGGTTTTGTAGTGTCAATTTTGGACCTGGGACAGACGTTGCATGAAGAGACAAATTTTTGTATAGATGTCTTCATATCAGGCCACCAAAACTGCCTGGTAAGCAAATTAAGGGTCTTTGTCATGCCCATATGTCCTGCCATAGGCACATCATGTGACAATTCCAAGATCTTGGTGCGCATAGTAGGGGGTATGTAGAGTTTGTCGTTGTAGTAGAGGAAGCCGTCTGCATCAGCACTTAGTTGTGGTGGAGGTGAATCCAAACCTATACTGTGCAGAATCTCTTCCTTCAAGGAACTGACAACCCCAATAATACGCTTGTAGGGTATTATAGGAACGGAAGGGATTTCGGAGCAATTATCTTCAGTTAATCGTGATAGCGCATCCGCTTTTTTATTCTTGTCTGCAGGTGTGTAGGTCACTAGGAAGTTAAATCTTAGGAAGAATAGTGACCATCGTACCTGCCGGTGGGAGAGGGTTTTGTTAGTCTGAAGATATTGAAGATTTTTATGATCTGTATATATGAGTATTGGTAATCGGGTGCCTTCAAGTAGATGTCGCCAATTCTCCAGAGCCAGTTTTATAGCAAGCAGTTCCTTTTCACCCACTGGGTAATTCACCTCTGGGCTGCTTAGAGATTTAGAGAAGAAGGCGACTGGATGGAGTGGTGAAGTATTCGTTGGTCGTTGGGAGAGTACTGCTCCTACTGCCATATTTGACGCATCTACTTCCAGAATGTATTGGAGGGATGGGTCTGGATGGCGTAGTATGGGAGCAGAGGTAAAGCTTGTTTTTAACAAGCGAAAAGCTTCATTTGCTTCATCTGACCATTTAAATGGTTTCTTAATACTTGTGAGTTGTGTGAGAGGTCTCACAATGGCAGAGAAGTTCTTGATGAACTTCCTATAGAAGTTTGAAAATCCAAGGAATCGCTGTAGTGCTTTGCGGGTGGTTGGTATAGGCCAATCCTGAATACAGGATATCTTACTCATATCCATCTTGATTCCTGTTTTGGATATGATGTATCCTAGGAATAATACTTCTTCTTTATGAAATAAGCATTTTTTTAGTTTCACGTATAGATTGTGTGTGAGTAATCTGGATAACACAAGTCTTACATGTTTTATATGTTCAGACAAGGATCGTGAATAGATAAGTATATCGTCCAGATATACCACAACACAGACATCAAGTAAGTCTCTAAGGATATCGTTTATGAATCGTTGGAAGGCTGCGGGAGCGTTACATAGCCCAAATGGCATTACAAGATATTTGAACAATCCGTATCTGGTTCTGAATGCTGTCTTCCACTCATCTCCATCACGGATTCGGATTAGATTGTATGCCCCTTTCAGGTCCAATTTTGAAAAGTAGGTAGCTCCACGCACTTGTTCAATGAGTTCAGGGATAAGCGGCAAAGGATAACGATCTTTTACTGTAATGGCGTTCAATTGCCTATAGTCAATAATAGGCCTGAGACTTGAGTCTTTATTGCGGACAAAAAAAAGTCCTGCAGCTGTGGAAGAAGTGGAAGGTCTAATAAAACCTTTTGTCAAATTCTCATCCAAGTATTCCTTGAGATGGGAAAGTTCATCCTGCGAAAGAGGATAAACATGACCAAAAGGCAATTTAGAATTAGGGAGTAGATCAAAAGTGCAATCATAATCCCTATGGGGAGGCAGTACTTGAGCATTTTTCTCAAGAAAAACTTCGGACAGATCCTGATAGCATAGTGGTGCAATCTCATCTGACACCACAGACAGGATCTTTCCATAAGACGGGAGGTTACACGTACTCTCGCAATAGTAAGAGAGGAAGGTTAGGGTCAGTTTCTTCCAATCTATGGTTGGTTGATGTGTGTGTAACCAGGGAAGTCCCAAAACAATGGGAAAGTGGGGCGAAGACAATAGGTCGAAGGTAGTGGTCTCCGTATGAGACTCGTTAGTGGTGACTAGGAGTGCTTGTGTCTGATTAGTGATTGGGCCAGAAGATAACGGAATACCGTTAATAAGACTCACAGAGACAGGCTTAGGTTTTGAAATAATAGGTACTTTATTTAAAGTAGCAAAACGTATATCGATATAATTTCCGCAAGATCCTGTGTCGATCATGGCCTTAGTGGTAATCCTAGTCTGGTCCCACTGCAATGTCAAACGAACAAAAAGATAAGGGTTAGTAAATGAAGTTGTCAATCCCCCTAGGAGGACATGTGAACACTCACCCTCTTTTTTGCGGACAAGGGGACAGACGCTTATCATGTGATCCGGGGATGCGCAGTACAAGCAAAGATTACTGGATCGTCTCCTGGCTCTTTCAGTAGTTGATAAAGGTGGGCGTATGGTTCCTACCTCCATAGGAGTAGGGTCAACGGCCGAAATCCGAGAAGGACTGGACAATGGCATTCCCATTTTTTCAGCCTTTCTTTCTCGCAGCCTCCTGTCTATGTTGATACTGAGTTGTATCAAAGCATCCAGGGTGTCCGGTAAATCCGCTCGGGCGAGCTCGTCTTTAACGGCTTCTGATAGGCCGAGTCTAAATTGAGTTCTCAGAGATGTATCATTCCACCCTGAATCAAGGGTCCATCTTTTGAACTCTGCTACAAAGTCTTCTACAGGTCTCCTACCTTGTTTCAAGGACCTCAATTGAATATCGGCAGTACTCTGCCTATTGGGGTCATCATATAGACTAGCGAGTTCCGCTAGGAATAAAGCATAGGAGTTGAGAAGCTGATCATTTTTCTCAAAGAGAGAGTCTGCCCAGGCCCGTGGATCACCCGTTAGGTATGAAATAATAGTACAGACTTTGATATGATCAGTAAGGTAGGTACGAGGTTTTAGCAAGAAAAGTAACTGACAGGCGTTTTTGAATTCACAAATTTTTTTGCGATCACCTGTAAACACTAGAGGAGGATTTATTTTGGGTTCAGGGGGCTGAGCAGCGGCAAGTTGTGATAGACGGGTTACCTGCTGCTTCAGAGCCTGATTGTCTTCTTTTAATTCAGTAAGAGCGTGTATTAACGCAGTCACTTGTTGTTTTAATTGTGTCACTTGAGTGGGTAAATCTGCTGAATCCATTTTAGGGTTCGTTCAATCTGTAACGCTCCTGCGTTTTCTGAAACAAGATGGATTTGCAGCTGCAGAAAAACTCCACTCAGCAGTCATGTAGAGATACGTTGAAATACCAATTCCAACTCCCAAGACTCATCACTGTGGTCTGTCTGATTCAGCATACAAATATACACACTCAATAAGATGTTCCTGGAGTGATAGATGTATATAGCAGTATAGTGGTGATGAGCTGAAGAGACAGGTATGAACAGTGACAATAGGTGAACAGCACTTGAGAGAAATGTTCATGAGAGTATAGATGGTAACAGGTAGGATGCAGATAGGTTAGCAATCATGTATGGTAGTAGGTGGTAGGACAGCAGATGACATACAGGAGAGACTAACCCAGTGCAAGGATAGATGTTAGTAGGCCTAAGAGCTAGCAATCTAAACAACAGTGCAGATGATAGTTACAGTCCTTAATATGCAGAGCTAGATAGTGTAAGCTTAGTAGGAAGGTTATGGAGGATTCCCCTGCGGGGTACTTATCACTAATAGCAAGCAGTAGTAGAGAGGTTCGGTATCAGCGAGTGATCCGGTAGCGGGATACAGGGATCAGCAGCGAGGTTCTGACAGCGAGGTACGCTTGTAAGCATATGAGCTTCAAGGCAGGTTGAACGAACATGTGAGTGAGAACGCCGGCGGTTGAAATAGCCGCTCTGCGGCGCTCAGTGATGACAGCATCGGTCTTAAAGGTGTATGCGCACCTACCAGAAGAGAATGGTGGGACGCATACACTGAATTGGAAAGTGGAATAAGGGCACCAGAGGTACCAGAACATTACACCAAGTCAATTGACAAGATAGTAACTGACACATCTCAATTAAACTTGCTTATAGTGGAAGTTTAGTCAGAAAAGGAAGTCCTGAAAAAAGTCTAGCCTAAAGTCAGAGCCACTAGAGGCCAATCAGCTGACAAATTTAAGATTTACTGTTGCTGAAGGGGGAAGAGAGCAACAGGAATGAAACAAACTGTGCTGAAGGAACACAGATTGGGGAGGGAGAAAAGAAAAAGCAGGAGAGGCGACAGGACAAACTCTGCTGCCAGGGAGACACAAAAGAGATAAACTTAAAGTGTTACTAAACCCATGATCCTGCATTTACTATATCTGGTCTCCCACGGTACACAGAACATGAAAATGCAAAAGTTTTAGTAAATATAAACTGCTAAATACCTTTTCTCCTCAGCAGTTAGAGCAGTCTTGTGACTTGTATCAGTGTCTGCTTAAAGCTTGTAAGTGGAGTTTTTATTTTCCCCTGACCCTCTGTCTGCACATTGTCATTGGCCTTGTGCTGATCACATGCACTCTCCCAAGAAAAAAAATAAAACAACTCTCTAGCAATATATACCAAACTGAGCATGTGCAGCCTGTCCCCCAATGCTCTGTTCTAACAGGAGATGGATTGGAGTCAGTGGAAGAAGAGGAGGATCACAAAGACAAGATCACACAGCCTTTATACACAATGCAGTGAGTATATCAAGGATGCTTTACTGCATATACAGACTGATTTTACTGTTGTGGGTTTAGTAACACTTTAAGGATAGTGTCTTATATTATTTCAGTGATATTTTCTCCTATCTCACTCATAGGCAGCCTGTAAAGCTGGCTACAGATGGATCGAAATTTGGCTGGTTCTCCAGCAACGGGTCAAATTTCGATTCATCTATGAACATACTGTTTTTACTGAAGTCGATCTATCAATCTATTTCAGTACAGCCAGCCTGTCAGGTTTTTTTTTCATACGATCACTGCCGCTGGCTATAGCTGGCAGCAGTGATCATTGTATTCTGATGGCTTGAAAACAATAGAGCAGCAGAAGAGATTGCCCCATCAACACTGACTGTATTGATGGGGGAATTGAGTGATTTTTTTCCTTTAATCTGCAGTTGAAGGAAAGAAAATTTGCTTAGTGTATGACCAGCCAAAAGTTTCTTTGAGACTTCCTCCCTAACTGAGCCAAGACATACAATCAAGGCTGGAAATGTGCATATTTTAATTGCTGAAAGTGACATACAGTTTTTTTTTTAAATTTTTTTATTGAAAATTTTCAGCATACAAAATGTATTATTTCAATCCCTCCCTTAAAGGGGAGGACATAGCTATGTGCATAAAACATACAACAACCTTAAATATCCCTCCCCTAAAACCCCCCCCCCCTCCCTACCCTTTCCGAAAAAACATTAGATGAACCCTTAAATTTCCTTTTTATATTCTTGCCATACTTCCCAAATCTCTACTCTACTTTCATACTCTTGTTCTCCCCAGGGCCTTAGTAATTCTAATTTTCTTGTTTTCTCCACCCGCACCACCCAATCTTTATATGACGGAGCTTCTATTTTCTTCCAGTTTAATGGAATTAAACTTTTTGCTGAATTTAGCAAGTGGGGGATTAAGGTTTTTTTATATTGTTTAATCGACATCGACGTCCCATGAAAGAGACATGTCCATGGATCTTCTTTAACCTCTATGTTAGTAATTCTTTTAATTGATAGCAATACCTCCTTCCAATATTTATTTATTTTTGGACATTCCCACCATAAGTGCGTCATAGTACCCAATACCTTACATCCTCTCCAACAGAATCTTGAAGTCTCCTGATGGTATCTCCCCACTTCGTCTGGGGTTTTATACCACCTTGAGATCAATTTATAGTTCATTTCCGCAGTACTTATATCTATCGCAGAATTATGAACCAACCTTACGCATTTGTCCCACTGGACTCCCTCTCTTCGAGCGCCCAGTCCGTTCTCCCATTTCTCCACCGTTGGATGGGCTAACTGCTTACCCTCATTCAATATTTTATAAATATTTGAGCAGCTTTAGAAATACATGGGTATGCTCCCCCAAATTTTTTGCCTGTTTATTATGTATTCGGTCTGACCAGACTATCGAGGTTGAGCAACCCTCCCCACCCCCCCACACACACCTGTACTCAATCAGTGTCCACCATCAAGTGGATATAGGAGGAGTCCCCTGTAGTGCATTTGCACATCCTTCCCAGCAAGGAGTATTATCTCCAAGGGTTAGAAAGGCTGGATTCATCTCTTTTTCATGGATAGTGTAGGACCCACTGATAATGGGGTACTTTGACGCAGTAGTGGGCTTGAGCACGATATGGCCATATGGTGGGACCAAACCCCCATTTTTATTTATGGATTGTCTTCAGATTTGGTAGTTATTTCTTTTGCATTTTGCGCGCTATTCTTTTTTAATATAAATATTTGAGATGTTATTCTAATTCTTTTCGGAGGGTGACATACAGTTTTTGAAATCAAGGAGAGGGGGAGTGCTTCCAATTAAGGAAGTGACTGCTCTGGGCTTTTTACAAAATGGCAGCTTCTTTCCTAAAACAGGGGCAATGCTGAATGCAATTTAGATCACACACTAATTTTGGTAGCGTAATTATTAATGTGGAATGTATGTTCTTTTCTTAAAGGACATTAATTGTTATCAAACTGGTATATGTAAAGTTACGCTTTAAATACTGCTCATTCTTACTCCATCTTAGGAGTGCAGATTCTGACTTTTTACTATTTTTAAGGAGAAAGATACCATATTAACACATGAACGTGCTGGATGGAATGTGGAAAGTTTATCTTGACCATGCTAGAGATATTTCTATTAGTGCTGTGCTATATTTTGGTATTTATTATATTTCAGAGAGTCTCTTTTTTCTTTCTTAACTTTTGCTGATTGCTAATGTAAATGCTGGATTGACTACATAGAGGACAGGCAACATACAAAGTTACAGTTGGTTGCATTTAAGCTGCCATGGCCTTGTAAGTTTCTATTAAACCACCTTGCATTTTAAGTAGACTCCTACCTAAAATATAGCTAAACCCAAACCTTTTTTTAGTTTTGATGAAGTGGGGTGGGGGCTTAACTTCAACTCAGTTTTCTTTGCCATCTGTGTCTCATTTGGGATATTTCCCTTAATTTCCTATCCTGTAGACTTAACAGGAAGTGAGAGAATATCCTTCCAATGTGAAGTAAATTTCCTCTAAGAGTTCATATGTCCATATTGGAAGATTCCGCCTACTATTCCGTTCTGGTGGCAATATAACATTTTATATTTACCTTCACTTTCATTCCTGGTGACATTGTTGTTCAGGATAATTAGAGAAAGTGAATCTCCCTAACAGAGACAGAGACAGAGACTTAAGCCTAGTACACACGCAACGATTTTCCACCGACCGGTCATCCGTCTTTTGTCCAGAGTGGTGTTTTGTTGGTTGGAATGTGCCTAGACTGCACTGGACTTTTGTCGACCGACAAAATTCTACTTCAGAAGTGATGTCATGTGTTGGTTTGCTTTCTTTGTGTTCTTTCTTTTCTGAGCATGCCCAGTCTTGCTCATAAGATTTTTCCCTGTCGAAATCTGTACTGACTGCACAAAAATCGTCAGTGTTTTGACGGCGGACAAAAATTTTATAGCCTGCACACCAGATTATTTTTGGCCGAAAAGTCGGAGTTGGTTGTTGGAAGCATCATACTAACAAGCCGAAAATCGGCAGATCGGTCGTCGGACGAAATTCCCCTGCCAAATTTCGACGCGTGTGTACGAGGCTTTACAGTGGGCTTAGCCCATCAACACTCCGCCAATCTGAAATCTGTTCCTCCCCTTCTGCAGAGGACACGGGACCAGGTACCTTCTTATTCAGATGTTACCAGCACTGGAAAGATCGCGGGCCAGTGTTTGAATAACATTTCTTCAATAACAGAAATTATTCAAAGAGCTAGCAACCAAATTTTTTGCTGACACAGATAATCCTCATTAGGACTTTTGGGTTAAATGTAGAACTGTATACATGGGGAGAAGAGGGAAAACAAGACCACTAAACTTTGAATGTTTAGCTTACCAACAGCAAAAGATTCAGATTTTTCAGTAATCAAAAAAGCAACAATGCATAGGAAAGTGTGTATATATTCCCACAGACTCAATAAATAACTAGCTGAACTGCTCAACATTTCCTTTAAAACTTCCTGATTGAGTGGAAGCTTTTCGTCTAAGAGCACCAGAATAGTGGGAAATGGTATTTCCTATTTTTGACCAATACTGCTGGTCCAGAATGACTTGGATCAGTAAGAAAAGGGCCACAATGATTCTCTGGATTGCTCTAAGTTTGAACCACCAAATTAGAAATGTGTTAACCATCCAAATATCCTATCATCTATCTATCTATCCATCCATCCATCCATCCATCCATCCATCCATCCATCCATCCATCCATCCATCCATCCATCCATCCATCCATCCATCCATCCATCCATCCATCCATCTATCTATCTATCTATCTATCTATCTATCTATCTATCTATCTATCTATCTATCTATCTATCTATCTATCTATCTATCTATCTATCTCTCATCAGTGAGGTGTGCGTGACACCCTGGCTGAGTAAACAGAACAGGTAATAGGCACAGCAGACAGTGGGTCTTGGTGAAACACATGTGCAGTTTATTTACAAAGTGTATTTCCCAGATATACAGGCATCAAAACAACAAAGTAAAACAAAACTAGAAAATAAAGCCTTGCCACTTTGGGTAACCTACTAACACACTAGTCCCTAACTGTCCTCAACCAACCTACTGCTGCCCAGGCATCTACCTGTCAACAAGCATAAAAGAGTCCTAATCACACGGGCCTGGTCTAACCACACAGTTAGTTTTCTGTTCCCCAGCCTGACATGCCCAGAGAACTGGATTCCAGGGTGGAGCATCCTCCCTAAGCAGACTGGAAATTTTCTAGAGCCCAGATTACAAACCTGATTCAGCTGGATTTGTTAACCCCTCAGCCAGCCCAGCAAGCTCACTACATAGCAGAAAAGAAAAATATCATTCATTCTGCCTAAATCTGGGACAAATATATCTCCCATCCAGGACACAACCAGCAGTTTTTCCTGGCCTCATGTTACAAGAACTAGAATTGAAAAATGTAAGAACTGGCTGTTTAAGGATGGAGTGGAGGATGGACGGATGGAGTTCCCCTGTATTGAATGGGAAAAATACTGCAGGTATAAAATGCAGGCACCTGGAATTGACTGACCATACATACAGAGGCCTCCAATACCGTACTGTTTTGGTCAAATGCTGGGGTGTTCTGACAGGCAAAGTTTCTGCACTATCTCATAAAGAAGTTAACATTGTACCTGTCCCCAAACCCAATAAAGCTAAAATGCTAGAGAGTTTGAATTCAGTGGTTTTCAAATCCCTCACACCCTTTTAACTCAAGAGCCGTCTTGCCTTTGGATACCCATAAAGCCTTTGATTTAGTTAAATAGCCCTTCCTTATTTGTGTCCAAGGAAATTTTGGCTATGGTCCATTCTTTATTACATGAATCAGAATTCCAATATCCAAATCTTAGCCCATTCTAGGGTGAACAATATCAAATCAAAATCATTGTTTCCAATTTTTAGGGACTATGTAATGACTGGCATATTACTAATGGATTGGTGTAAGGCCAATGTGGTGCCTATACTTAACCACTTGCCGACCGGTCACGTTGACCGTACTGCGGCAAAGTGGCTCGCTACGTCGCTGGACTCCTCCCCTTGTGGGCGGAGCGGGCGCGAACCTGCGATCTGTGCCTGTGTCACTCAGTCCCCTCCCCCCACACACGTTAGTAAGCACCAGGCATACATTAACCCCTCCCTCTCCAATAAAGTTAACCCCTTCCCTGCCAGTGTCATTTTTACAGTAACAGTGCATATTTATAGCACTGATTACTGTAGTAATGTCACTGGTACCCCAAAAATGTCAGTCAAGGGTCCGATCTGTCTGCCGCAATGTCGCAGTCCCGCAAAAAAAATCGCAGATCGCCGCCAGATCTACGCCATTACTAGTTTAAAAAAAACAATAAAAATGACATAAATTTCCCGTAGTTAGTAGCTGCGATAACTTTTGCGCAAACCAATCAAAATACGCTTATTGCGATTTTTTTTACCATACATATGTAGCAGAAAACAAATTGACCTAAAATGTTAAAAAATTTTGTTTTTTAAATTTTTTTGGGGGGAATTTCATATAAAAAAATGTGAAAAATATTGTTATTTTTTCAAAATTGTCACTCTTTTTTTGTTTATAGCGCAAAAAGTAAAAATTGCACAGGTGATCAAATACCACCAAAATAAAGCTCTATTTGTGGGGAAAAAGGGACATAAATTTAAGTTGGGTACAGCGTCGCACGACCGTGCAATTGTCCGTTAAATTAACGCTGTGCCGAATCGCAAAATATGGCCTGGTCAGGAATGGGGTAAAATCTTCCGGTCTTAAAGCGGTTAAAAATACACTCATTGAGAATTTTTTTGTCAAAGACATGTAGCTAAATACATTTTGGCCTAAATATATGACAAAAATTGAATATATTGGATATTTTTTAACTGTCAAAGTAGAAAAATATTGTTATTTTTTCCAAATTTTCGAATTTTTTTATTAATATCGCAAAAAATAAAAAGCACAGAGGTGATCAAATACCACCAAAAGAAAGCTCTGTTTGTGGGAAAAAAAGGATGTAAATTTCGTTTTTAGTACGGCGTTGCATGACCGCGCAATTTTCAGTTAAAGTCGCACAGTGCCGAATCGCAAAAAGTGGCCTGGACGTAAGACAGCAAAATCCTATGGTGGTAAAGTGGTTAAAAAGGGATAAAAATCTTTATCAAGTAACTTCAAACTGGTTAGCTTAACTTCTATAGTTGGAAAGATATTGGAGAATTTATTAAAAGACCACATAGATGAATTTTTGGTAGAAAATAATACTTTAAGCAATAGCCAGCATGGATTCATGAAAGACAGAAATTGTCAAACAAATCTTATTTCTTTTCATGATGAAGTAAGCAAAACTTGCCACAAAATAGTGGCTGTGGATGTAGAATACTTGGATTTTGCAAAAGAATTTGACATAGTACCCCACACATGTTTAATGTGTAAGTTAAAGTTTACAGGCTTGTGAAATTCAGTTTATAAACAGACAGAAAGCTGGTTAAAAGACCGTATTCAGAGTAGCAATTCATTATTCATATTCTTTGACAAAAGATGACATTTTCAACAAATGTATACAGCACAAGATAATGGTGCAAATAATTGCGCATACAAATAGAAAAGTACAACACAGGTCAACACATAGGTCAAGGTCATCAAAAGCTAATAAGGATGGGAGAATACCATCACTATAACATCAGACAAAGTAAGTATGGTCAAGTTATGGTTATAAATGATATAGAGTTTGTGATAAAAAGTATAGCTTCAGTCTTTGCAGATGACACAAAGCTATGCAGTGGAATAAAGTTGATACAAGATGTCTTTAACTTGCACTGTTTGATTGGGCAACTAGATGAAAAATGTGGTTTCATGTTAATAAATGTAAAGTTATGCACTTGGGGGCTAAAAACATGCATGCATTCTACATGTTAGGATGAGAACAACTGAGAGGATCAATGGTGAAGAAGGATGTGGCTGTTAGATCACTGACTTAATCATTGAATACATTGCCAAGGCTACCAAAATCCTTTCTTGTATCAAAATAGGCATCGACTCCAGAGAGAGAGACATCATTTACCCCTGTACAAACCATTAGTAGGACCTCCTCTAGAGTATTCAGCTCAGTTTTGGGTACCAGTTTGCAAAAAGGATATCGGAGAATTGGGGAAAGTGCAGATGAAAGACAACCAAACTGATAAGAGGCATGAGGCAGCTTAGCTCTGAAGAAAAATTAGCTGAATTTAATGTATCCTCTCTTGAGAAGAGGAGATTAAGGGGGGGGGGGGGATATGATCAATATCCATATAATGAACGTGGTGTAGAGTTATTCACTTTAAAAGCTTAGTTCACCTTTTTCTTTTCTAAAATCCAGCTACCATATGCACCAATAATGTACCTCGGTTGCAGGAAAAATACAAGCTTTCTTTGATTTTGAGAACAAGGCTTTACCTTAGCCCTTGATATATTTCTTAGAAAGTTTCAGAAATTCCCTGGTATACAGACAGAGACAGAGGAACCAGTAAGGCACAGGAAGGCGTTTTACCAGCTGACCTCATTAGCACACCTTTCACAGCACCCTCCATGCGTACATTTGCCTGTCTTCCCCAGGATCCCTTCAGATGGGCTCCGGCTGCATGCTAAACTCCCTGGGTAAAAAACAATAACTAGAAAGTGACAAAAAATGACTAAATAGGTAAATGGTTCATATATATAAAGTGCCAGTGCAAATTAAATCCATAAATAAACAATTAGTGTAAAAAAGGCCAATGCAATAAACAATAAAGCTCTTATAGCTTGTGTAATCAAATGAGTCTCTATTTGATAAGGTGCTTCATAGGGATGACACCACAGTGTAACGACAATTTTCCACTTGCACTCCTTTCACCAGGTGAAGTGCAAGCTCACCTCCATTATAGACCCCTAAGGGTCAAAAAAGCATAAATGTAGATCAATCTGATGGACCAAACTCTGATGTTCAGGTTCCTTTAAGAACAATGGAATTCCCTCTCCACACAGCTCACACATAGGTCATAGGCAACAAACAGAAAAAACAGCCTCCAATAGTGCAGTACCTGGGTTACTGAGCTCAATACACCGCACAGGACACACTTCATAAAATGCACTCACAATTATTAGATAAAAAACAAACATATAGTAAAATCAAGCTTCTCACGTAATCCAGTGAAAACTCCCCCTTGCCAGGCTCAACATCTACACATTACGCCACCAACGCACGTGGCTTCATCTGGAGGGTACCCTATATATATATAACACTTACCTATTTAGTCATTTTTGGTCACTTTCTAGTTATTATTTTTAGCTTGATTTAGGGGCAACGTAATCACACATTTTAATATTGATTTATTGCGTATGTGGGAACATATTTGGTTATTGCAGCAGCTGCACCCTGTAGTTTCCTAATTTCTACCAATAGGTGGCAGCGCTCTACTACCACATTTATACACTAAATTCCCTGGGGCTGCATGCAACCCACAAGACACCCCTGATGTAGTGCTAGGGTCTGCCTGATTGGATACAGATTGATTGGATAGATAGTGTGTCCTTCTATTATATTGTTTTGGTAAATCTGAAGGAGATTGTACAGACATTTTGCAATCAGATTGTATAGTGTATGGCCTTATTTGTACAATTGAAATTACCTAGTTGCACTTTGTGTCATTAGATTGATATATTTTTTATTAATCTTTTAAGAAAAAGTCATAAAAGTACAAATTTGTCCATGACCGTGGAATAAGACAACAAAACAGAAAAAAAAAAATTCCAAAACATTTGACATGGAATTCAGAGCAATAGAACAGCGGTATAAACATTGGCAAACTGTGTAGCCCCCCCCCCCCCATGCCAACTGAATCTACATCGGCTGGCCCGGGCCCTGCTACTCCCCCTTTGGCACCCCCACGGAAACATACTGCACCCCGAGGGGGAGAGCGGCCACCCGACTCCCCAGCCCACAACACCAAGACTAACCGTGGAGACGTCTACCACCAGCAATTCCGCAGGGATGCTACCTGTATGCCAAGTATAGGCAGAGGCCGCGATATGTAGAGGCTGAGGACCAATAGTGGTCCGTGAACATCCATGTCATTTTATTGAACATTTCAAAAAAGGAGATGAAGAGATAGGGGAGAGATAAGGACAGGAAGAAGAGCTAGGAAAAGGAAAAGAAGAAAGTGGGTAGAAGGTAGTAAGTAGTAATAGTAGTAGAGTGTCACTGTCCAGATTCAAGGGCCCGGTCAGGGATCCCAAGCAAACTATGTGGTCCCGTCAAGTGGAGGCTCCTCCTCAAATCAGGGAGGGCCAGAAAGGTACCGCACCCGCTTTGTGTCATTAATTGTTTTAATGACACACCAAACACAGAAGCAAACACACATTGTAACACATGAAAAAACAGGTGACAAATGCAGTAAAAAACGCCTAAATGTCCCATTTACTACTTTGCCACGTGTAGCACAGCCCATTGAAATTAACGGGCAGCCCTGTGTGTGTCACTGGAAAGACGAGCCAAAACATGTGCTCCCACTACTCTAGGTGTGAGTAGTGCCTGAAAGTGAAATTGGTGTGTTTACACAAGAACAATGAGGTTCCATTCACATCTGTGTGTTTCCAAACACTGGGCTTTGTCATGCATTTCAGAAAGGCTGCAAATTTGCATTGTGCTTGTGTTTTCATTATATGTAAAGGCACCCCATGCGCACGAAATTCACCAAAAATTACAGTAACTACCACCACGTTCCACTCCAAAAAAAAGTTCTGGAGCTTTTCTGGGGCAATTATTACAGGTAGGGCAGACCATTCAAGTGAATAATGTGCCCTATGCATCACAAGTGAAAACGCTCTAAAAAAAACAAAACAAACACAGAAATGTGAGTTTTTACTACGTGGAGATGTGAACGAGGCCTCCACCGACTCCATCCTATGTACTTGTATAAAGATGGCCATACACTATGCAATTTGACTGTACAATCCTTGTATAATTTCCATTAGATTTACCAGAACTATTGAATAGGGAGACACACCTAAACAATCCATTCAATTTTTATCAAATCAGACAGGTCCTTGTAGGACATAGCTAATGGAAGATCTATAGGAGATTGTGCAATCAGATTTTATAGGAAGTGGAAGGTAGTATTGTAATGAGGGAGTTGTGGTCCAGAGTGAAGAACACGCCGTAACACACCCTCTTCTGTGACGCAATAAGGAAGTGAAGACTTCTGGGAGATGACCTAACAGGAAAGGAAAGCTTAGAAAGCTATGGAATCTGAAAATAATTTTTAAAAAATAAACTAAACTGACAATATTTTAAACCTCTAGTGGATAAGGTAAGTGAAAGAAAAGCATATTGGGATGGCTGGGCCCTAAATGGCATTTGAAAACTCTTATATGTATTATGAAAACTGAAATCTGCCAAAAAGGTGAACTTACTTTTTAAGACCAATCCAAAAGGCAAGGGAGGACACTTAATGTCTGGATGAAAAGAGAATAGACCTCCAAATACGGAAAGGCTTCTTCACAGTTAGAACTTTTAAAATGTGGACTAAACTCCCTTTAAGAACTAGTTCTAGTCAGCTCATAAGATTGTTTTAAAAAAGGTCCTTTCCTAAATGCATAATAATATATATATAAAAAATTCCTTCCCGATCCCTGAGAGGCAATCAGATATTTCCTGGATCAACTTTACCTATAAATGTTAGTACCCAGTTATAATATGTACACCTAGGAAAGAATCCAGGCCTTTTTTAAAGCAATCTACTGAGCTGGCCAGAACCACCTCTGGAGGGAGTCTATTCCACACTTACTTCTCACAGCTCTCACTGTAAAGAAACCTGTCTGTATTTGGAGACTAAATCTATTTTCCTCTAGATGTAAAGAGTGCCCCCTTGTCCACTGTGATGACCGTAAAGTGAACCAAGTTCATTATATGGACCCCATATGTACAGTATCTCACAAAAGTGAGTACGCCCCTAACATTTTTGTAAATATTTTATTATATCTTTTCATGTGACAACACTGAAGAAATGACACTTTGCTATAATGTAAAGTAGTGAGTGTACAGCTTGTATAACAGTGTAAATTTGCTGTCCCCTCAAAATAACTCAACACACAGGCATTAATGTCTAAACCGCTGACAACAAAAGTGGAGGAGTGGAAGAGGACTCCAGTAGCAACCTGTGAAGCTCTGGTGAACTCCATGCCCAAGAGGGTTAAGCCAGTGCTGGAAAATAATGGCGGCTACACAAAATATTGACACTTTGGGCCCAATTTGAACATTTTCACTTAGGGGTGTACTCACTTTTGTTGCCAGCGGTTTAGACATTAATGGCTGTGTGTTGAGTTATTCTGAAGGGACAGCAAAATTACACTGCAAGCTGTACACTCACTACTTTACATTGTAGCAAATTGACATTTCTTCAGTGTTGTCACATGAAAAGATATCATAAAATATGTACAAAAATGTGAGGGGTGTACTCACTTTTGTGAGATACGGTATTTATACATGTTGATCATATTCCCCCTTAATCTCCTCTTCTCAAGAGAAAATAAATTCAATTCCTCTAATCTTTCCTCATAGCTGAGCTCCTCCATGCCTCTTATCAGTTTGGTTGCCCTTCTCTACACTTTCTCCAGTTACCTGATATCCTTTTTGAGAACTGGTGCCCAAAACTGAACTGCATATTCTCGATGAGGTCTTACTAACGATTTGTACAGGAGCAAAACTATATCTCTCTCTCTGGAGCTAATGCCTCTCTTAATACAAGAAAGGACTTTCCTTGCTGTGGAAACCGCAGCCTGGCATTGCATGCTATTATTAAGCTGAGGATCTACCAGAACACCCAGATCCTTCTCCACTATGGATTCCCCCAGTTTACTCCCCCTAGTATGTGTGATCCATGCATATTCTTAGC
The DNA here is from genome assembly GCF_965119305.1 of Pelophylax lessonae. NCBI lineage: Eukaryota > Metazoa > Chordata > Amphibia > Anura > Ranidae > Pelophylax > Pelophylax lessonae. The sequence continues at coordinate 399,358,169 of NC_138772.1, forward strand.
CCCCAAGTGCATACCTTTACATTTATCAACATTAAACCTCATTTGCCATATAGTTGCCCAATGAAACAGTGCATTGAGGTTGGTTTGTAAGTTGGAAACATCCTGTAAGGAAGTTATTCCACTGCATAGCTTGGTGTCATCTGCAAAGGCTGAAATGCTACTTTTAATCCAGGACCTTATATATTTTATAAAGATATCAAAAAGTAAGGGTCCCAACATTGAGTACACCACTACTCTTTGAATTCTATCTTTTAGCCAGTTTTCTATCCATTTACAAACTGATCTTTACTTTACACATTAGCCGTGTGTGGGGAACTGTGTCAAAAGCTTCTGCAAAATCCAAGTATACTACGTCCACAGCCACCTCTCTGTCCAAGGTTTTACTTATCTCCTCATAAAAAGAAATCAGGTTTGTTTGACAACTTCTGTCTTGCATGAATCCATGCTGTCTGTTGCTTAAAATATTTTTTTCCAGCAAGAACTCATCTATGTGGTCTTTTAATAAACTCTCCAGTATCTTCCCAACTATAGAAGTTAAACTAACAGGTCTTGGTAAAGACTTTAATCCATTTTTAAATATAGGCACCACATTGGCCTTGTGCCAATCCAGTGGTACTATTCCAGTCCTTAATGAGTCCTTACAAATTAGAAACAATGGCTTTGAAATGACAGACAACTAGTAATATCTGATGCCTAGTATTTTAAATATCTCCAAGCTTCTGTGTTAAACATGTGTGGGCTGGACCAGGAGGTTGGTACCCAATTTGAAGAAACCGCACACAAAGTCCAGAAAGAGTTGAACAGTTATTGTATTGATGAATTGCCAATAAAGCACATAACAGCAATCTACAATCTCTAACACTAGTAATATGGCTGTAGCAACTGCGGCAGGACATTTGAAGTAACAATTTAAAGTACTTTTGTAGTAGCAATCACAGTACCACTGACAGTAGCCGGTGCAGTAATGCTGATAGTAGCAGTCACAGTAATGCTGGTAGTACAACAGTATATCTTCAGCAGCATAAGCTATCACACAGCCTATATTACTGGGGCGGCTGACTGGCATGGTGGTGGCACAAGTGGTACTGGAGGAAACTGTAAAGGTCCTATGCAGTAGTCCTGGAGACTGGTGAATAATAAAGCATACAGTGGTGTCCGTAATCTCTTCCTTCTCACACATGAACCTTTTCCTAAGGTTCATTCACTGTCCCTGACAAGCAGGGTTCTTCTCCCTACTCAAACCACTTTCAAATGTGTGTTAAATCCAGTATTGTACTGATATTTATTAAAACTGCTCATGCTAAAGATTGCAGCCAAAGATCACTCAGTATTGCAATGTCCAATCGGACCACTGCTCCCCTGGTGACAAGTTTGGAGTCTGCAGAGGAACAATGTTCCTCCCAGCCTCCACTCTGTCTGTACAGCAGCACATCAAACTGGGCCACCTATAGAATGGAAGATAAACTGTACCTGTCTACATGTGCAAAACATGAACCTGTGCACGCACAACTAATTTCTAGGTTATATACTACTCTTTTTCACCAGAAGCCCTCTAGTGTACTCTGCACTCAAGTCAATATCTTTTATACATGATGTGGTAACCTTACAAGCAGGCTGGAAGGAGGTTATTTGCCTTGAATAACATAGTACAGTTAGAGTGGTTTCTTCTGGCTTGCCGTCGGTGGCTGGGGCACCGTTATCTCCTACTGCCTTTGTTTTTCTCTTTAGGTAATTTCTTCCTTCCTTTGCCAGACTTCCGGAGGCTCAGCAAGAGCCTCACCGCGCTGTTGATTGCCAAAACCGGAAGTGCGTCATCACGCACACCGCAACCGGAAGTGCGTCATCACGCACCGGAACCGGAAGTGCGTCATCGCACACCGGAACCGGAAGTGCGTCATCACGCACCGGAAGTGGCCACATTCCAAACAATTGGGGGTTTCCTATAAAAGCGTGCTGCATGAGGGGGGCTTTTGCCTTTGAAAACGCCTTTTGCAGGACAAAACGCGTCAGGCACGCTAATCCCCCATGCAGTCATGCTATTCGAGCCACGGCCAATGATTTTATTATGCCTGTGTCAAGCAGCTAAATTGTGAGTCTTTTACCTTTTATTTCAATAAAAGACTTGAATGTACTTCACTATGTGCGCCCCCATTTGTCTTATTGGAGGTCATCCCCTGTGTGCACCTGGGGTCCAGTGAGGTTCGCCAGATCCATAGTCTATGTTTATCCGGAGTGTCTGTGGTCGATAGGAGAGGAGTTCCGTTGCAGTTTTGTCCCTGACGGTGGATATCGCATGCCTGTTTGACCTTCCGTAACAGGGGGTCCAGCTGTCCGGTAAGGTTACATCCTTATTGTTTATGTGATCTCTGCCTGAAACTCTACTTGCAAGATTGATGTGGGATTCACAGTCATATTCCCAACATCTGAAATCTCCCTCCTATGGACTTATGGACTTTGGTTCACCTTCATATTAGTTAGCTATCTAGTTAGTGGCGCTGTACCATCTTTACATATTTCTTGGGTTTGATATACTTTGTACTAGCAGCCTTTAGTTTCATCTTTTTTGTGCGCAGCTTTCTTCCCCTTTACGGTAACCTTACAAGCAGACCTGAACAAAATAATGGGGTGGGCAACTACATGGCAGATGGGCACCGGTCCTCAGAAAGGATGTGCTGGAACTGGAGAGAGTCCAGAGAAGGGCAACAAAGATAATTAGTGGAACGGAGGACCTCAGCTATGAGGAAAGACTGCAAGCATTGAGCTTATTCTGTCTGGAGAAGAGACGTTTGAGAGGGGATATGATATCAATGTACAAATACTGTACTGGTGATGACCCTAGCACAAGGAACAAACTTTTTAGAGAAAGGGAATACAATAAGACATGGGCCCATTCACTAAAACTTGAAGAAAAGCAGTTTAACCTTAAACTACGTAGGGGGTTCTTTACTGTCAGAGCAGTAAAGATGTGGAATTCTCTTCAACAAGCAGTGGTTTCAGCAGGGAGCATCGTTAGTTTCAAAAGACTGTTAGATGGGCACCTTAAAGACCACAACATAAACGGGTATACAATGTACAGTTAATAGCAAACACACACACACATTATGGGTTAAACTGGATGGTCTGATGTCTTTTTTTAACCTCACCAACTATATAACTATATGTAACAATTGAATAGTGATATCCCTAATCTAACAGAACAGGACTGGGAATAATTCTCCCATTCCTATTTCAATCAAGTTATATTTGCTAGAGACTCTCTCATACAACTGCAATATTTCCACAGAGCATAAAATACCCCTGCTAGGCTATTTAAAATACATAAGTGGGACCCCCCCCCCCCCTCCACTATAAAAAGACATCCTGCATATAGTATGAACTGGTAATTAAAGTAGACCACCTTGGTCTCAGGTTACTGACTTTATTTCCTAGAATTTTAATGTTCTCAGTATTTGAAGTCCAATATGATATTTATTTGGTACATCTGGGGAGACTGATCTAAGTGTACACAAAAAAAAAAAACATTTTTTGGTTCTACTGGCCTTTATTTATGCAGGGGAAACCATAGTGTTGAATTGGACTTGAGGAATAAGACACCAACTTATGAAAATGACGTGCTACTAACAAAATATTGCATTTCTTTAGAATAACCCACCAGGCCAGATGATACCCCACTAAATTTGATAAATAATGGGGAAATGGGTTTCCTGCTTTAGCTAGTGTGAGCATCAAATTTCAGTCTGATAATCTCTTCCACCTAGACTTTTTCAAACATTCTCACACTTAAGCCTCGTACACACGCACCGATTGTTGGCCGACCGATCGGCCGTCTTTTGTCCAGTGTTGTTGTGTTGGTTGAAATGTGCTCTAGACTGCACACTAATTTTGTCGGCCAACAACAACCAACTGCAGAAGTGATGTCATGACATACTAATTTTCTCAGACTCGCTTGAACTCCATCGAGAGCACGTCAGAAAAGTGTTAAAGACCTTAAGAATCATGGCTTATATGCTAAAGCAGAAAAGTGTGAGTTTGAGAAACAATCTACAGTAAACCCTCCTCCATTGCGGGGGTTACTTTCCGGACCCAGCCGCGAAAAATGAAATTCCGTGAAATAGAAAAACCCTATTAAAATGCATTGTAGGCATGATTTTTTTACTGTCACTGTACGTGTAAAAGCATTTTAAGGTCTTTAAACACACTTTTAAAACAATAGAAACTCATTTAAACACATAAAAGATACTAAGAGACAGAGCAAGAGCTATGAAAAACACAACATTTTTTCATTTTTAATGATTTATATAGTAAAATAACATTACAAAAAAAAATGCGAATTACCGGGACCGCAAAAACTGAACCGCGATGTAGCGGGGGATTACTGTATCCAGTTCTTAGGATTTATAATCTCCACGAAAGGGATTTCCATGGATCCTCAGAAGGTATCAGCAATCTTGGAGTGGCCTGCACCTTCTGACAAGAAAGGGGTCCAGAGGTTCGTGGGCTTTGCTAATTTTTATAGGAAATTTTTTCGGAATTTCTCGACTATTATTGCCCTGATCACCCAGCTCACTCGCCTGCACTCACGCTTCTCCTGGAACCAAGATTCTCAAGCGGCTTTCGAAAAACTGAAGGCTCTCTTCACCTCTGCTCCCGTGTTGCAACATCCTGACCCAGCTCTTCCCTTTGTCCTTGAGGTGGACGCATCCGAAGTAGCTACGGGAGCTGTGCTCTCTCAGCGTCAGGGCCCAAAGGCCCTGCTTCACCCAGTAGCCTTTTGCTCCAGGAAGCTGAATCAGGCCGAAAGAAACTATGATGTGGGTGACAGAGAACTCCTGGCAATTAAAGTCACTCTCGAAGAATGGAGGTACCTGCTGGAGTGCGCTAACCATCCAATTATGATCTTCACAGATCACAAAAATTTGGAATATTTAAGATCTGCAAAACGCCTAAGACCTCGACAAGCCAGGTGGGCCTTATTCTTTTCGAGATTTAATTTCCACTTGACATACCGCCCAGGTTCCAAAAATGGGAAAGCCGATGTCCTGTCCAGGATGTTCCCCGAATCTACTGAATGTGCTCCTCCAAGCACTATCTTATCTGCCCAAAATTTTTTGCTGATTCAACCCAACCTAAAGGCATCCATTGAACAAGCTTCTGTATCGAGCCCCGAATCCGAACATGACTCGTTAAGGAGGCAGGGTGGATTACTTTAGCACCAGGAAAAAATCTTTGTACCTCAAGAAGCTAGGTCTCTGGTTCTCAGGGCATTCCACGACCACCAACTTGCAGGGCAGTTTGGGGCCCGTAAAACTAATGAGCTCATTCAGCGGTCCTTTTGGTGGCCTAACCTCAGTCGGGACTGTAGATCCTACGTCAAGTCATGCACGATATGTCTACGTAGCAAAAGCGACAAAGTCAAAGCCTGGGGGTTATTAAGACCCTTGGCTATCCCTAATTGCCCCTGGGAAATTATTTCAATGTATTTTATTGTTGATCTTCCTCCCTCTGAAAGATTCACGACCATCCTGGTTGTGGTAGACCGATTATCAAAAATGGCCCACTTCATATCAATGATTGGTACTCCCTCTGCAGCGGAAACCGCTCACACGTTTATCAAGGAGATCATAAGACTTCATGGACTACCAAAGAACATTGTTTCGCATCGGGGGGTGCAATTCACCTCTAGGTTTTGGAGAGCCCTTTGTAAAGCCTTGGAAGTGGAACTCTGCCTATCATCTGCCTACCATCCCCAAAGTAAAGGGCAAACGGAACGCACTAACCAAACCCTCGAGCAATACCTCCGATGCTTTTCAACTTTTTTCCAAGATGACTGGGCGTCCCTGCTTCCACTGGCGGAATTTGCCTATAATAACTCTGTCCAATCAGCTACAAACCAGTCCCCATTCTTGGGTAATTATGGATTCCACCCTGCTGCCCTGCCTGAAATCATGCCTGAAACCTCAGTACCCACCTCGCAGGACAGACTTGTTTTCATTCAAAACAATTATCAGGTCCTCCGGGAATCCATACAGAAAGCCCAAGTGGATTACAAAAAACACTTTAATCGGAAACGGAGGGGAAATCCTTCCTTCAAGGTTGGGGACAAAGTGTGGCTGTCTACTGCCAATCTGAAATTGGCCTGCCCTTCACAGAAGCTAGGGCCAAGGTATATTGGGCCCTTTCAGATCAAACGGGAAATTAACCCAGTGGCTTACGAACTATCTTTGCCTGACTCTTATAGGATCCATCCGGTTTTTCCCACCTCCTTGCTTAAACCAACTGTTCCAGATCCATTTCCAGGGAGAGCAGAGCCACCTCCGCCGCCAGTGACGATTGGTGAGGACACAGAATTGGAGGTGGAAGCAATCCTGGACTGCAGGAAGCGAGGGAGACAAACCCAGTTCTTAATTAAATGGAAAGGGTATCCACCCGAAGAAAGCTCATGGGAACCCAAAGCCAATGTACATGCCCCCAGACTCCTCCAAGAGTTTCAGGACAAACACCCAGAGAAAATTGCCCAAATGGGCATCCGGAGGCTGCCCGTCAGGGGGGGGGGGGCACTGTCAGGGCACAAACAACAGGAGAAGGGCTCCAGGACACAGCAGCGCTATCAGCAACTTAGCAGGAGAAGGACTTTAGGACCCAGCAGCACTACCAGCAATTTACCTGGGCCTATATAAGGAAGAATGCCAGTGATTTTAGTTGCTGGTTGATCTTCGGCTCATCCAGTGTGTTATCCTTGTGATATTCCAGTTCCTGTTTCCTGTTACCGACCCAGCTTGTCCTTGACCTGTCTCCTGATTGCTTCCTGTGCTTGACCTCAGCTATCCACCTGACTACGCTTGCTCTGGCATCCACCTGGCTCCTGATCTTGGCTATCCACCTAACTACGCTTGCTCTGATATCCACCTGGCTCCTGATCTTGGCTATCCACCTGACCACGTTCCAGTCTCAGCATTATCCAAGTCCTGCAAACACCTCACGGGCGCCACCTGTCTGCTGATTCCACTCCAGCACTCCAGCTGTACTCTGGATCCTTCTGCACACAGTCCAGCAGGCGACCCGTGCTACTTTGGGCCTGACCTCTCCTGTTCTCATCCTCAGGGGGGCCTGGAACTTAGCCGCAAGGGAAGCCCTCTCTCTCCATTGGCCTCCAGCACCAGGTACGTGATACATATTCTCTGACGTCCACTGTTGGAGAAAACCCCTCTGGAAAGGTCTCAGTTTCCACAGAGCCCACTTCACCATGGGAGCCGTGGCCACGAGAGTCCCCACTACCTTCAAACACTGGCGAGCAGTGAGACGGGAGGCAGCTAGGGCGAGAGCCACCCTGCCTTGAACCACCGGAATTTTTTCCTCGGGCAGAGAGATGGTGCATTCTACTGTGTTGAACAGTGCCCCTAGGAACACAAGCGACTGTGTAGGAACTAGATGGCTTTTCTCGAGGTTCAGGATCCACCCGAAATCTTGGAGAGTCAAGGTCACTTGCTCTAGATGTAGAAGCAATTGAGATCTGTCTTGAGACAGAAAAAGCAGATCGTCCAGATAATGGTGCAATCTGATGCCTCTGGTCCTGATAAGGGCCACAACTGCTAATAAGGTCTTGGAAAACGTGCAAAGCGATGTTGAAAGCCCGAAGGGGAGACAGGTAAATTGCATGTGAGCATGACCGATGACGAATCTGAGAAATTGTTGATACGCCACTGGAACATGAAAGTACGCATCTTTCAGATCTATTGATGCAAGCCAGTCTCCGGAAAGGACAGATTGCTGAATTGTGACTAATGATTCCATTTTGAATTTCTCCCGACGGATGGATTTGTTGAGATACGTGAGGTCTATCATGGGCCTCCAGGTGCCGTTTTTCTTCTGAACGAGGAAGAGGGGTGAATAGACTCCCTGACCTCTTTCCATATCTGGAACTGGAATTACGGCTCGCTGAGCCACTAAGGTGTCCAGGTAAGAGAGAAGGACTTTCTTCTTCTCCATTGAAGGAGGAATAGATGTAGTGATGAACCTGGGGCTGGGAATGTTGTTGAACACCCAATAGTGTCCTTGGGACACGATGTCCAGAACCCAGGGATCCTTGATCAAGGCCGCCCAAATATCCCGAAAGTGGAGTAACCTGGCTCCTACCGGGGATGCCTGGGCGGGCCCAACCTCTAAAGGATTTAGTGGTCTCTCGGTCACCGGACGGAGTGCCTTTGGAGCCCTTCTGGAAGGTGGATTGTCTTGACTTCCATCCTCTTCCGTAGCTCTTGCCCGGCCTGTAACTGCGCGCTTCCCTGCTTCGGTTTGTATTTGACTTTCTTGGAAAGAAGCGCTTCTTGGTACCAGTGCGTTTATTCTGAGGGAGGAACCCAGACCTACCGCCCTTGGCCCGAGTTATGGTTGCATCTAACTTGTTTCCAAAGAGGGAAGAACCCTCTGCACCAGGCCTGTTTTGATGCAGCGTCAGCCACCCAGGGCCGAAGCCAGAGGGCGCGCTTAGCCGTGACTGATGATAACATCACTCGGGCCAACAGGCGAATGATGTCAATAGACGCCTCCCCCAAGAAACCCGCAGCCATCTTCAGCTCCTGGACCGGAGAGCTCCGAGCTGTTTCTTCGGAAACTCCCTTAAGAGTTTCATCAAGGCCGTTGATCCAGACCTCCATGGCTTTTGATATCATTGCCAGGGCTAGGGCAGGCTTGCAGGCCATACCAGCTGCTTGAACGGGTAAAGCTTTGCCATTTTAGTGGTCTTCCTCTCCACTTTACTCCACTCTTCAGAGATTACATCTCCTAATTCCACTAGGAAGGGAAAGTTCAAGCGTTCTTTGCATAACTGCTTGAAAAATGTATTCTGCTTTGGGGGGGAGACAGCAGGATCTTATCAATCAAGAGCTTCTCTGAGCGCCCTAACCAAAGGGGAGACAAGGTTGAACTCAAACCCTGTATCGGAGTCATCTGAATCAGAATCAGACTCTGAAGGGAGAATGGAAGGGTGTCTGGGCTGGGAGGATTCAAACGGATCTTGACCCAGGAGATCTCTTTCTGGTGAACGTGACGGCCCTGCAGACGTACTTGGCCGATGTAGCTCAGCGAGGGAGTCCTTGAGGACTCTGCGCACAACCTCCTCAATATGCTGGTCCGAGCTCTCCCGTTCACTCGTAGCTTGGGCATAGCAGGAATTGCACAGAGAAGAACCATCCGGAGTACCACATCCCCAGCACTTCTTTCCATGTGGGTGCTCTGAATGGCCATGGAAGAAGACTGGCCTTCACGTCCCCTACTATGGGAACTGCGCCTGGACCTGGATGAGGAGTGCCGGTGTTGCGATTTATAGTGTCTGTCTTCACTGCGTGCTCTGGGCTGCTGATCAGACCTAGAAGAGCTGGAGACAGACAGACATGGCATAGAAAGAGACGAAAGGTGACATACAACACAGAGCCCCCCCCCCCTTCATTTGCCCAGAACATACCTGGTATGAGCGGGCTGGCCACTAGGGGGCGGAGACGAGTCCATAGCTTGAAACTATACAGGGCAAATCTCTTTCTTAGCTGAAGAAAAGGACAGGCATACTGAGCACCTTATATAGACTGTAGCCTATTTGGCAATATTACAGAGGGGAATAAAATGCAGTATCTCACCTTAAATGGATTAAGCCAGAGTCTGGGGGAGGCTACCGTATATGCCGACCTTCCCACCAGCTCTGGCTGAATTTTAGATTCAAATAGGCCGCCCTGCAGCCGCCGAGAGACGTCACGCGTCGCTCCTGTGCATGAGCGCTGAATCCAATACCCGGCGCGTACTGCGCATGCGCAAAAGTGCTGCACAACCCGGAAGCAGCGGCCGCGGCCGGACCGGGAGCCAGAAGAAAGAAAGTAAGTGAACAACAAAAGCCCTAAAAGGGTATAGAGTGAACCTGGACTGTATTTATAATTTGTACAATAACACTTTGAGCATAACAAAGGCACAGAGATACACAGACAGGCACAAGTACCCACACAAGCAGAGCAATAAAAGACATAGAGAAAATAAAATGGGTCCCTAACAGGGCTTACCACCCTGCCCGGAGCAGAGACTGGTCCAAGAGACACCGGGCTGTATCTTCGGGCAATAATAGGCCACCCGCAGCAGCTGGGCTCTCTCTCTGCCAGACCACAGAGCTCCTGCTGAGGGTCTCTTCCATTGCCCCCTCCATACCCTGCTAAGAGCTAGGGCTTAGCGGAGGTTCCATGACCCAATCCTGCTTCCAGTATATAGGACCGTATTGTAGGGACATAACACCGTATGTACGAGGAGGACAAATAAAGGAATATGGATGCTGAAAGGAAGCAAAGATTTATGGGAGTGGGGTCCTATAGGGTAGGAGAGGAGGCGGGGCCTACCCGAACATATGCTGCCATGGAGTCTGTCAGGAAAACACTCTTCCTTCTAATCAGTAATCACTCATCTATTGAATGTACTAACATTCAGTTCATTTCAAGTATAGTTTCTAGTTTATTGCTTTTTTGTGAAATTTGTCATGGAAAGGATTGCACCTTCATGATCTGAGTGCACTCATATGTCTTTCCATTATGAATATGAAACTAATAAAGGTAATTTCAATATGCCGTGTCCCTTAGCAGGATTGTAAATATGCTTAGAATTACTTCAGTGTGTATAGGATACCTAGGAACACATTGATTCAAGGAAATGGAAATATTTCTTTTTAAGAGACTCAATTACAAAAGTTTTGTTTTGACCTTGATATGAGAAAAGTCCAGTCAGTTTGTTGAAAATCATTTAATTTTATTTTATCTGGCAGAGTTTGCTGGGAGTTGCAACTCTGTACCAGCCTCAATGTCATAGGCTATATATTCTGAATCAATTTATTAGACCTATATGCTTACAGCGTTATTCTGTCATCATTAATATATATTGCATGTATTTTCTAAGCAATAGATGCTATTTAGGACATACTTTTCAACCTAAAAAATACGTAGCCTTATTTATCAGCAATTCTTTTATAAAAACAGTATGTATTCTCTTAAAAGCAGCCAGCTATACTCATATTTTCATGCTGCTATTGCCCTTTTCTAGTGCAGGACTGAATCTGTTGCCAATGGCTGAGAGCGCTGATCGGAGTATTCTGGCGGGCCCTGTCAGAACACAATAGAAAAGCAGGGGAGATTGCTCTACTAACATTGGATGTTAGTACAGTGACTCCGACCTGAGCTGTCATTTTTTTTTCGTTTAGCCTGCTGGGTTAAAAGAAAGAAAACTAGCAGTGTATACCAGGCTTAACACAACAGTACTGTCCACTATTCTTCCCCCTACAACCAAATTTCTGGGCATCTTTCATGATAAAACCATCCATCCGATTGAGAGATAGCTTATATTTCTTTTTTTTTTTTTTTTTTTTAAAGGTTTTTTATTAAACAAACAAAACACAGTACACCAAAAGAAAAATGGCAGTGCAACATAAAAGAGAGGATACAGAACATACAAAGCATCCTCTCCAATCATCTAACAAAATAAAACCACAGTACAGAGAATACCCAGTAATCGTGGTAAAAGGGGGGGGTAACACATTATTATAAGCAATATATAACGACACATGCGGAGCAAAAGAAGGCACTGTAGACATCGCCTAGGAGGCGTCAGACACCGAGGAGGCAGTAAGATCAGAGTCTACCCAGAAGGACCAGATTTTATTGAATTTCTTCGGACATCCTCTGGCCTCATACGTCAGTTTATACAGAGGCAGAGCCTGATTAACAATAGAGACCCAAAATGGAACGTCAGGGGGTGTGGAAGATTTCCAACGGAGAGCAATAGCTTTCCTAGCATAGAAAAAGAGCAAACGCAGAAATAGTTTCGTGCGAGCCGGAGCATCCTCATCATCCACATATCCTAGGAGACAACGAAGGGGGTTACAGACATTGGACAATTGAGAGATATCAGTTATAAAGGCCGTCACCCCTGACCAAAAGGCACGGACAGGGGGACATTCCCAGAACATGTGAAAGAAGGATCCCACACCATCAGAGCACTTAGAGCAGAGAGGGGAGGATAATGTACCAATTTTATGAAGGAACAGGGGAGTGTAGTAAGCCCTATACAGGAATTTTAATTGTATGACTCTATCCCTGGAGGAAATTACAACCGGGATTTGTTCAGGAAGGACGTCATGCCAAACCTCCTCCGTCAAGTCCGGGACGTTTTCACGCCACTGGGACTCAACCACCGCCAAGCGCTTAGACTTAGAATGCAAAAGCCTACGATAATACGTGGAGACCAGTTTCTCATGTGAAGAGTCAGAGAGGAGATATTCCAAGGGGGATGGCTCCAGCGAGACATCCCGGAGGCCGAACTGCGCAGCCGCCGCATGTCTCAGCTGGAGGTAGCGAAAATGAGCCGTAGATGGTACAGCAAAAGTGGACTGCATGTCCGCAAAGGACCGGAAGGTTCCCCGGACATACAGGTGATCAACAGACTTCACCCCAAGACGGGCCCAAAAAATACCGTCGTCCCGACCGAAAAACTCCCGAAACCGAGGATTGTGCCAAAGGGGGGCATTAGGGGAGTACGACCCCGGAGGGTCGGCCTCACCCAATGCGGTAGCCGCAAAAACCCGTAGAGTGACCGAGATAAGTGCAGTGTTCGGCCTGCCCATAGTAGATCTACGGTGCAGCAAATTTTGCAGAGATTCATAGGACGTGAAAATAGCCGCCTCCAAGGCCGCCGCAGCATGATTGTCCTCGGGATGGAACCACCAATGTGCGTGTGCCAACTGGGAGGCAAAATAATAAAGGCGTAGGTTGGGCGCTGCCAGTCCCCCCGCTAATACAGGTAACTGTAACGCATCTCTGGCCACACGTGCCGGCCGACCCCCCCAGATAAATGAAGTGAAGAGCGAATCGATGACCTGGAAACGACGTTTGGTAACATATATCGGGGAGTGACTCAACACATACAGAAATCGGGGAAGGAACATCATTTTAAAAATATTGATCCTACCCAAAACCGTGAGAGGAAGCTGGGACCAGAGCTGCAAAGAAGATTTAAGTCGGGCAACCAAGGGATCTAAATTATTGGGGAGGAAACGAGACAAGGGAAGTTGAATGTCAACCCCCAAGTATCGAAACCGATCTACCACCTGGAGAGGGCATAATGCGAGAGAAGGGGGCAGAACCTGGGGATCCAGGGGGAACAGAGTAGATTTACTCCAGTTCACCCGGAAACCCGAGAAGTGACCGAAGCGATCAATAATGGACAATAGAGTGGGGAGGGATTGATGTGGATCCGCTAGATATATCAACATATCATCCGCATACAAGGAAACCTTTTCCTCCAAGCCATTGATCACAAAGCCCGCAACAGCCACACACTGGCGGATCTGCGCAGCCAAAGGCTCAATGGCCAGGGCGAAAAGCAACGGGGACAACGGGCACCCCTGCCTAGTACCCCGAAAGATGGGAAAGGAGTCAGACACGGAATTATTGACCCTGATACGGGCACGAGGGAGATAATATAGAAGTTGTACCCATTTTATGAACCCCGGTCCGAATCCAAATTTCGCCAATACCTCCAAGAGATAAGGCCACTCCACTGAATCAAAAGCCTTGTGAGTGTCCAGGGCCACCACAACCCTGGCCCCCACAGAATCATGAGTCGTCTGAAGGTTGGTAAAAAGTCTACGCAAGTTGATCGAGGTAGACCGGCCAGGAATAAACCCCGACTGGTCCGCCCCGACCAAGTCCGTGACAACCGTATTCAGCCTCCTCGCGAGGACCTTGGCCAAAATCTTCACATCTGTATTAATAAGTGAGATCGGACGGTACGATTCACAGAGAAGAGGGTCCTTGCGCGGCTTCGGGATGAGTACTATAAGGGCTTCCGTCATGGAGGGTGGCAGACGTCCTTCCTTCAGAGCACAAGTAAACACTTTCAACAAATGGGGGACCAGCAATTCCCTATAGTGAAGATACCATTCAATGGGGAAACCATCCAAGCCAGGTGTCTTATTATGTGCAAACGTAGCTATGGCCTTGTCAATCTCCTCTGTGGTCAAAGGGGAGTCTAAGAAGCGAGATTGGTCGACCGACAATGCGGGCAATTCAATATCATATAAAAAATCATCAAGTTCGATAATAGTGTAATGGGCCTGGGTGCGGTATAAAGAGGAATAAAATTCAACAAAACTATGAAGAATATCAGGAGTTTGTTCTACAATGACACCGGCCTGGTTGGTGACCCGGGGAATGATACAAGGTTGAAAATCCGGCCTAGCCAAGTAGGCCAACAAGCGACTGTTTTTGTCCCCCAGTTCAAAAATTCTTTGATTCTGATATAACAGTTTTTTCTGGGTGCGCTCAATAAGGACGAGATCCAAATCACGGGCTCTGGCCCGCCAAGCGGCGTGATTCTGAGGGGAGGGGTCGTCAGAGTATTGCCGTTCAGCCGTATGCAATGCCCGTTCGGCGTCAACCAACTTGGTCTGACGCGCCTTCCGAGCATGGCCTATGGCAGACGAGAAGGTGCCCCGCATAGTGGCCTTGAAGGCGTCCCAGGTCAGCAGTGCCGACCCCTCCCGTCCATTGAGCGCCCAGAAAGAATTCAATTCCGTGAGCCCCTGATCAGTCACCGCAGGGTCCGCCAGCCACAGAGGGCTTAGTCGCCACAATTTATAATTAGGTGGGGACCCCAAAGCAAGGTCCACCAGCAAAGGGGAGTGGTCAGATACCGCCCGAGGGAGGTACCTGATCCCCGAGAGCGGACCCAGCAGTTCCCGAGAGAGCAAACAGAGGTCAATCCTAGATAGAGTGTGGTGTGAGCTCGAATAACAAGAAAACTCAGTAATCCCCCCATGTTTCCACCTCCAGGCGTCCGTGAGGTCCAATTTGTCTAAGTAGGAGCGCAGGGGGGTATGTTGGGAAGAAGCAGCCCCAGAGCGGTCCAAACATTGTCGAGGACCGTGTTAAAGTCACCCGCCATAATAAGAGGGCCCTCCGCCATTTCCAAAACCAAACCCAAAACACGGTCAAAGAATGACTTAGTAAACGGCGGGGGGACATAAACATTCACCAGGGTATAAGGTTTGCCTAAATATTCAATAACAAGGATAACAAAGCACCCCGAGGGGTCCGTCTTTAAATGTTTAATAGTGACTGGAGCGGATTTGGCAATCAAAATGGACGTGCCTCGGGCATAGGAAGAGTATGTAGAGTGTAGCGCATACGCCACGTGTGCCCGCTTAAGGACCATAACCCTGGACCCCTGGAGGTGTGTCTCCTGTAACAAAACAACGTGAGGACTATGGCGTTTTAAATAGTCAAACATCAGAGACCGTTTCACTTTAGAATTTAGCCCCCTGACGTTCCATGAGATTATACGTAGAGTAGACATAGGAATATACCAACAATCAGCGTTAGCGCCCCGTAGGTCAGCCCAAAAACAGGCAAACCCCGAAGGGCCAAGGCACAACCAGCATCTGAGAGGAGCCCAGAAAAAGGAGTACACATAAGACATAAAAAAAGTGACCACAGTAACATAGTAAACAAAATCAACTGCATCGCATAAGGAGAGAGCATGACCCCAGAAACAAAAAAAGGAAAAACTGTACCGACCCTGTGGATCAAAATGGTGCAAACAAACAAACCAAAAAGAAAAAACCCGCCTAGACCCGCAGGTTGCGGATGGCAATAGTAACAAACACCCCCTCCCCCCACCCTAGCCCACCCGGCCCTCAAACCCCAACAATTGAGAGCTTTGTAGCCCATAACAACAAAAGGAAGTCAAATGCAGGGAAACGTGGATCTGCTCGTCCTGTAGTAGACAAACGAGAAAAAACAATAAAAAGGAAAGAGATGAGGGGGGAGCCCCCCCACCCCAAAAATGCCCATCAGAAAAAACAGAAAAATAGGAACCCCGACCCCCAGAAAAAGGGAATAGCCATCTGTCCCAAAAAATCAATCAGGCGAGAGAGGGTCCATGAGGAGCACCAGGACGAGCCCAGAGCCCAACCATACTATCAGCAGACAAACAGTCTTTCATCTAGGAGGAGACCGCCGGTCCTGGCGGCCAGGAGAGCCACGGCCCAAGGAGTCCACCCAGTGCGCAGCCTCCCGAGGATCCTGGAAAAAATGAGCCTTGCCTTGAGAGATGATCCGGAGACGGGCAGGATAAAGCATACTATATGGTAACTGGAGATCACGCAGCCGCCTCTTAACTGCCATAAAGGAGGCCCGCTGCTTTTGGGTGGCTGCAGAGAAGTCAGGAAAGATGGAGATAGCATTATTATTGTAGGAGACACGGCCCTTCTCCCTGGAGGCCCGTAGCACAGCCTCCCTGTCCCGGAAATGCAGAAGTTTAATGAGAAGAGGACGAGGTGGCGCCCCCGGTGGCAGGGGGCGCAGCGGCACCCTGTGCGCCCGTTCAATGGCGAATAATGGAGAAAAAACATTCTTCCCAAAGGTGTCAAGGAGCCACTTTTCCATAAATGATTCGGGGGTCTTTCCCTCCGCCCCCTCAGGGAATCCCAGAAAGCGGAGGTTATTACGTCGGAGGCGATCCTCCATGTCAGTGATCTTATCAATGGTGGCCGTGTGACCCCTCTGTAAATCAGACACAGTGGCCTGCAAGGGGCGGTGGGCATCCTCCAGGTCGCCAATACGTTGCTCCGCGTTGCCCACCCTATGGCGGAGATTATGGACATCCTGCTTCAGGAATGACATCTCCATCCTCACAGACTCAATTTGAGTAGTGAGAGAGGCCTGACAATGGCGGATGGCATCCATGATGGCAGCAAGGGATGGCTCAGGCCTATCTACCCCCACCCCTGCCTCAGCAGTGGGGTCTAGGGGGGATGAAAGAAGAAGGTCACTCACAGTCTCATGCCGGTGCAGGGAGGAAGAGTCGTCAGGCTCCGAACCACCTCCGTGGGAGAGAGAGGCGGATGACTGCAAGGATCGTGCAGCAGCAGCTGGCTGGCTCGAGCTCCGTGGCGGGCCGGCGCCATCTTGGGACCGCTCGAGGAGGGAGGCCGACGGCCGGGATCCAGGCGCCTCCGGACCAGGGGGACCGATCTTCACCATCTCCGCTGATGCACCGAGGGATCAGGAGTACACGGGCGTCGGAATCAGGTGAGTAGCGGCTCGGGGTTCCACAGGATCACTGAAGGATCAGGGCAAGCAGGAGAGAGCTCCGGGACCGCGCTGCTCTCACATCAGTAGCCGGCCACGCCCCCTCAGCTTATATTTCTGACACACACCTGCTTGAAGTCTTCATCATATTGGTTGTGAATCCTTTTGACTTTGTAAGAATGTTTTCATGAGATGTTGTACCCAGGATATTGCAGGATGAACAGTTTGGTGGTTCAGGCAGGTCTTTGAACTGCCAACTTTACCTATTAAACAAGCACATTTTCATAAATTAGTTTATTTTATACATGAATAGGGCACCTATAAAAGCTGTGGTTCCTAAATGGCTCTGGAACCAAAGGACGATGAGAAACCTGAAAAATATTGCCTTGTGGCAAAAGAAAAATAACTGTTTAACCTAAAATTAAGGTTCTGTCTGGCAGAATCTTTACTCAAGAATCAGGATTCCCTAACATTTGACTCTAGATGCAAATCCTTTTCATCCACATGCAAGATGATTTCCCCACTTTGTATCTCTTTCTTGAGCAACTCTTTTAGCCAACCCCCTCTCTATCATGCAAGATGGGAGCTGGATCTCAATGGCACCCAGGAATTCTGTAATTTCTGAACGGCACTGTTATAAAGCTCCCGCAATGTGTTAGTGCTTGAGAATTATTTCAAAGTATTATCTCAGCGATACTTTACTACTGCCAGAATTGCCGAATGCTTTCCCTTATATCCTTTCAAATGTTTCCGTGGCTGCCCAGAACTGGATGATATGAAACACATCTGGCATAAGTGTCCCAATGTGAAACGTCTTTGGATCCATGTATTAGTGATCGACCGATATAATTTTTTTTACCACCGATACCGATATTTTGGTCATTGGATATCGGTATCGGCCGATATTTTTATTTATTTTTTAATGTCTACAGGTACTGTGGTGGAGGGATCTGGGGGTCTAAAAGACCCCAAACCCCTCCTCTGCACTTAAAGCATTCAAAACGCCAAGTTTGGCTGTTTTGAATGCTGTAAAATTTTGAATTCGGCACCACCAGTACCCGGAAGTGATGTCATAACATGACATCACTTCCGGGTACTCAGCGGCGCCGAATTCAAAGAAATGGAGACTCAGTCAAACAGCAGCGGTGCAGATGGACACCTGGCCAGACGGCGGTGGTGAAGATAGGATGCCCGGGTCTCCTGGTGGGACAGGACCGGGCAAGCCGCGGAAGGCGGCGGGAGGGGGGGCATCCCCTCCCGCTCCTTGGAATGACAGCCGAGCGGCTTCTCAGCCGCATTGGTTGTCGTTACCAGACAGCTGACCGTCAGCTATGGACACCGGTACCAGGGTGGTGCCTCTAGCTGCAGGCAGCACCCCGGTACGTGCACTTTCCCGAAATATCGGCAATATCGGTAAATCAAAAGGCCGATTCCGATATATCGGTGAAAGTGCATATCGGCCCTCGATATATCAGCTTTGCCGATAATCAGTCGATCCCTACCATGTATACACAATGATAAATGCGATCCTTCAAATTAACCTACGCATATGCCCCTGGGAAGCTATTTTGCACAAGCCTATTGAAGACGTTTGGCACCATGAGAGAAATCTGATCACCATTATCTTTGTGGCGACAAAGCAAACGATTACCTGGCCATGAAGTCTTTCACCTTCAACTTTGCTGACATTAGGAATCGCATAAAGGGCAGGTTCATTAACGAGCAACACATAGCCATCCTGGAGGACATACATTACAATTTCCTAAAAACAGCCATAGCTTGATCACTCTTTGCCCTCCGCAGCCATGGTGAATCTCTTGGACCTGTACCAGGAAATTAGGGCCTTTTCTTAGCCTATTTTGGATGACCTCAGGGACACCCCACTATCCACCTTCTTTCTTCAACCTGGTCCCTATGCTGTGTCTTTTGCTACACTTCCCTTTCATTTCTTGTTTCCTTTTTTCCCATCTTCCTCTTCCTATTTTCCCTGGTTCTTCCAACATTCATGCATGTAATAGGACCTTGGCCCAAATTCCTTCCCCCACTTTTTTTTTTGCCTTGCCCATTTCCTCTTTAGCAGTATCCCTCTGATGGTCCTCACATAATCCACGACAATACCATTATTTTGGGCAACTGACATTTTCCTTTTTTTAATGGCAGAGCATTTGTAATGTTACTTCATACCTCAGACTTCGTCTGTCAGTCCTGCGACAGGCCAAGCCCACACATACGATATTAAAGTTCTACTGTTGCCCATATGCTGAGATCTGACTCCCTTCCTGCCCCTGTCTACTTCCGCAAGACTGGCTCACAATCCAGCAGGTCGTGTGGCTAGGGACAATAGTGAAATGTTGGACTCTTCTTTTCCCATATCCTACTGTGTTATCTGACATATGGCCTGCAGAAAAGACAAGTGAATATATCCTGCACTCAAAAGGTGCATGTAGGCCAGAGAGGCATTGGCTGTATCATAAGCATACAAGGTCTTGCTGCCCTCTCGGGATGATGGGTATCCACATAAACTGAAAGCAAAAAAAACAAGAGAAGGGCGCACCGACCTAGTGCAATACCATAAAATATTTATTAAAAAATAATTAAAACAACATATATTCTACTCACAAGAGTACGCTATAAACAAGCGATAAAGAGAGTCCCTTCAGCTGTCCAGAGACCACAGGACCATAATGCTTAGTTGTGACAGGCAAGCTTGAAGGTGTCCATATGGCTAACGCGTTTCGAGGGAGAACCCTCTTCCTCATTATGGCCTGCAACCAATGCCCTTCATGTGTCTTATTGTATTTGTTTTTATGAACTTTGAGTCAATATGGTACAGCCACATTTGTTGCATGTTTATCTACTTACCTGTACCATTTTCCCCCTCCTTGTATTTTCCACAATAAACATCACTGTGAAAGAAAAAAAAAACAATATAGACCTGAAGTAAATAAAAACCTCCAAATACCAAACCCTGAAACAAAAGCTTATTTTTTAAAGCTAAGCCTTGCAAAACAAAAAGCTATAGGTTACCGCTGACCTCAAATCATCCACAGAATTAAATAAAGGATGAAAAATGCCCCCAATAGTAAGAACAAAAAATTCCCCAAAGAGCTAGCTATCAAAATTAAAGTTAACTTTTCTAGCTTACCCTAATCTCCCCCATGTAGTTTGTCAGGGTTCCCTATAATTTCCATAAAGCAGCTTCCAATTTACTGAGATTATGGCTGCACTTTGCCCCTTTTTTTATAGTAGGGCTAGGGGGCTCGCTTTTAAAAAGAAAAAACAACCCTTATTGGTCCTTCTAAGCCTGCTGGCTATAGTTCAAAGGTCATGCAATCTATTAAGTGCATAGAGGTCTGGTTAAATTTTACTCTTGGTACTAGGATCCCTGCCAGTATGAGTTCTAGGTGGGACTTGCATCTATTTTTTAAATAAAACAAAATAATGGTCTGAATCTAATGGGATGCTTTAGTTCTACTGCTCTATTTATATTTTATAACAATAGAAGGCTCTCTTTCTGTTTTAGGATATAACATCAACTTAGATACCAGCTTATACGAGTATATCATCATGTTTGGTGTCTTTTGACATGCTGATGTTCCCCTACACATTTAACCACTTAAGCCCTCGGAGGATTTGGCTGCTCAAAGACCAGGGCCTATTTTGCGATTCGGCACTGCGTAACTTTAACGGACAATTGCGTGGTCGTGCGATGCTGTACCCAAATGAAATTGACGTCCTTTCTTTTCCCACAAACTGAGCTTTCTTTTGGTGGTATTTGATCACCTGTGCGATTTTTACTTTTTGCACTATAAACAAAAAAAAAAGAGCGACAATTTTGAAAAAATAACAATATTTTTCACATTTTTTTATATGAAATTCCGCCCAAAAAAATGTAGAAATCAAAATTTTTTAACATTTTAGGCCAAGTTGTTTTCTGCTACCTATTTTTGGTGAAATTGCAATAAGCGTATTTTGATTGGTTTACGCAAAAGTTAATGCTTTTGCTAACTACCGGAAAGATTTATGTAATTTTTATTTTTGTCATTTATCTTGTGTATGTGCTGTGAACAAGGCCGTGTGCCGAAACGTGTCAGCTGTTTTAAATCTTGACCTATATGTAGCAATAAAGATTTTGTATTGGAATCTGGAGTTTCCAGCTACATTTTTCCAGGAGGTGCATTAAGGTTTTAAAAAAATTCCCTGTCGAACCTGCACTAAAGTGGGCCACAAATCTTGAACCCAAAAGAATTTGCCTTGAATGCATGGCAGCAATGAACCCCAGTGTCATCCCTATCCAACATTTACCCCAACACGCCATGTTTCCAAGCTTGTTAGACAAGGATTGTTCTTTACTTCCTTTCCTTTGAAGCCTCAATGAAGAATAGTCACCTAATGAACAAAAGTAGCACCTGCATTCTGTATTAGAAAAAGAAGCACAAAACAGCAACAGTGGCAGAAACAAAGAGGTCTGTGACAAAAGTTATGATTTATGGTTATCAGAAGCTAAGGCAACAGCCTAGTCACATCTCATGAGCTGTAACTCTGCCCTAAGTCAACATGCCGTTCAAACAGACGGAGACAAGGACTGTCTAAAGCACAGCCTGGTACCATACACCTTGCTTTACTCACATGTGCTGGAGAAAAGCAGCATGATTCCTGTGTCATGATGGCAATCTGATAACCGCTCCACTTGCTTAAAGGTTCATTGTTTCCTTCACCTCCGCTCTATCCAGTACATGATAACAGTCTTTGCTTTTTATAGGCTTCTGTTTGAGTATGTGCTAGTTTCATTCTAATTACTAAAATAAGAGATGTTGACATGCTTGTTGAATTGCTGACTGTTGTACATGCAATACATTGGAAAAGAGAGCTAATAATGACTCATGTTAAACAGTCATTGCATTGTGTCTGCTAACACTGCTAAATAGAATGTGGATGTATGGAAATATGTTTCCATTTTCTTTATGTGTTCTGCAAATCAGTGGCTAACAGAACTATCTCAGAACTGTGCTCAGAGCAAAAATCATCAGCAAAATGTACACAATATCTCATTGCAGCAGTACATGCATTGAACATGACCGATAGTTTACAGTGGTTCTCAACTCCGGTCCTCAGGGCCCACTAACAGGCCAGATTTTAAGTATTATCTTGGGGAGATGCAGACTAGAATACTGCAATCACTGAGCAGCAAATTATATCACCTGGGATGTATTTCAGTCATCTTGAAAACCTGGCCTGTTAGTGGATCCTGAGGACAGGAGATGAGAACCACTAAGCTACCAGTTAGGACCTTCTCAGTTGGAAGGGAATGCATTGTGTTCAATGGCTAGCTGGTATCTGGTATACAGAACTAGGACATTTGTCCAGCAGGCTTCATCAAATTCTTTACAAGATTCTTTTTTTTTTCTTATAAATTATACATTTGAAACCAATAGCAACACAGCTTATTACCATTTTACTTAAAGGGATACCCTACCGTATTTTTTGTACACATTTTGAATTATAATTGTTATTTTTAACTTAACGTCCTTTTTTACCTTTACATAATTTTTCACATCACTTGATTATTTTTTTCATGCTTGCTGTTCTATGATTGGGTTATTTTATTTGTAAACTCTCCCTCTAGTGGTCATATGTATATCAAGTAAGTTGATTAGAACTGCGCGCAGAGGAGTCGTGAAGCATACATTGTGCAGAACTATAAGCAGGAAGCAGAGTTTGCATTTTTATTTGGCAAAAATTGGCAGCTCCCAAATATATAAATAATTATAAATTATACAAAGAAACAAGCTTTTTTCTTTAAAAAAAAACAAAAAAAACAAAAAACATTGACACTGATTGATTTTTTTTTTTTTTTTACATTAAGCTAAAGTTTTACTTAGAAAAAAAATAGTGAACATTTTTATGTAGCAAGGTTTCCAGGTGGGTCTGCCATTGATATCGGTTACCTCTCCAGCCTATGTGAGCTGCAGCCCTGGGTGTGATAACTGACACATTGACAACTCCGGCATCTTTGTTTGGTTGTTTTATTGTAGTTTTAGGGGATGGGAGAAGGGAATGAGTGGGATACTCCTTTAGGCTCGACTAAGTACAACTTGGGACTTTCTCAGTAAAATGTCTGTTAACGCTGTCTTGACGCCAGCCGACGCCAGCCACTGACGTTCAGAACACACTGTAACTTGAATGAAATGCTAGATCCTTGACCTTGAGTCTGGAAGATCCAGGACTGTACAACAATGAGCTACGGACACTGCTGTACTGCAAAGTCACTAAATTCCTCCCCAGCCTTGCACTGGCTTGAGGTAGATTGTTGTAGGATCCTGTATGGCTGCAACTCTCAACTAAGACACTGCACACTGTCTCTTCAGGGCCCAAACTGCAGGTGCCCCCTTTAACTCTTCAGGGTCCCCTGACTAGGTACCGCCTCTGTCACTTCAGGGTCCTCTGACTAGGTACCCCCTTTACCGCTAGCTGACACTTGGATCCTAGAACCTTCTCCGGAGTGGTCCCCACTGTCTCTAGGCAGACCCCCAGGGGCAATCCTCAGTACTCACGACCTGTGTAGACTTTCCTGAGACTGGACCCCTCTCGCTCTCCGCTGGTTCTCGGCACACCGGATCCCCCTCAGCTCAACTCAGCACTCTCTGGATTCTCAGGCAGAACCCGAGACATCCGCTTCCTCTGACAGGAGGAGAGACAGCCGTCCTCTCCCTCCTGGGACTCTGCTTCCAGCCAAAGACAATGAGTCATGCTCTCCCTCAAACCTATACCCACTCCCAGAATCCTTTGCGGCAGAATCTGCCTTCTGGGGTAGTTACAAGCCTGAATGTATCCCTGATTGGGTTTCCTCTACTGCCCTACGAGAAGCCTCTCACAGAGCCAGTGGGGAGACTCCCCCTTCAGCAGGCACATCTGGAAGCCCTGACACCCTACTAAAAGAAATCACGGCCCTGCTGTTAGGCAGACAAAGCCCACTATACATTTACCTAGCACCTACCTGTAGGGTGCTACTTTTAAAACATTTTTTTTCCTTTAATTCTTCTTAACACGGCTTTTAAATCATTTTTGCAGCCCTAGATGTGTACACCAAAATGTTACCTTCAAAGTCTGCTGATTAAAGCATATCACATACGTGTGATTTTTATATTACATAACAAAATGGCAAAGTGAAGGTTTACATTTTACTTTAGGACAGCTTTATTTCCCTTTCAACACTACATTGTGATGTACACAGGTAAAAAATAATTGCTTTGTGTAAATTGTTAGCATAACATTCAGATAAGATCAGCTTGGGTTGGCCAGGACACAAATTAGCACCATGGCAACTTTATTACAAATATGCAAATTGCATTGTATTTTCCTACGACAAATGTCATTCAGACCATAAGTCTTCATGGTTGGGAAGTCACAATAAATCTGTGGATGCGTATTTACTGTATGTATATGTGTATATACAATATTTATATATACACACAGCATATTATGTACAGTATCTCCCAAAAGTGAGTACACCCCTCACATTTCTGTAAATATTTTATTATATCTTTTCGTGTGACAACACTGAAGAAATTACACTTTGCTACAATGTAAAGTAGTGAGTGTACAGCTTGTATAATAGTGTAAATTTTTTGTCCCCTCAAAATAACTCAACACACAGCCAGTAAAGTCTAAACCGCTGGCAACAAAAGTAAGTACACCCATAAGGGAACATTTCCAAATTGGGCCCAAAGTGTCAATATTTTGTGTGGCCACTCTTATTTTCCAGCACTGCCTTAACCCTCTTGGGCATTGAGTTCACCAGAGCTTCACAGGTTGCCAATGGATTCCTCTTCCACTCCTCCATGAGGACATCACGGAGCTGGTGGATGTTAGAGACCTTACGCTCCTCCAACTTCCGTTTGAGGATGCCCCACAAATGCTCAATAGGGTTTAGGTCTGGAGACATGCTTGGCCAGTCCATCACCTTTACCCTCAGTTTCTTTAGCAAGGCAGTGGTCGTCTTGGAGATGTGTTTGGGGTCATTATCTTGTTGGAATACTGCCTTGCGGCCCAGTCTCTGAAGGGAGGGGATCATGCTCTGCTTCAGTATGTCACAGTACATGTTGGCATTTATGGTTCCAATTAACTGTAGCTCCTCAATGCCGGCAGCACTCATGCAGCCCCAGACCATGACACACCAAGCTTGACTGTAGGCAAGACACACTTGTCTTTGTACTCCTCACCTGGTTGCCGTCACACACGCTTGACACCATTTGAACCAAATAAGTTTATCTCGGTCTCATCATACCACAGGACATGGTTCCAGTAATCCATGTCCTTAGTCTTCTTGTCTTCAGCAAACTGTTTGCGGCCTTTTTTGTGCATCATCTTTAGAAGAGGCTTCTTTCTGAGACGACAGCCATGCAGACCAATTTGATGCAGTGTGCGGCGTATGGTCTTAGCACTGACAGGCTGACCCCCCCACCCCTTCAACCTCTGCAGCAATGCTGGCAGCACTCATACGTCTATTTCCCAAAGACAACCTTTGGATATGACGCTGAGCACGTGCACTCACCTTCTTTGGTCGAACATGGCAAGCCCTGTTCTGAGTGGAACCTGTCCTGTTAAACTGCTGTATGGTTTTGACCAGCGTGCTGCAGCTTAGTTTCAGGGTCTTGGCAATCTTCTTATAGCCTAGGCCACCTTTATGTAGAGCAACAATTCTTTTTTTCAGATCCTCAGAGAGTTCTTTGCCATGAGGTGCCATGTTGAACATCCAGTGACCAGTATGAGAGAGTGAGAGCGATAACATCAAATATAACACACCTGCTCCCCATTTACACCTGAGATCTTGTAACACTAACAATTCACATGACACCGGGGAGGGAAATGGCTAATTGGGCCCAATTTGGACATTTCCACTTAGGGGATAACTCACTTTAGTTGCCAGCGGTTTGGACATTAATGGCTGTGTTGAGGTATTTTGAGGGGACAGCAAATTGACACTGTTATACAAGCTGTACACTCACTACTTTACATTGTAGCAAAGTGTAATTTCTTCAGTGTTATCACAAGATATAATAAAATATTTACAAAAATGTGAGGGGAGATACTATATGAGGGACTTTTGAGTTTATATAATAAAAGTACGAAGTTCTGGGAGTAGAAACTGCATTTATTTTTTGACATCCTTGTACATTTATACATTTTTCCCAGCATTTAACTAATGCCTGGAAAGCTTCAGCATAAAAAGATTTGTCAGTCTGCCTGAACCATCCTAGGACAGCTTACTTAAACTTTGTCATCAGTGCTGAAATGCTGAAATACTCTTTTGGGGGCCCAAACAGGTGGAAATCACTCAAAACCAGGTCCAGGCTTTAAGAGGGATGGGGATGTGGCAATACCTCCCAGCCGAGTTGCTGTAATGTGCATGTAGTGCAGTGAGCAGTATGAACTCGTTCATTGTCTTAGAGAAACAGGATGCCCTTAGTTATCAAACCAGGCTGTTTTTTCCACAGACACTTATGCATATCATTTAGAACATGAAAGTATTATTCACTGTTCGTAATTTTTTGGTGGTGGTAAGTCTGTGGTGCAGCTGTTGCATGCGTGCACTAACACTGTTGTCTGCCATCTTGATTAATGGTCTCTGGACTGGCCCATGACCTGTGCTCCGCTTATCAGTAGTAGGACACACTTGTCACTTACTACTATGTGTAGTACTGCCATGCTAGCATCCCTTTAAAATTAAAAGTTCCAGTTTGACTTGAACGCCCCTCATATATAACATTTATTTTTATTGATTTTTTTTTATTCATTTTCTTCTCTTTTACATTTTATATATTTTTTTACTTTTTTTTTTCATCAGGGATCCAAATTTGGTGAGTGGGTTTTCCAGTAGTGCTGCTATGTTGTGACCCTGTTAGATTGTTGTATGATGGAGACTGCAAATAACTGCTTCAAAACACATTATTTACTAGTGTTACCATCAGATTACCTGCCCTGAGAATACCAGGCAGGCAACCACCGCTGGAGATCAAGGTTGAGATGCAAAACAAAAAAATGGGAAAAACAACTTTTTTTTAAACATGGAAATTGTTTATGATATGCAACATTTAGTGGTTGTGTGAGGAAAGGGGAGGTAATATGGCGCTGTCAGGCTAATAAATAGGAAAAAATAAATAAATATGTCTTAAAGTGCACTGGTGATAGGTGAATAAAAATCAAAATATATAAAACTTCATATGGTGAATCCTTAAAAAGTGTAAATAAGTTTGAAGAATTTGGTAAAAAAATGTGTATCTATATAATGATAAATAGATAGGAAAATTAAGATATAAGTGATAAATTATTAAAAATCAATGTGTAATCTTAAAAATATATGTATGACTATATAAAGGAATTATAAAGTGGTGTTATAAATATCCTCCATATATACTTAAAGTGCTAATTAATCAGATATATATTGTGCTAGTGGGCCAAACAATAAATAACTTTGTATAAATCTGTGCACATACAAATCATAAATAGTGTCCCAACAGTTTAAATAGCATAAATAAATAAATAAATATAAAGCGAATATATAGGAAAATTGTCCATATAAATAGCCAAATATTAAATGGTGCTACAAATATAATTGAGTCCCAAGAAGGGTGATGAAGCAGGGATTTGACAGGATAAAATGGATTACAGGACTTCCAGACTGATGGGGGTGCTCAATACAGGAATCAGTGCTCCCCTCCTATTATTCCCGCACTCACCAGATGGTGGTACCCCCACAGGGGTAATCAGCGTTTGGGGTGACTCTCAGAGGTCCCTCCGAAGGTTGGCTAGTAATCCACTTAATCCCGACTTCGTATCTTACTCCAGGGGAAATTGATGAAAAATCCCTCCTCTTAGAGTACTCCAAAAATGTTTGAGAGATCTCTGCAGTACTTCTGCATGACTGCTCCGCTTCATCCAGCCGTCTGCTCGGGGAGAAGAGAAGAGGAGGTCCCTGGGAGGAGAGGGGTCCCGGAGCCGCTAACAAAGCCCACAGATCCGGAGAGCCGAGAGACAGCTGTGATCCCAACCCAGCAGACGGCTGGATGAAGCGGAGCAGTCATGCAGAAGTACTGCAGAGATCTCTCAAACATTTTTGGAGTACTCTAAGAGGAGGGATTTTTCATCAATTTCCCCTGGAGTAAGATACGAAGTCGGGATTAAGTGGATTACTAGCCAACCTTCGGAGGGACCTCTGAGAGTCACCCCAAACGCTGATTACCCCTGTGGGGGTACCACCATCTGGTGAGTGCGGGAATAATAGGAGGGGAGCACTGATTCCTGTATTGAGCACCCCCATCAGTCTGGAAGTCCTGTAATCCATTTTATCCTGTCAAATCCCTGCTTCATCACCCTTCTTGGGACTCAATTATATTTGTAGCACCATTTAATATTTGGCTATTTATATGGACAATTTTCCTATATATTCGCTTTATATTTATTTATTTATTTATGCTATTTAAACTGTTGGGACACTATTTATGATTTGTATGTGCACAGATTTATACAAAGTTATTTATTGTTTGGCCCACTAGCACAATATATATCTGATTAATTAGCACTTTAAGTATATATGGAGGATATTTATAACACCACTTTATAATTCCTTTATATAGTCATACATATATTTTTAAGATTACACATTGATTTTTAATAATTTATCACTTATATCTTAATTTTCCTATCTATTTATCATTATATAGATACACATTTTTTTACCAAATTCTTCAAACTTATTTACACTTTTTAAGGATTCACCATATGAAGTTTTATATATTTTGATTTTTATTCACCTATCACCAGTGCACTTTAAGACATATTTATTTATTTTTTCCTATTTATTAGCCTGACAGCGCCATATTACCTCCCCTTTCCTCACATTTACCAAATATAGTTATCTATATTTTTGAGGTAGGCTGCAGTCATTTATTTACTTAATTTCCTCCAATAGCGCGGAAACTTTCCCCCTATATTTAGTGGTTGTGGTTTACTTCTACTTTAAGAGGATTTCAGACACAAAGAATACATTGAGACCAATGATTGTTTCTATAAATAAATAAATCCAAAGAAGATGTATGGTGACCTTTAGCATGGAAAGATTTAGATTGTTTTTATTTTGTCAACGGTAAATTATATTTGGTTACTTTGGAATAATTGAATTTTGGACTTTATGTATGATGTTCTTTGAAAAGAAAGAAAGAAAGAAAGAAAGAAAGAAAGAAAGAAAGAAAGAAAGAAAGAAAGAAAGAAAGAAAGAAAGAAAGAAAGAAAGAAAGAAAGAAAGAAAGAAAGAAAGAAAGAAATATGTCAATAACTCCCTTATTACAAAAAATAGACCAGTTCCATTTGAAAAGTTCTATGTAGTGTAATTTAACTTCAGATATAGAA
Organism: Pelophylax lessonae; assembly: GCF_965119305.1. Lineage (NCBI taxonomy): Eukaryota > Metazoa > Chordata > Amphibia > Anura > Ranidae > Pelophylax > Pelophylax lessonae. The sequence goes on from NC_138772.1 coordinate 399,387,685, forward strand.
ATATTAGACCTTCTTCTAAATATGCTAAATACAGTATATGATTGTCTCTAGTTTCATTTCTGACCTAGTGAGAGGAACAAACAAAGGAAGTTAGAACAAAGTGAGAACTCATTTGTATTTTATTATGGGTCATTGAAGACATTGGATCAGCATAGAAGCCAACCAACTGGCATTGTTAGAAGAGTACAGCATTTGTAGCCTGCACGTTCCCTCGGTAAAGGTGAGTAGGGATGATCGAAGTTTTCAAAAGTTCGGTTCGACCAGAACACCAGAACTTCCAAAAAGTTTGGCCCGGATTTCAGAACTGAAATCAATGGGACCCGAAATTCGGTAATCAAAAAACCCCATTTTGAAGCCCTAAAACCCAATAAATGCCCCTAAAAAGTGCCTAGGGTTCTGGGTCATGCCCCAGAGACTATTAATCACACAAAAAAAAAGTTCTTAAAAATTGTCATTTTTGATAGAGAGCCAATTATTGAAAAAAAAAAAAGAGATTTTTTTGGATTTAGTGTCGGGGGGGGGGGGGTCTAAAAAGTGTACCTGTGAAGTTTCAGCTCTGTAGCATGTCCAGACCCAGAAAAAAAAGATAGTTTCTATTAGGTCACTTATAGAACAGGGATATGGATCTGCTATTTTCACAACTTGCCGGTTTTGTAGCAAGCGTTTTTTTGGGCATTTTTTGGGGGACTTTGGAGGCAGGCATAACATCAGAACTTCTGTGTAGGGGTATATATACATACACCCATGTATGTATATATACACATACACATATATAGGTATGAAAGTAGCAGAACACTATGCTTGCGCTAATGAAATAATTAACAGGCATATGGCTCCGCTCCTATTACACCTGTATATGTGTATGTGTATAATACATTTAAGTGTGTGTGTATATATATATACCCCTATACACAAGTTCAGATGTCATGCCTGACTCCAAAGACCCCAAAAAAATGCCCAAAAAAACGCCCAGGTGTGTTATTGCAGGCTTTTTTTTTGGGCATTTTTCATTAGCGCAAGCATAGTGTTCTGCTCTTTTCACACCTATATATGTGTAGGTGTATATATACATACATGTGTGTGTGTGTATATATACCCCTATACACAAGTTCAGATGTCATGCCTGACTCCAAAGACCCCAAAAAAATGCCCAAAAAAAGAGCCTGCAATAACACACCTGGGCGTTTTTTTTTGGCGCAGGCGTTTTTTTGGGCATTTTTTTGGGGTCTTTTGAGTCAGGCATGACATCTGAACTTGTGTATAGGGGTATATATACACACATATGTATGTATATATACACCTACACATATATAGGTGTGAAAAGAGCAGAACACTATGCCTGCGCTAATGAAATAATTAACAGGCAAATGGCTCCGCTCCTATCACACCTATATGTGTGAATGTGTATAATACATATAAGTGTGTATGTATATATATATACCCCTATACACAAGTTCAGATGTCATGCCTGACTCCAAAGACCCCAAAAAAATGCCCAAAAAAACCGCCTGCAATAACACACCTGGGCGTTTTTTTTGGCGCAGGTGTTTTTTTGGGCATTTCTTTGGGGTCTTTGGAGGCAGGCAAAACATCTGAACTTGTGTATAGGGGTATATCTAGTGTAGTTAGGGTGCTATTTTCTATGACTCCAAAGACCCCAAAAAAATGCCCAAAAAAAAAGCACACACTTATATGTATTATACACATACACACATATAGGTGTGATAGGAGCGGAGCCATATGCTTGTTAATTATTTCATTAGCGCAAGCATAGTGTTCTGCTCTTTTCACACCTATGTATGTGTAGGTGTATATATACATACATGTGTGTGTATATATACCCCTATACACAAGTTCAGATTTCATGCCTGACTCCAAACATGTCCTCAAAAAAGCCCTATAAACGCCTGCAGCAAAAAGCAGGCTGACCGGAGAGAAGCCACATCGCTGCTCTATAGCGGTCACCCTGAAATGGAAGTGTTTGGTCACCCTGCCATAGCAGTCAGTGTCAGTTCACCCTACACTACACTACGGTCACCCTGGCACTTAACACTTTCCCTACAGAAACTTGATTTTTGAAGCTAACTATAGTGGAAAATAGCACCCTAACTACACTAGATATCCCTTTCCTCACACTAATAATTGCTAAATGACACTTTTGAAGCAGAAGTAACAGAACTGCTTCCACTCTCTTCCATGTCCCTGTATTAAAATGCTAGGAATTTGGTGGGGGCTATCCTATATACTGGGGGGCGTATTCACTAATGATTGGCCTCTGGACCCCCTAGTCACTCCAATCACATTCCTAGCATTCTCCTGCCCCTCAATTGTCTTTTACTAAAGTTCTGGTCCAATCATGGGCTTTTAAAGCCAAATTCCTGTCCCATTGCATTTTGGTCGGTTCTGGTTGCCGAATTCCAAACTTTTTCAGCAAAAAGTTCTAAATTCGGCCGAACCTCGAACAGTCAATGTTCAGGTCGAACCGATGGTCGACCCGAACCGTTCGATCATCCCTAAAGGTGAGGAGACATTTACTTGTGTAGCTCACCCCCCAAAGAGCCGTTGGTAGTTTGGGCCTGTTTGCTTCCCTTAGCCTGCACACAGCCAGTCACAAAGCATTTTCAACAGTCTTGTGCTGGCTCAAGAATCTAGAAATGTATTTTTGTGAGTTTTATTGGGGAACAATGAATTAGATGGGGATAGGGAGCATGGGATATCCCAGAACTATAGAACTTGAATTTGAACAGAACCTCAGGACTGCTAACTTTCTTGCTGCTCTTGCCCAACTCTTGAAAAACTTGTCCAGCTGCACTTATACAACACCCGAGGATGGTATGTCACCCCTGCTCAGGGCCATCTTACCGAATGGGCACGCTGGGCAGTTGCCCGGGGCTCCACTTGCCCGAGGGGCCCCACCTACCCAGCGACCCAACCCCAGCCAAGCCTTAGTCCTGACTCCCGTGGGCATCCTGCAGCCGAACTTAGCAGGTGGCAAGCGCGTGTTGGCCCTGCGCTGCTGTCAGGCCACTTGGGCCAAGGAGGGGAAGCCCACAACTGCAGGAATGCCTGTCCGCCTCCATGAGAACAGGAACACACAGGACAGTCGAGTCTGACTCCGTTCCATCCGTATGTATGTTCACCGGACCCAGCCGCCGAACTTGGAAGCTGTCATTAGCCTGCCATTGCTGTGATATAGCCTTATCGATAATTTGCATGTTTTTTCTCTTGGGTGTTTGTGTAGGCAGGACCCCTGCACTGCATTGCCCGGGGGCCCTTTAATGCTCTTAAGATGACACTGCCCCTGCTTGGCTGTACTTGCACTAATTCTGGCTGTACTCATCCAGCAAAAGTCCCACAGAATCTTCTTACTGCCTGTGACCTGTCCTCTTCCCACCACATGGTCACTCTTGCAGCACTGGGATCTTGTACTCACTCAGCCACAGGATCATTGGTTGCTTTCTGTTGATATCCACCAGGCTCTTTTCCATGAGGGAGATAAAGACTAACTTAGCCTCTGGATAACTTGGGCTCTCTCCCACAGCTTCCTTCCTGGTTCTCCTTTCAGCTTCCTCCTGACCCCTTAGATTTCTGGGGCGCTCTTTAATTAGGCCTCCCCGCCCGCAAAGCTTAGCTAGGACCTTGATTTCCTCAACTGGCTCCATCCCCTGGCTTCTTCCCAGGTGGGCAAGACCCTTCAACAGGGGTCTCCTCCGGCGAGCTGGACCCTGGGATGCTGCCTTACACAAAAATACTGCAGACTCCTCTGCCACTCAGGCTTCGGATCATTTTTTAGGCTATTTCCCACAGTCTGAAGACACCACCCCAGGGATTGGCTGAGGTTCCAAAAATATTCAGGCTGCAGCCTCTGCCCTCCCTCCAATTATGTTCTAGAATTCTCCAGAATGCAGGAGGAAGTAACAGAGCTGCAGTCTGTGAAAACCTGAGCAACCCTAACCAATCAATCCCCTGCTCCACTGATTACAGCAGCACGACTCAGAGGCGGCTCTAGGCTCTGTGAGGCCTAAGGCAAAACTTGGACATGAGGCCCCACTCGCGCCCATAATGGGAAAAATAATTCAAGCGATAAAAATTAACTGTATAAATTGCATATATTAAGAGCCTTAACCTTTGTACTATGAATTCACAGTTTCTAGAATTTCCTCTAACCAATTATTCTTTAATCAAAGATCATTAAAGGGTATGTATGTACTGTGTATATATACTGTATATATATATATATATATATATATATATATATATGTCTGCTCTTACGTCACAGTCCCCAGCATTTCCCTATAGGTCATGATTCCCTGAGTCCCTCCTTACATCAGAGTTTAGTGTTCCCCCTTACATAAGAGTTCTCCTTTAAATCAGATTCCAAACAGCATCTCCTCCTTACATCAGAGTCCACATAATTCCTCTTTACATTAGAGTCCCTCTCTTAAATCAAATTTCACAGAGCCCCCTTTACATCAGAGTCTCCAGAGTTTCCCCCTTACACTGTAAGAGGGAACTCTGAAGACTCTGAAGTAAGGGGAGTTCTGGGAACCCAGATTTAAGGGGGAATGCTGGAGACTCTACTGTAAGGAGAGTTCTGAGAACTCTGATTTAGGGGGAATGTTGGGGACTCTGATGTAAGTAAAGTTCTGGGAACCCTGATTTAAGGGGGAAAGCTGGGGACTCTGGTGTAAAAGGGAACTCTGTGGTCACCAAAGCTCCCCCTTGCATCAGAGTTTCCAGAGACCCCCTTCCTCAGTCCACCACAGTCTAGGGCACAACAAGTCCCACTGCAGAAGACTGCCATACCTGAGTCCCCACAGAGGGCACTGTAAATTCCAGTATAGTGCACTGCCATTCCTCCCTGAGGAATGGAATCCTGCTATGCTTGGACTTGTACTGCTCTCTGTAGGGCACTGAGGAACTACTGCCTGCTATGCTAAGACTTGTAGTGCCCTCTGTGGGGACTAAGGCATGGCAGCCTGCTATTCTGGAACTTGTAGTGCCCTCTGCGAGGGACTGAGGATTCCTCAGTCCTCCACATTCTAGGGCACTATAAGTCCCAGCATAGTGGGCTGTCATTCCTCAGTCCCTCACAGCTGGGGGGAAAAACAACAGAGTTAAACATCTAAAAGGACAACTCCAACCAAAACTACCAATAGAGTCCAAATGCTATATAATGTCAAAGCCCCGCTACCCCTCACCTTCCACCTCGGGTGCTGTCATTGTGTAGGGCAAAGGACTCCAGCTCCAACATGTTTGGCTTTGATGTCAGATATGCAGGACTGGCTCAGCTCCACTCTCTTCCCTGGCAACTGACTCTGGCGTCATGGGGGGCCTCTCCTCCTCCCCCAGCCACCCAGGGGCCCTCTCCTTCTCCCCCAGCCACCCAGGGGCCCTCTCCTTCTCCCCCAGCCACCCAGGGCCCCCTCTCCTTTTCCTCCAGTCACCCAGGGTCCCTCTCCTCCTCCTCCAGCCACCCAGGGTCCCTCTCCATCTCCTCCAGCCACCCAGGGGCCCTCTGCTTCTCCTCCAGCCACCCAGGAGCCCTTTCCTTCTCCCCCAGCCACCCATGGTCTTTCTCCCCCAGCCACCCAGGGGCCCTCTCCTTCTCCCCCAGCCATCCAGGGGCCCTCTCCTTCTCCCCCAGCTACCCAGTGACCCTCTCCTTCTCCCCAGCTACCCAGGGGCCCTCTCCTTCTCCCCCAGCCACCCAGGGGCCCTCTCCCCCAGCCACCCAGGGGCCCCCTCCCCCAGCCACCCAGTTGCTCTCTCCTTCTCCTCCAGCCACCCAGGGGCCCTTTCCTTCTTCTCCTCCAGCCACACAGGGGCCCTCTCCTACCCCAGCCACCCAGGGGCCCTCTCCTTCTCCCCCAGCCACCCAGGGGCCTTCTCCCCCAGCCACCCAGGGGCCATCTCATTCTCCCCCAGCCACCCAGGGGCCATCTTCTTCTCCCCCAGCCACCCAGGGGCCCTCTCCTTCAGCCACCCAGAGGCCCTCTCCTCCCTTAGCCTCTCAGGTGCCCTCTCCTTCTCCTTCAGCCACCCAGGGGCCCTCTCCTTCTCCTTCAGCCACCCAGGGGCCCTCTCCTCCCTTAGCCTCCCAGGTGCCCTTTCCTTCTCCTTCAGCCACCCAGGGGCCCTCTACTCTTCCCGTAGCCACCCAGGGGCCCTCTCCTTTTCCCCTAGCCACCCAGGGGCCCTCTCCTTTTCCCCTAGCCACCCAGGGGCCCTCTCCTTTTCCCCTAGCCACCCAGGGGCCCTCTCCTTTTCCCCTAGCCACCCAGGGACCCTCTCCTTTTCCCCTAGCCACCCAGGGACCCTCTCCTTTTCCCCTAGCTACCCAGGGACCCTCTCCTTTTCCCCTAGCCACCCAGGGACCCTCTCCTTTTCCCCTAGCAACCCAGGGAACCTCTCCTTCTCCTCCAGCCACCCTCTCCTCCCCCAACCACCCAGGGCCTTCTTCTTCTTCTCCTCCTCCACCAACCATTTTAGGACTCTTCCAACTTCCCTGGGGCTACTCACCCCCTTTGCGTAGTAGACACCATAAATCTATGACCAGCCTGCAGAGTGACAAGTCGGGGCCTGGTTACCTGTATGTTCCTGGGCCAGGGCAGAGCTCTCCTTCCAGAGCAACAACCGATTATAGCAGAGTGAGCTGACCGGGCAGTCACTTCCTACTGATGCAGATACACGCCCACCGATTCCTCCACATCTTAAGATTACATGATCAGATGGCCAATCCCCAGGCAGAGAAGGCGGGTAAGTGTCAGCGGACAACAGACACCTGGCAACCGCAGTGAAGGGACTGCAGCACACTGCTGCAACTTTTATATCCGAGGATTTAAAACAATCTTTTACTTGGGAAATTTCCCTGACTGGGCCCATCTAAATGCTGTCGCTCTGCCACTGGCCTAGAGGCCCCTGTAGGTGCGAGGCCTTAGGCGACCGCCTAATTTGCCTAATTAGAGAGCCGCCTATGCAGCACGTGATTGGGTATTTCCAAAGTGAAATTTCACCACATTCACTAACCTCTGAAGAAAATTAATTGCAAAGTAGACAGCTTATTTGCCTTTGGTAAAGGTAAAGATTTGATGCGGGATTATGGCACTGCACATACTGTGCCCCGTACATCCTACATGCTGTGCCCCAGTTTCCAACTCTGCCACTGCTACCATTGTTTTTTCTAGCTCGTTCAGCAGCCACAGATTGCCACCTGGCAGCCAGCCATATGTCCCCTACAGTTCCCTAGCCTGGCCTGCTGCACAGGACTTGATCTGAGTCTGGCTGAGCTTGTGATAGGGGGGTTAATGTCAGGGAAGCTGGGGACTCACTGATCCCACTACTACATATGGAGGAGTATGGCCTATGATTTACTTAAAACAACGTTAAACCCAAAACCAAAAATGTAATATATGATAGCTTACCAATAATTAAATGTGGTGGCTGCAATAATTTTCATTTTTTAGGGTTTTTTTTTCCCTCTGTTTTCACCTGGTGATCTGACCAGTAACAGATAACCTGTATTAGAGAGCCCCCACTCTGTATTAATGCTCACCTGGGCATATTTGGAGAGCTGGGGGGGGGGGGGGTGTTAGATGTACCAGCACAGCTTCTATAAAAGGAGGAGCTGGGTGGGCATAGATGGGGAATCTTGGTTAGTACCTGTCACAGCTCTGTGGGCTCAATTAATTCCTGCTGCACTGAAAGATTATAATGACAGGAGTAGGTGGGGTGTGATCGAAGATTTTCACTAAAGGAGGAGACAGCAGCACAAGGGACATATGACACTTTGTAAATAGTGTTCCTTGTGCTGATTTGTTATTATTTTGATGCTAAAGGAATTTTTATTTTAAATAACAAGAATGCTATATTTACCTACTCTGTGCAATGGTTCTGCACAGAGCACCCCTGATCCTACTCTTGTAGGATCCCCCGCCGGTGCTCTGGTCTCCTCCCTCCTGCTGAGTGCCCCCATAGCATTGCCATGAAGGCACTCGTGCGTGTTTGCTTCTGAGCCCTGTTTTGTGTGTCCATTGACACACAGAATGGGTCTTAGCTCTTCTCCCTGCTACCTCCTTACTGGCTCCTGCTGCTGCGTCTGGGCCAATGAGAAGGGAGAGAGGCGGGAGAGCAGTTGCTCTCATGCACTTCGCTGGATCGAAATCAAGCTCAGGTAAGGACAAGGGGGGCTTATCTTCATACAATGCATGAAAATAAAAAACGTTCAGCCTTTAGAATCACTTCAAATTAATTTCCTTGCTAGCATGACAATAAGAACTTCCTTTCAAATTTGGCTTCACTTCTGCCAGTGTAAGCTAAACCTACTCAGTGACTGGCATATCTCTTCAATAGCTTTCTCCGGTAACAGGGTGTACTTTATAAAATAAATCCATCTTTTCTAAATAACTGCTGCTGTAAAGGTTACACCAGACTTTCAGGCACTTTATGTACTTGTGCACAGCACCAGCAGTTTTTCAAGGTTCACTACAAGTTTACCATGTTAAGTTTTTTTTTTACATTTTTTTGCTTTCCAAAACCTTGTACAAAAACAATCTACAATTAGAAAAAATAATGGGAACTATGCAAGGTCACACATCTGCTGCTTTATACACTTTGTTATCAGTGATGTCACTTTCATCAAGGACCTTCAATTCATTAAAACATTTGAATCACTTATATGATAAAATGTGCAGCTTTTACAGCTTTATTCTGTAGACTCAACAGTAGTGAAATGCTTACTTTTAAAGTAAAAATAATAGCACATTTCTAGTGGCAATATAATTGGAATTATTATTGCAATTATTAACCTAAAGTAATTTTTGATGTGGAATTCTCTTTTTTAAATTCGTTATTTACTCTTTCTGTATTGAATATAGAAATGTAATCATTAGGCTCCAATCACACATGTGCTACTTCAAATTCATTTGATTTCCAGTACGACTTTGAGTGCAATTTTGATCTGACTTTATACTCTTCTCTGGCACTAAGTCGCATCAAAGTAGTGCAGGCACCTTTTGAAAGTCGCTGTGACTTTAAGTCGCACCAATCTGAATGGGTGCCATTGAAAACAAAGGGCTGCAACTTGTCGTGCAACTTTATTTGCCCAAAGTCGCATGACAAATCGCACAAGTGCGAATGGAGCCTTATAGATGGTTCTTTAACAGAAAGCCTTTTTTAAACTCCCTGCTTAACAACCTGTTGACCTAAGATCTCAGTTATAAAGGAAATGAATATTGCTTTCAGTGGTTTGGCTGATACTATAGACAAGCATTGTGAAATAGAGCAGTAAAGCAGAATCATTGTGTAGCAATTATGTAAGGCCTTGTTTACATAGGTGGCCTTGGGGTGGTGGTAAAAATAGGTTGAGTACCCAGTCACAAGTTAACATGGTAACATGGCCATCCATTCAGGGGTATATCCGCCACGGGCAAACAAGGTGTTTGCCCTCAGCAGGCATTTTTCAGGGGGGCGGTGCCGTCCCCGCAGGCGACCGCTCTATAGCCAAATGACGGCTACAGTCGTCCTTCCAGAACCATGTACCAGGCGTGATCTATGATCCCTGTGTCCTGCAGACACAGCTGATGACAGATTGGGATAAAGAGCCAATTACATCGGCTCTTTACCATTTCATCAGCTGTATCCAATCACAGCTATCACAATCTAAACACACTTTAGATCGGGATAAAGAGCCAATCACAGTGTCTCTTTACCACGTGATCAGCTGTGTCTGATCACAGCTAATCACAATCTAAACACACTTTCAGGATATCGGCATTCCTTTCCTCACGCTGTCACAGCATGAGGAGAGGAGAGAGGTGGTAACCGGTTAGTGTAAAAGGGGACATATACATTGATAATCAGGGCACTCATCATCAGTGTCCTGATGATCAGTGCGGCCTCAACAGTGCCCATCAGTGATGCAAATGAGTGCTGTCAATCAGAGGTGCCTATGAGTGCTGCCAATCAGTGCCAATTAGTGCTGCCAATCGGTGCCTCCTCATCAGTGCCCATCAGTGCCGCCTATCAGTGCCATCTATTAGTGCCCATCAGTACCACATATCAGTGCAGCTTCATCAGTGCCCCCTAATCATTGCCCCCTCATCCTCTGCCCTGCTGACCCCATCCTCTGCTCCATTGACCACATATGTGGCACTTGGATGAATCATGTCTCAGGGTCTGATGAGGAAGCCACAACTGTTCACCGTGAACAGCTGCAGCTTCCTCATCAGATCCTGAGAAAAGAATGGCATACAGCGGTTGGGGTGGGACAAATTTAGATGGGTGGGTGCCAATTTTAGTCTTGCCTAGGGCAGCACAAAACCAAAATACACCACTGCATCCATTATGGTAGTCCATGGTACTGTTGTAGCTGTGTGGAAAAAAAATGACCACAGGTTGTATTCAGAGGGCAGTGCCACCACCAAATGCCATCTATTCAAGTGAATGGGTTAGCATTGCAACCACATGCAATGTATGTGGTTTCAGAGGGATGCTGTGGCCTTTCAAGGGTTAAAACAGGTATCCAGGAGGCATATTGCCTCCAAGCTGCCTGTCAAATGCTCCTAAAAAGCAATCCACCGCAGATTGTTCTTAAGAAGACAACAAGTGTAAACAAGGCCCAATGAGCAGATTTGGCAGGCCCATGTTCATTTATTACATACTCTACAGAAAAGACAGCAAAAATATTCACCCACATTGACCACATTATTTATCTAAGAGAAGTTATGTTAGTGCAGGGGAAGCATCTGTAGCATGGTCTAGGGTAGGAATTCTCAACAGGGGTTCTGCCGAACCCTACGTTTCTGTTAAAACATCTCCAGGGGTTCCACTGTGATTTACCTGTCGATTGCAGGAATGTGACGTGTAGATCGCATCTCCACCTAACTGACACTCTTATCATGCAGTGCTCCTCCCTGCATGCAGAGCAGTGCAGGGAGGGGTACTTAATTGTCATGTCCTGATCCCTGCCTGCCCGAACCAGAACCAGAACAGGACTCACAGCAGCCTCCCTGCACTGCTCAGCATGTGAGGGAAACCACACCACTATTGTAATGTGCCCTGACATCCTGTAATGTGACCTGCTGACACCCTGCTGAGCCCTTTATTTAATGTGCCCTCCATGTAATATGCCCTGCTGTGTGCTGTGCCCTCCATATATTGTGCCCTCCATTTAATGAACCCTGCGGTGCCCTCCATGTATTGTGCCCTGCTGCCCCCTCCATGCAATGTGTCCTATACCCCGTCTGTGATTTGCCCTACTGATCCCCTCTACTGTGCCCTGCTGATCCTCTGTACCATGCCTTCTTGACCCCTGTAGTATCTCCTTCTACCCCCTGTACCATGCCATCCTGCCCCCCTGTTCTGTGCCCTGCTGCCCCCTGTGCTCTGTCCTGCTGACCCCATGTACCCTGTCCTGCTGCCCCTTGTATAATGCTTATCTCAAGATCGACCCAGAATTGAGTATCTGTGCAGAAAAAACAAGCACAAATTTCACATTAAAGCGGAGTTCCGGCCTCAAAATCGATAAAATCGATTTTGGGCCATTCGCTTGCTAAGGGGAACCTGAAAAAGAAATGGATACTGGCAATTTTTTTTTTTGGTCACTTACCTTATTATAGAAGAAAATATACTCATCTTCTTTCCACTTCATTCCTCTGCGGCCGCGGCCCGCGCCATCACTTCTGGTTTGCGATGATTCCTGGGAGCTGAACGTCATCGCTCCCAGGAATCAATGCGCCTGCACCGGCTCCGCTCATCACTTCCGGTGCAGGCACGGCATTCACTGCTAAACAGCTTCTGGGCATGCCCAGAAGCTGTGCAGGGATGCTGCGCCTGCACCGGAAGTGACGAGCGGGGCCAGTGCAGTGCATTGTGGGACTCCGACGTCACGGAAGAGGGCAGGAAGAGGGATGCTGTGGCTTCAGCTGCCCACACCTGAAATGGCAGCGCTGTAGAAGAAAATTTTCAAGGTAAGTATTTCTTCTTACGAGGCCGGAACTCCGCTTTAAGGAGGTACATTTAAATATTTATGCTATTATTTAATGTATTTTCTAAATATCAACAGCTACTGATCACAATCAACAGCTACTGATGATATACAGTATATCAAGAGCTACTGATCACAACAATGTTCCATGAGATGTAGATCTAAAAATGATTTCTGGGTTCCCTGAGATCTCAGACTTTTTGCCAAGGGTTCCTCCACTGTAAAAAGGTTGGGAAACTGTGGTCTAGGGTGTATACATTTTAACTCCTATGTTCCTTTATATCGAGCTTTCTTTAACAGGTCCTGTTTGTGTAGATTAATGTATGCCTGCAGGTGAGATGCTTTGAGGTGAACTAGGAAAGGATCCTAAACCTAAATTCTATGAAAAAGGAAAACTAATATGGAAAGAATAAACAGGAAGTGCTGTAAATAATAGTTTGTGAATATAAAGCACTGTGTTCTATTTGGCAACAAACAGTGTGATGTGGTTTCAGGGGTGCGATGAGCTTTCAAACCCTGCTCCAACTCTGTTCCTTATTTATATATTTTATGTACCTAATGTAGCTATACAACTGACCCCCAGTCTACAATGTAGAAGGATTGTCTATTTGATAGCTTTGAGACAGCAGAACTTATACCTTACTAGTGGTGATGTGGAAAGCGGTCTTTAAATAACACAAGGCACAATCCAACTACTGTCAGGCATCTTTTCTGGCCAGCACTACCCAAACACAGTTGGATGCATCAGGCAACTATCCATATTCATACCCATGGAAAGGGGCAAGGGAGTCATTGTGAAGGCACCTCTATTGGATTATCTAAGGGAAACAATTGTGATTGGGTAAGATCCTTAAAAAATAACGGTCAAGACTAGTCAGTAAAACAACCATGTACTCCATTGGCTACTGTTTCACTTGGCTTCATTTCAACGGCTATTTAAGTGGAGTTTCTGTTTAGTGTGTAGTTTTTAACCACTACTATCTATGATTTCCAATCAAGTTATTTTAACAATCATAGCCACTAGGTGGTAGTCAGAGAAGCAGCCACAATTCTATTCGTAAATGATCACTATTCAAGCAATAGTTACATCAATATACCTGCACACATTGTTAAAATATGCAGGTTTATATAAGTGATAAGGGAATGGATGGCTTCAACATGGATGTTAGTGTAGAGCAGGGGTGTCAGACTCAACTTCATTGTGAGCCGCATCAGCGTTATGGTTGCCCTCAAAGAGCCATTTGTATCTGTAAGACTATATACTGTATATGTATCCAGGGCTTTTTTTCCTCAGAGAATAGGTGCAGGAACCCCCCCCCCCACGCTAACCCCCCCCCCCCCTCCACCCTCATGAACCACATTGAACATTGGGTGTGGCCAAATTGCAGTGGCAGGATCTTAAAGGAGCAATAAATACCAGGAGTACGTTATGTGAGGAGTTCAGGGATGGTACAGAGGACAGTTACAGGGGTGCCCTATGCACAGTGTACAGAGTTCAGGGATGCACTATGTACATTATGCAGAGTTTAGGGGTGCACTATATACCAAGTGCAGGTTTCAGTGCTGCCCTATGCACAGAGTGCAGGTTTCAGGGGTGCCCTATGCACAGAGTGCATGTTTCAGGGGTGCGCTGCATACAGAGTGCACAGTTCAGGAGTGCACTGTGGACAGAGTACAGGGTTTAGGGGTGTGGTATACACAGTGTGCAGGGTTCAGCTCTTTTTCACAGGCTGTCCACATCTTACTTCCAAACCCTCTTCAGCTATGACCTCTGCACTACTCTTCCCCCATTCCCCACCTCTGCACATACCTCCCTCCACAGCCCTCATCTACCAACCCCCCAATTCCTCTGTAGTGTCCTCCTAGGTAGGTGCTAGAGTGAGTGTATATAGTTTTTTGTTTCTCTGCCTAACTGGGTGACAGCTAGGCAAATTTAGATGCTGTCTGCTTACCAGAGAGCTGTGATAGAGTCAGTGTGTTCTAGTGCTGCTAATGCTGTCTTGAAAGTTTCACACTGGTCTGGTAGCTATTGGATGTACTGGACAGTGGGTGGAAACCTTGCAGATGAGAGCATGGATGTCTATACAGACCTGGCCAATTAGAAGGGGGGTGTGCCCCAAGGCATGCTGGGTAATTTTATTTAAATCTGAAGAGCACATGGACTTGGGGTCTTCTTCTAGAGATAGAGGTCCAGGAGGGGAGCGGGCTGCTGCTCCTCCTCAGTGCAGGCTGCCCTTGGGTGGTCGACCTGATGGCCTGAAACACTGAAGTAGCAACCTATGGTTCTTGTGAGAGCTGACTGAGGGAGGATGTCCGGTACTACTGAAAAAGGCTGCCATTGGTGCTTCAGGAACCTTGTGAGTACAGACCCTCACAGGAGATCCCTGGGACTTGTGCTGTTAGATCCCCTCTGGCTGCTAGAAGTTAGCTGCTGGGTGGGCGCAAAAGGGAACACTGTCTAGTGTCTTGAAGAAGCAATGTTCACTGAGTTTCTTCAGCTACAAAGGGACTTGTTCATTTTGTACAGCTGCTGTATGGTCCAGCTGATGACCAGCTACACGGTTCTATTGAGAGAGTTGTCATCACCTGTAAATAGTTAATTTGGAGTATCCTACTAATTTCCCTCTCCTTTCCAAGTTCTCAAAATAAAACATAAAAACAAATCCCGTAGACTGGTCATTGGAGACAACCAGCGGAAGAGTGTGTGCACCTGGCTGTGTGAAAATACCCTGTGACTGACTGTGGGTTAATCAGTGGGAGACCCGGGCACAATTATTTAAACAGCTCCTGCAGAGGTAACACTACATGTGGGGGCTCGTCAGTTCGGGATTATTAAATTATTGCAGCAGTTACTTCTGGCACTGGCCAGATAAAGTGTTCAAGAAACTGACATGTTCTAAGAAATTGTTATGCGTGACTGTGTGGATTGTAGGACCGCAATTGAAGAGAAACAGTGTTGTGCCATGGGGGGAATGTCTGCTTTACAGGTATCAGTGCAAGAGCATTTCCAGAGTGTGACAAAGAAAGAGTTAACACAGGGCGCTAGAGTCAGAGCGCCAGGGGTTGCATCAGTATATTTACTACAGAGGAAAATGTCTGCTACACAGTCACAAGTAACAGGACATTCTCAAGTAGTAGCAGTAAAGGAGTTAAATCAGCGCACTGGAGGAGTGGGGCTGAGGCTCATGTGAGGACAGGTGAAGCTGCTGTCTATGTGTCTTTTGTGTTGGATACTGTCTGCCTTACAGTAAAGTTTATTGATGCTTAGCAGTGTTAGAATGGCAGCAATGAAGGGGTGTACATGCAGCACAGGAAAGAGCGCGTTGGAAAGCTCTGCCCAACAGGAGGAGTTACTTAGTCAGGGGACACAGGCGGAAGAGTTAGCTAGTCTGGGGACACGGGCAGAGTTGCCACTTGCGGTCTGCCAGTCCGGTGAGGGGGGAAGAGTCATGACGTCACTTTCACTTCCAGGTGTAGCTGAGAGAGACACGTGTAAGGAGCAGCAAGATGGTGGATGCCTGAGTGCTGTTACACAAGTTGGTGGAGAGCCTGGAAAGTGGACTAACTTGCAGAGCCGGAAGTCTGGTGCTGTGCATCAGGGAGGATACAGAGCACATCAGTCTGGTATGTGGCAGATGACAGCATGAGACAGTGAAGCTCAGCTCCTAGGGGCCGGGGTGGTCATTGTAGAGAGATGCTGCTGAAGTTAGAACCAAGCAATTGTCAGCCCAGGATCCTGTAGGTGACTTGGGAGACAGGATTCACTTCTGAGATGCCAAAGCCTACTGTAACTACCGCTCCTGGGGGAGACAGACATGGGCTGAGGGCACCGCTGGGGCCAGGACCAGTGGCCAGGGAGACCCACATCTCAAGGGTGCAAAGCACCAAGCTGGTCAGGGCTGGGCATCAGCAGCAGAAATCATTGGCTGTAGTCACAGCAAGTCATCTGGCTCCTAAAGGGGCAGAGGGGACCCAGTGGATTCAGAGGCCGGAGTCTACAAGTTCCTCAGGGGAGGAGGGGCTAGGAATTATTGATGTGGGGTAGCCTAGTTTTGATTGCTGCTTTGGGTCCATAGAGGAAGGGATCGCAAAGTGACGGGGTCAGAAGTCAGCACAGAGTGGGACTGTGAGGCTGAAGTGGGAGAAGATGCCTCATTCCCAGACCTGCACAGTGAGGAAGGTGGGCAAGAGGCCATCCTGATCCAAGGTGTGCAAAGAATTTAGGATTCTGTGAGGCCTATGCCAATAGAAATCCTGATTTATCCCCTCCTCGCACTTATGCTCAGGCTCGAGCTCAAAACGAGGCCTTTACCTTGCTGATCAAGAAGGCAGAAACCCTGTATGCTCCCCCTGGGAGAGGTGACAGGCAGAAGCTACCAAAGTTCTCTAACTTTCAGAGGCTTGTGCAGTGGAAGGTAGCCATGGAGTATGGGTACGAATACCCCTATGCTCCCAGGGAGATCATGGAGGAGATAGAAACCTAGAGAATTTCCTGGTGTAAGGGAGCTGTCTGGGACTTTATGTACATCCCAAAGCCTTATCGCAACAAGTTCAAACCCCAGCTCTGGGAAGAGTTCCTGTCAGTATGGGAAAACAGGAGTCTAAGAAGTTCCATTCACATTGACCAAGTAGTGATCAGAAGGCATGGGAAGAAGAATCTGGAATGGTCCAGAAATATCAGGAGCCCTGATGGGAAAATGGTCCAGATATCGCACCCAGATTTCTACTGTTAAGTCATGCTCAAGCTGTTGCTGTCTACTGTAGCTGAACTCTTGCTGTTAAGAACGTTTTGTCGAATTCAAAGGCTACTGTGCTTGGAGCCTCTGGAAAAAGAAAGAATACCAGTTCTTTCACAAGCTGCTGTGCCCAAACAGCTGTTGAGGAAAAGAATAAATTGTTTGAAGCTTGCTAATGTTGTTGCTGGGGGCAATCCCCCATTCCCAAATCCCCTTTCTCTTCTATCCTTGTAAATTGAAGATGGGGTATCTGGGATTTGTTCTACCATCTGGAGAAAGGGACTTCTGCTACAGAAGACTTCTCCTGTTTTATCCAGGTGTTGCTAACTAACGGGGGTAAACCCCTTGTTGCTCAAAGAACACTTTGCAAAGATCCTTTACTGTTGGACACTTTGAGAAGATCCTTTAACCGCTTAAAGACCAGCCGCCGCAGTATATATTGCGCAAGCTGGCTCTCCTGCGCAAGAGGCTCGCGGAACCGGGTCTCGGGCGTGCGGGTAAGCAACGGGTCCGCGGGCCACGATGGCCGCCGGGAAACCGACGATTGCGGCAGGGACTGACAGATGGCACCCCGCTCATCTGTCACTGATTGAAACAGGGCTCCTGTGTTCCTGTTATCTTGGAACACAGGAGCCCTGTTTCCATCCACCAAGTCTGGCCCCGACACAGTTAGAATCACCCCCCTAGGTACACATTTAACCCTTTGAGCACCCCTTGTATTAACCCCTTACCTGCCAGTGTCATTATTACAGTAACAGTGCATATTTCTTAGCACTGATTACTGTAGTAATGTCACTGGTCCCCCCAAAAGTGTCAAAAATGTCAGTTAGGGGTCCGATCTGTCCGCCGCAATGTCGCAGTCCCGCTAAAAATTGCAGATCGCCACCATTACTAGTAAAAAAAAAAATAAATAAATAAAAATGACATAAATCTTTCCCCTAGTTTGTAGACGCGATAACTTTTGTGCAAACCAATCAAAATACACTTATTGGGATTTTATTTTACCAAAAATATGTGGTAAAATACAATTTGGCATTTGATTTAAATTTTTTTTTTTTATTGGGAATGTTATATAGCAGAATGTGAAAAAAATTGTGTTTTTGGTTTGTGGTGTTCAGATACAGTGTATTTCCACTAAAAATCAATTCGTTATTGTAGTAAGTTGCCATGTGGATGACCAGTGTGCTTTTATTAACCACTTAAGCCCCGAAGGATTTTCCTGCTCAAAGACCAGGGCCTATTTTGCGATTCGGCACTGCGTGACTTTAACAGACAATTGCGATGTATCCAAATTAAATTGACGTCCTTTTTTTCCCACAAACAGAGCTTTCCTTTGGTGGTATTTGATCACCTGTGCGATTTTTACTTTTTGCGCAATAAACAAAAAAAGAGCGACAATTTTTAAAAAATAACAATATTTTTCAAATTTTTTTTATATGAAATTCCCATTAAAAAAAATGTAAAAATCAAAATTTTTTAACATTGTAAGCCAATTTGATTTCTGCTACATATGTTTGGTAAAAAAAATTGCAATAAGTGTATTTTCATTGGTTTGCGCAAAATTTATTGCGTCTACTAACTACGGGAAAGATTTATGTCATTTTTATTGTTTTTTTTTTTACGAGTAATGGCGGCGATCTGCGATTTTTTTTGCGGGACTGTGACATTGCGGCGGACAGATCGGACCCTTGACTGACATTTTTGACACTTTTCGGGGTACCAGTGACATTACTACAGTAATCAGTGCTATAAATATGCACTGTTACTGTAAAAATGACACTGGCAGGAGGAACGGGTTAACTTTATTGGTGATCAGTGGGTTAAATGTATCCCTAGGGGCGTGATTCTAACTATGGGGGGGTGTGGCTTGTGATGTAACCACAGAGACATACGATCCTACATAGCAGGATCATATGATCTCTGCAGTTTAACCAGGGAGAATGACAGGCGGCTTTGTTTACATTAGCCTGCCTTTCTCCCTCTCCAGCGGGAGATCGCGAGTGACCGGCGGACATCGGAGCCGCCGGTCACTCGCGCGGGGATGCTAGTAAACGAGCAGGGGCGGGTGCGTGCCTCCGGCGGTGCGCGCTCGCCCCCTAGAGGCTCGTAGGCGAGCGACGTAGCCCTACGTCGGTTTGCCTGTACGGGGCTGACTGCCGCAGTAAATAGTCGTGTGGCAGTCGGCAAGCGGTTAAGTCTTATTCTGTGCATGAGAGATTACCCTTTGACATGATATCTTCAACCAGTTTAAGTGGCAGAGCAAATACCAGCCACACTTCTTTTTACATGAAAACAAAATAATAGTTGTTCACGGGTGTTTCTCTAAACCAGCCTTTTTCAACCAGGGTGCCTTGAGGTTTATTCAGGGGTGCCTTGACAAAATGTCTAAAAATTGCCCAACAGTTGTATACAAGCCAGCAGATGGATGAAGCCTGTCTTTTAGTTAGACAAAGACACAGGTTTTTATTGTGCACCATTACGACTTTCTAGCTGCCGGTGTCCTAACAACCAATGACCCTCTCTTGCCCCTCTCTCGCGGCAGTGGGGTTACATTAGCTGAGCGATGGAGAAACACTGGGGGAGAATAGAAACATTGGACTACTAGTCAGTACCAGTATGCCAAAGTATATTGGATTTGGAAGAACAAATCACCTCTAACATTGGATGTCCTACGTGTGTGGATGTTGATGTATTATCTAAAACTATTAGAGAAGACTGTGTTCCCAGCACAGCTAGAGAACTGTCCAGGGTGTCTTCTCCTGCTTAGTGTGGTCAGTTTTTGATAGGAAAGCAAAGGGACTAAATGCACTACAATCAATTAAACATAATTTCCTATGTTCACATCTTTGCAGTTTCCTGCAGTGCGTTTTTTGGAATGGGGTAAGGACTTTTTTTACACAGAAAACAATGTGTTTTTGGCTCCCTAAACATCAATGGAACTGTGTCAAAAACACATGTAGGTAGGGCTTTGTGTTTAACCACTTCAGCTCCGGAAGGTTTTACCCCCTTAATGACCAGGCCATTTTTTGGGATTCGGCACTGCGTATTTTAACAAAAAATTGCGTGGTCGTGCGACGCTATACCCAAATACAATTGATGTCCTTTTTCCCACAAGTAGAGCTTAATTTTGGTGATATTTGATCACCTCTGCGGTTTTTAGATTTTGCGCTATAAACAATAAAAGATCGACAATTGTGAAAAAAAAAAA
This sequence comes from Pelophylax lessonae, assembly GCF_965119305.1. Lineage (NCBI taxonomy): Eukaryota > Metazoa > Chordata > Amphibia > Anura > Ranidae > Pelophylax > Pelophylax lessonae. The sequence continues at coordinate 399,407,615 of NC_138772.1, forward strand.
CACCATATTTTTTTACTTTCCGCTATAAAACATTCCCAATAAAAAAAGATTTAAAAAATCAAATTTTTTTTATCAGTTTAGGCCAATTTGTATTCTGCTCCATATTTTTAGTAAAAAAAAATCCCAAAAAGCGTATTTTAATTGGTTTGTGCAAAAGTTATAGTGTTTACATACTACAGGATAGATTTTTGGACTTTTTATTTATTTATTTATTTTTTATTAGTAATGGCGACGATCAGCGATTTTTAGCGGGACTGCGACATTGCGGCAGATAGACAGATCGGACCCCTAACTGACATTTTTGACACTTTTTGGGGACCAGTGACAATAATACAGAAATCAGTGCTAAATATTATGCACTAGTATTGTATAAATGACATGGGACTGTAGACTGCATTTCAAACTTTCTATATAGAATTCAAGATATACAGTAATGAAATAAATACACCACTCAAGATGGAGTTGAAATGGCCGCGGCACCTTTGTTGGTTTAAATTAAAGCATACAACTTTATTAAATATCAATAAGAATAAATATGTATATATATATATATATATATATATATATTACAATTAAAAACCCAGAAATCAAATCATAGTCATAGAACTCGAGTGATGACCAATAAATCTTTCAAACAAAGTCCCTCTTGATACAAGGGTGAGAAACCACATAATGGTGCCACGACATGGAGGGGGTGGAAGGGGAGCTTGCCAAGCCGCTCTGAGACACTGAGGAGACTGGAATCGTGCAGCTCTTTATATAGCCCGATGACAAGTGACACCGCCTCTCGCAGCTCACGTGTTTCCCGCCCAGACACCACTTGACCTTCCCGCTGAAAAGACCGCATTCTTCCCGCCCAAATTTCCAATTCAAAACTCCTCAGCCTTAAAGTAACAACGCCTAATGTTTAATAAATGATAAAATGTATAGTTTAAAAACAAAAGCTTTGGGCAGCCACATTCCCATGCCGTCGGGCACTCAGTGTGCCCCACTAACACTAGCAGGGAAAGGGTTAACACTGGAGATGATCAAAGGGGTTAATGTATGCCTGTAGGTGCTTAGTAACTGTGTGAGAGGGGAAGTGCTCTGTGACAGGCACAGCGAGATCGGGGTTTTAGCTTAGCTGAAACTCCTGATCTCTTCCTGCCTGTCTGACAGAAGACTCGCCTGCTTTGTTTACATAAGCAGGCGGGCCTTCTGTCAGTTTCTCTGACGATCGCGGGAGGCCAGCAGCAATCGCCGCCGCTCCTCCCGTGGCCCGGGAGGTCGTCCGGCGGGAGGCTGAGACCGCGTGCACAAAATCACGTAGATCCTGCCGCAGTATATCTGTGGTGGGTGGTCGGCAAGCGGTTAACAACCAGTTTCTTTCTTTTTCCAAAAAGATGCAGGAAGTATGAAAATGCATCAAAAATGCATTACAATGCGTGAAAAACATGCATTAATCGCACACACATTGATGGGAACCTAGCTATGTTTGGTACATACGATGAGATTATCAGACGGAATGATTGTCCGTTTTTTTTTTTTTCCATGCTAGTCTCATATCGAAAATGAAATGTTTACTGAAGTGATAGAAATTTCACGTAAGAGAGAATAAAAATTAGGAAGTGATGTAATCTGTTGTAGTGTATTTGTATTTTCGAACAACAACACTGATTCAACGAAAATCGTAGGATCTGGTAACATGCAAGAAAATTTTTTGTGCTTGTCTAATTGGATAATATTGGATGGACTGTAGTGATCGGCTCTCGAAAGCTCTGTACTAACCATCAGATTGTTGTACGATTGATTCGAACGTGGTACATTTCGTACGATGTTCTGATCTTGTGTACGGGGCTTTAATCATCAACAGCTTCAACTGATATGCAAAAGAAAAGTCTGTTGAAGGAAACAGAAAGATTTTCTGTTTCCACTTTGAATGCTTTGTATAACTGTGATTTGGGAAAAAAGTAAGCTTTGTTAAACATTCTTTGTTTTAGGTCAGCATTTGGCTGCTTCAATGGATAGAATAATCAGTCCACAAGCAAACTGGATAAAAGCTACTCTACAAGGTCCCTTTAACTTCCCATAGATTTGCCAGGTCATTGGAGGGTCACTGCTGCTTTATTAATATGTATAAATCATTGATCACCTTTATGACAGCTTGTGAGCAAAGACGAGTCGGCTGCTCCCTCGGAAACCACACTTCCGCTTACTCACTTCAGTCTTGTTAGCATTCATACTTCAAGGACTGTTTGCTTGGTTTTATTGTTGATTCTTTCTGTTGTCTGAGCTATTTTCATAGGGATAAAGTATGAGAAATTATTGTGTTTTGACTTATTAGTGTGTTATGCTAACATAGAGCTACAGCACGATAAAAGAAGCAGCACATTTGGGTCCCTACATGAACAATCTTCCCTTTAACACATATTTGGAGATATCATCTTTTATATGGTTAAAACAAGTCTGTGTATGTGTGTGATTTTATTCTCTAAAAATTCCCATAGCCCTGTATATTCTGCTTCCTGAGGAAAACATCTAAAAATTTCAAAAATCTCAGCTAGTACCACTTCTTGGGGGAGGGGATTCCACAGTTTTACCACTTTAACAGTTAAGAACCCTTTCCACTATCTAAGTTTAACCACTTGCTGACTGCCCCACGTATTTATACCACAGGGCAGCGGCTCCTACAGGCAAAATCCTGTAAATCTAAATGATCGCCTCTTCCAGGTTTGCACGCACACCGCCAGCGACCAGTCCGATGCCCGCTGGGACCCGCCGATTATTCCAGACAGATGCAGGACAGCAGTCTGCCTATGTAAACAAGGCAGACCGCCGTTCTGTGACAAGGGAAGACAGAGATCCTGTGTTTCTGCTAATCAGGAACATGGATCTCTGTCTTCCCACAGTACAAGCCCCCCCACACAGTTAGAAAGCACTCCCTAGGGACAAATTTATCCCTTTGATCGCCCCTGATCTTAACCCCTTCCCTGCCAGTGTCATTAGTACAGTGACAGTGTAACTTTTTTTTTTTTTTTAGCACTAATCACTGTATTGGTGTCACTGCTCCCCAAAAAGTGTGTCACACAGTGTCTGATTTGTTGGCCTGCAATATCGCAGTCCCACTATAAGTCTATTATCGCTGCCATTATTATTTCATAAAAATATCCCATAGTTTGTAGACACTATAACTTTTGCACAACCAATATATATATATATATACGCTTATTGGGATTTTCTTTTTTTTTTTTCCAAAAATATGTAGCATAATACATATTGGCCTAAACTAATGAAGACATTTTATTTTTTAATACATTTTTATTGGGTATGTTTTATAGCAGAAAGTAAAAAATATTGTTTTTTTTTTTTTTTTTTTTCAAAATTGTCACTCTTTTTGTTTATAGCGCAAAAAAAAAAAAAAAAAACTGCAGAGGTGATCAAATACCTCCAAACGAAAGCTCTATTTGTGGGGGAAAAAAGGACAATGTTATTTGGGTACAGCGTTGCACGACCGTGCAATTGTCAGTTAAAGTTAAAGTGCTGTATCGCAAAAATGGCCTGGTCATGAAGGGGGGGTTAAGACCGCATTCACACTGAAGCGGCACGACTTCTGCACGACTTTGGGGGCGACCTGTGAAGTCCCGTGCACCGCGACTTCGGCGCGACTTGCAAGGACTTCATACAATGAATGTCTATGCAAGTCGCTCCGAGGTCGCCCCGAAGTAGTACAGGACCCTTTTTCTATGTCGGAGCGACTTGTGCCGCTCCTATTAGAACGGGTCCTGTAGCACTGCATGGACCGCGACGGACCGCGACTTGTCAGGCTGACAAGTCGCCTGACAAGTCGCTGTAGTGTGAATGGAGCCTTAATCTCCTTTCTTCCAACCTCAAATTGTGGCCAGGTGTCCTGTTTGGGGCCCTTAGGCTTGGTTTACACTGTTGCGACTTGTCAGGTGACCTAGGGCAATGAAACTATTCTAATCAAAGTGATTCAAGTCCCTCCGATTCAGAAAAATTTTCCTGCACTACTTGGGGGCAATTTGGGAGAAGCTTGCATTACCTTCTATTAAAGAAGTCGTTTGCAAGCCGCGCTGAAGTCGCGCTGTACGGGGTGGCTTCAGAGTTGGGCGACTTTCAAGCCACCCCAGTGTGAACAGAGCCTTGGAGTAAACAGATTATTAGTTACTAAAGTCATGCCTGATAAAGTTATACATTGCAATCATATCTTTCCAGGGTGAATGTCTGTAATCTATGTAATAGATTCTCATAGCTAAGGTCCTCCATCCCCCTTATTAGATTTGTTGCCTTTCACTGAATTCTTTCTAATTCAACGTCTTTCCTGAGGACTGGTGACCAAAACTGAACTGCATAATTCAAGATAAGGTAAAGCCAGTGTTTTGTTAGGTTGGAGAATTATTGGTGGTTGTAGAATTATTGATTTATCTCAAGAATGCATGCCTTTTTTAATGCCTGACAGGAGTTTGTCAGCTTTGATAGCGGCAGCTTGGCATTGCATGCTATTGCTAAGTTTCCTAAGCCTACAAGCACGCCCAGATCTTTTCCCATCACTGATTCTCCAAGGGGAGTCCTTGCTAATAGCTTGGGCGGGATTTACGCACACCAGTACGAATGCTCGGTCGCGAGTCGGCCATTTTACCTATTGGATATCGAGGATTCTTGCGTTTGATACACCAATCAATGCCTGTATTTATGCTGAAAATTAATTATTAAATTTCTAGTTTATATGATATCACGCTATGTTGGCAATCTTTTTTTTTTTTAATGTTACGATTTTGCTGGTTTTTATCACGCCGCCTGGAAGTACTTCCTGGTTTTATCTGTTGTTGACCTTCTCTTACCACTGTGGCTGGTGAACCGTTATATACACAGGCGTTTGTTGACCACTCTAACAGGGGGTCACACGAGATCTGGTAAGCAGGATTTGAGTGTGAGAGGTGTCACTGGGTTTACATCAGGATCTCCTACCTATCACAACGGTTGTGGGACTATCATCTTCACTGGATTTTGGGACTTTTACATATGCTTATTGGACAATTTGTTCACAGTGCAACATTATTTTTTGCTTTATTAATGCCTGACAGTAGTTTGCCAGCTTTGTTAGCGGCAGCTTGGCATTGCATGCTATTGCTAAGTCTGCTAAGTCTACAAGCACCCACAGATCCTTTCCCGTCACTGATACTCCTAAGGGAGCCCTTTCTAATATATATTTTGAACGTGAAGTTTTGGCAACCAAGTCCAAACCTTTACGTTTACATTTCAATATTGAACTTTATCTGCCATATAGCTGCCCAACACAGGTCTTTCTGTAATGATGCTACATTTTGTGATGGATTTATTTCCCTGCATAATATGGTATCATCAGCTAACACTGAATTTAGGCTTTTATTTCCAACCTCTTCTTAAGACAGAACTCTGGGGCACACCACTCACAATTTTAGAACATTCAAAGAACGAGTCATTTATCACTATCATTGACACATTCATTTATATAAAATATCATCAAATTAAACCAACCTTATCTTATAGATTAAAGGATTATGATGTACAGCGGGGGTCGACCACGGGGAGCTGACAGGTGGATCGTGACCACAGCTCTGCTTCCCCCAGCCTCCGCCGTTCTCATTCACTGCAAAGCGGGAGGCAGCACAGTGCTGGATGGAGAGTGAGGGCAGGATCTGCCACAGTGATTGGTTGCTAGGTGGTCCCAGCAAACAATCACCAGCTTGTTATTAAATGTTAACTCTGGCAGCTCCAGCTCCAGCCATTCACCCAGCACTATGCCATCTCCTGATCTCCGCTGTGCTGTACACATGCTGGCAGGTAGTGCTACCGACACAGCGCAGTGTGTATGTGGGGGGGGTGATATGAAGTGATGTGATGTGGGGCGATGTGAAGGGGACAGGGGAGACACTGTCTATGCACAAAAATGTAGTTGATTGAAATCTCTGCAATGGTATGTATAGCATGTGGTTGGTTCTGCACCTGCTGGTTCTGCATTGTGGGGATTCTGGGTGAATCTAAGAATTTTAAGCAACCAGGACACCTACAAAGAATTACCTAGTAATCCTACCTCCATATATAAAAAAGACCCTGTAAATCTTATTGAGAAAGGTTTTAAAGAACATATTTTAGACAAAAAAGGGAAAGCATATCTAGTGCCACTTGCTCCCACAATCCCCACAATGTACTACTTACCAAAAGTACATAAAGATCCATTACATCGCCCTGGATGCCCTTTTGTCAGTGGGATTGATTCCATCACTTTGCGTATTGGGCACTACGTAGACTTCTATTTACAACCCCTTGTTAAACGAAACCCCTCCTTTCATAAATACACTAAAGACACAGTTAGACTATTGGAAAATGTTAATATTCAAGGTGACTACATACTGGCAACAGTAGATGTAGCCTCTCTATATACTTGTATACCTCACCATCTTGGCATAGAGGCAGTTCAATATTTTTTATCACGTTATGATTCAATATCCCATGTCCAACGTAATTATATTATTGAGTTGTTAGAGTTTGCCACCGAACACAATTGCTTTTGGTTCGATGGCAGATTCTATTTACAACATAAAGTGTGGCCATAGGGATCAAGTTCGCACCTAGCTTGGACAGGTTATTTATGGCCAAGTGGGAGGAGGATGTTGTCTATTCTCAGAACAGGTCCAATTTGGTGCTGTGGGCAAGATATATAGTCGAAATCCTCCTCCTATAGGATGGCAGTAACGAATCCCTTGAGGAATTTTCGGGTATTTTAAATATGAATGATAGAAGCATCTCACTAAATATAAATCCAGCTGTGAGATGATTGATTTTCTGGATTTGGAAATTTAAATAAATTTAGAAACAAATACAGACATATTTTAAGCCTACTGATCGTAATGGATTTATTCTTACCGACAGTTGTCATCCTAAAACTTGGTTGCAGTCCGTCCCTCATAGTTAATTTTTACGCCTACGATGGAACTGTACTGAAACCCAGAATTTTAAACAACAGGCCCTAGTTTTTACACAGATTTATAGACAAAGGGTATGATCAAGTAATGTTGGATTTAGAAAGAACTCTTGAGGTTGACAGGAGTTCTCTTTTATTTGACAATGACAGCCCTTGCCAAAATAAAGAGGATACTTTCAAATGATCTTTCTTTATGTCCTTTTCAGTCCAAGATAGACAAATTAAACAAATTCTCAACAAACATTGGGATATTTTGAAGAGTGACCGAATATTAGGTCCCTTGCTGCCAGAGAAAGCTAAAATTATATATATAGGGGAGCTCCATCTCTACAAAGCATAATTGCCCCTAATAAATCGGGGGGTGTGTGTGATCCCTGCGCTGTCTGAGATGGCTAGAGACTCCCTGCTGCAGCGCCACTGGGACTGTTACTAAGGCAGTAAATAATATAATTCTAAGGGTAGTGGTGCGCTTCAGGGATAGGCTCTAATGAATTTCTATTTAGGTTGATAGCAGTGATGTGTACAATTCTTACTATCAAAGTGCTCCACGTGATAAATATGAAATTTGTGTTTTTAAATAATTAGGTGATAAAAGTGCAAATGTATTAAATCAATCAATGTCGAGAATATCTTAAAATAAATAATTATATGAGTATGGTGTGTATCAATGAATAAATAAATAAATAACAATCGGTGTGCTACTTCTTTACCAGTGATATCAATAAATAAATAAATTCAGTGTTGGTCTTCAGTCTGATTCATAAACAATAAAACACATATATATTGTGCTCAAAATAAAGTGCTCCATGCAATTTTCTCTTAAAATGGTGCTAGAAACAATATCTGTGAATAATTCAATTGCGATCCTTCAAATATAAATATTAAAATGAAATAGTCCAAAAGAAGAAGATTATATAGAGTAATCCAAAATGGCTTGTGTGAATACGTTCCTCTCTTATATCCGTGCTTCACTCATGCAATTAAGTGACTGTGATCTCCTTCACCTTGTGTATCACCTCTGAGTGCTCTAGCCTCTCACCTTATAGGCAAGATAAATTTGCCTTTTGGTATCTATCCAGGCTCAACGAAAGACGAAAGACTCACTTTCTCTCAATCCCGGTCCTTTCTTGCTCAATGGGGCTACTTTCTTGTTTCGATCGTTTTTTGTACTATCCTCTTTGTCCGATCTTTGGTGTGCCTCAGAGACAAAGACTATTCATGGTGCAGTATATCCAATTCATTTATTAAAATATAAGGATTTACACTTACAATTTAGGCATGATGCTTCAGCATGTAAACAAAAAACCAGCCGCCGCTGTGGAGATCGGGCTCCGTTGTAACGTCACTTCCGGCTCCTCCTAGGAGCCGGAAGTGACGTTACAACGGAGCCCGATCTCCACAGCGGCGGCTGGTTTTTTGTTTACATGCTGAAGCATCATGCCTAAATTGTAAGTGTAAATCCTTATATTTTAATAAATGAATTGGATATACTGCACCATGAATAGTCTTTGTCTCTGAGGCACACCAAAGATCGGACAAAGAGGATAGTACAAAAAACGATCGAAACAAGAAAGTAGCCCCATTGAGCAAGAAAGGACCGGGATTGAGAGAAAGTGAGTCTTTCGTCTTTCGTTGAGCCTGGATAGATACCAAAAGGCAAATTTATCTTGCCTATAAGGTGAGAGGCTAGAGCACTCAGAGGTGATACACAAGGTGAAGGAGATCACAGTCACTTAATTGCATGAGTGAAGCACGGATATAAGAGAGGAACGTATTCACACAAGCCATTTTGGATTACTCTATATAATCTTCTTCTTTTGGACTATTTCATTTTAATATTTATATTTGAAGGATCGCAATTGAATTATTCACAGATATTGTTTCTAGCACCATTTTAAGAGAAAATTGCATGGAGCACTTTATTTTGAGCACAATATATATGTGTTTTATTGTTTATGAATCAGACTGAAGACCAACACTGAATTTATTTATTTATTGATATCACTGGTAAAGAAGTAGCACACCGATTGCCCCTAATAAATCCTCCAGTTAGATCTTCATTTTTCCATCAAATCATTGGTTACTATCCTTGCAAAAAGTGTAACACATGTCAACATAATGTTCGAGATAAAGTTAGGACACAACAATTTAAATCTACTGCCACTAATCGCAGTTACTGCATTAAACTATTTTTTACATGTATTACTAAGAATATAGTCTATTTGTTGATATGTCCTTGTGGTAAACAATATGTAGGCAGAACCATGTGTCCATTTACAGTAGGGATTAATAAACATATTGCCAATATCAAAAAAGGTTTGACCAACCATAGTTTACCCAAACACTACCATAAATACCATAATCACGATCCTAGGAGTACAGAATTTATCACTATTTACAAGTATGTTCCTCCTTGGAGGGTGGAGCGAACACTAGGGGGGTCTCACGTCTTGAGACGTTTTGGATTTACAAGCTGCGTTCCTACTCTCCGTTCGGTATAAACCTACAGTGGGATATCAATGCTTTTATTAATAAAGCTTATTTCGCTTTATATTTGTAAAAATAAATATCATTTTATTTTATTCTTATGTGTTTGGTACAATCTAAGAATAGCTTCTTTTTATTTTGGATATACTAGTATGGGACCCCAGTGGGACAGATCACCTGAAGTATTACCGTTCATTGGAGATATTTTCATGTTTATATATATTTTTATATTTAAGTTCATTTCTAATATAATTTTCTTTCTATTTTTAATGTATATTAGTTTCATTTAATTAATACATCAATTTGTCAAAACTTGTCTTGGCCATCGGAGTTCACTTGGCATTGAGACAATTAATTATTTCCCTTGTAATTAAAATGAGGCCTGTAAGAGGAAGTGAGAGTTTATTAGCACCTCATACTCTTTGAGAGGCTTGACGCGCATTTCTTCCCATTTCAGATAGAGGCTTGGAGTTCCAGCTCTAGATACCGGAAGTTCGTAGACTATACGGCTATTTGACATGCGCACTTCAAATTGAGAACGAGGCTTGATACTCACACACCGACCCGCGCCTCATATTGAAAGCGAGGCTTAGTACTTATGTATCAACGCCACTTCGTGCTTTACATCCAAAGCGAGGCTTGGCACTTACACACCGACACATCTTGTCCACCTATTACAGGAGAGACATGTCTTTACATCTATGTCCTGTGCTGTTACAGGTGATTTGTCCAAATTGGGGTCATCCTCCCTATATATACGCAATGACAATAATGGCTGCATACCCCAGATGATGTCTTGTTAGACGAAACACATTGGGTTGAGCTCCATTTGTGCCATTGTGTTCAATGTGGTCTACAGAACATTGTATTGAAAGCGCTTTTTTATCTACGAATTTTAAGTGTTCTTAACTTTTAATAAACTCCTTACTGTATGGTTTTACACTGTGTGTAAATGTGAAGGCTTTTTGTCTTTTTCCTCTGGATTATTCATCTAATTGGAGAAGACTTTATCCATGCCTCATTGAGACTTGGCGGTCCCCCTACTGAGCTGTCTCCATTGTTGGTGGAAGTTGAACATTCAGGGATGTGGAGAGCAAAGTGGAAAGTGGTGTGAAAGATTGCAACTACCTTCTCCCCTTCCATTGGCCCAATAGGCATATGCTAAATTGGGTCCATTTGTTCCGGTAAGCCTCCTTGATGTTGGTGGTGGTTTATCTATTCACAGTGTTACTCAACATTCACGTTTTTACATCAGTCAGGACTTTGTGATTTGTGGAACTTTTTTTCCTTCTTTCTTTCTCATCACACCTAAATGTCACAGGACATTCAACATGTACCATTGTACCAATTTGTAGCTCACTGCATTATATGTATTATGTTTTATTACCTTTGTTTAGAAATATTGTTAATTTCAATTATTCACTATTTTCTATACACATGTATTTGTTCACTAGAGTTACAGTATCTAGGATACACTAGCGCCGCACATTTAGTTATAATATTGTATACAGACTGTCTTCTGGTGTGCCGGCTACCCTCTTATGACTTTTTAGCGGGGTATTATTTGGTTTATACACCTATAAAGAAAAGACACTGGGCAGAGAAGACAGCTTCAAAAACATGAATATACGCAAGCAAGCTACATTATGTCTGACTTTTGTAGAAAATAATTCTCCTGGAAAATAAGTGTTTTTCTCATGAGGGAAAGCAAGAGAAGCCCATCCTCGTATAAATTAATGAGAAGGCTGAGAAAGCAGGTGGCAAATTAATTGTATCTTGGTCTCGTGCCATTATCAGTTCATGGGCTCCAATCTGTTTAATGGAATTGTGCAGAAGTTAAAGCAAAAAGACTTCCATTTGTAAGAGAGAGAACAGTATTCAAGTGTTAACTTTGGTCCTCTGCAGAAGTATATTCTTTGCACATTACACATGGTGGCTGATGATAAAATGATGATATCTTACCAGGGACCTTGATCAAGAGGAATAAGAAAATTACCACTGATTACCTCCTACTGAAAAAATTACAGACTTGCAAAATTGAAACTATATAAAGCTGGCCAAAATGTACTCAATGAGTGGTCCGGTCAGCCACCTTTAGCTTGAGATTGGCAAAAAAGTGTTGGCCGAAAAGTAATCAGATGCAGGCACCATTTAGGTATTTTGACAGCAGACAGGGTCCTCTGTTAAAGTACAATAGCCCCTTAATAAAAATAATTTTTCAAAAAAAAAAAAGTACAATAGCCCCAGTAGGAGAGTCATCCATCCACTCTGTATTGCATGGATGAAAAAATCAGTTATATTTTTTTTCCCATTCACCCAGCTTTACTATAAAGGTGTAAGGCCAGATTTACTGTAAATTTAAATTACATATATTTTATCATCCCCTGGGCCCCCAGAAGTCTGGCTTCTCTTGGCAATCATCAATTCTGCTCTTATCATAAACCACGATTGACATACAGACAGATATTGTAAAGCTCTGTTGTCCTTAGAAAGATATTGGCATATATAGGAACCTCAACCCTTTAGAATGATGTCTGCATTAGGGCCACTGATCGAACATTCATAGTCCTAAGGCTTGTACACACAGGCTGAATATCGTTAAGGTATCAGCCAGTTCAACAGAAAATAGCTGACATTTTGCCAGGTCTAACGGAAGCCGGCCTCAAGTCTGGTCTCTGCAGCCGACCAGTATCTGATCAGTGATCGCAGTCCCATTTACATCAGCGTGTCATGCTAATGTGTGTTTTTAGTGTGTTCGTCACGTGATAGCATAGGGCAGGCTTTTCACTTGAATGGGCTGTCAAACATGTGACAAATGCGCCAAAGAAGCTCCTGAATCTTTTTCAGGAAACGAGCCTTGCATTACCATGTGTTTTGGCGTGTTTGTTGCGTGTCTTGTCACGCAACAAAAAGCAATACTGCTAGCTGCATTTATGGTTCCAATTAATGACACCACAAGTGTTGATACACATTTGTAGGGCATTTTTTCAGATGTTTCAGGAATACATGCAAAAACTTGCATTTCTGCCTGTGTTGCCAGAACATGCCATGTGAATGAGGCCTCAGAGCTTATTGACCCTGATTGGATGGCATCAGGAAACGTCAGCATTCTCATTTGTCTCTAAATGTCTGTTTCCTCTTAAAAAAAATGGCAATGTTTACTGTAATTAATCTAGCTGCAAGTACACCATTGCAAGTACACCATTTTAAGTACAGTGAAGAGATATTGCAGGAGATAGTCAGGAGGTAGGCTGGAAGGTGGAAAACGAAAAAAAAAAAGTAAGATTTGTTTGACTTAAATTTACAATTTTTTTTTTTTCTCCTCTTTAAAATGGCAGACTTGGTTCAGTGCAGGAATTGTTGTGCATTTATTTCATGTTCCACTCTTTGGAGATTCGGATGCTGTCAGATCTGTAGGCAATTCTCCTTACTGCAGCAGGAAATTGCATTTTTGAAATCAGAGATATTTAAATTATCTGTTAAACAAACTCCAGCTGGGACTTCTGCAATGCCACTGCCACAGAGGACCCCCAGAAATGGCAGATGGGTTACTGTAGGTTCTGGAAGACTTAGAGTGGTGGATAGAAGACAAGTCCCAAAGTCGGTGGTTCTCCAAAATTCATTTGCAGCACTCTCAGAATGTAAGGACAACATGGATATGGACTCAAGCACAGAGGGTGAGAAACCATCGACTCCTATGTCTAATGTATGCAAGACTGCAGCCAAGGACAAAAAAGATAAGGTGAAGTCTCTGTTGCTGGGTGATTCAATCATAAGAAGTGTGGAGCTTAAAGAAAATGGTTCTGTGAGATGTCTCCCTGGTGCTACTGCTAGGCGAGATAGGAAAAGCAAAGCAGGAAGGGGACGTGGATGTTCTTGTCCATCTAGGGACAAATGACCTGGCTTGCAATGAAGTGTCAGAGGTGAAAAAATCTTTTATCACACTTGGAAATGACATACAGGATTTTGCATCCACCATTTCATTTTCTGAAGTTCTGCCTGTGCATAATGTTCAGAATGATAGGCAGAGGCGCATAAAGGAGTTCAACATATGGCTTAGTAAATGGTGTCAAGAGCAAGGATTTGGCTTTGTTTCTCATGATAGCTCTACTTGGAATAGAAAGGAACTGTACAAAAAAGATGGTTTGCATCTTTCTCTCAAAGGAACAAATGTACTTAGTGAACAACTCCAAGAATTTGCGAAAGAGTATTTAAACTAGGAAGGGGGGGGCAAAAGAGTGGAAATACAAGAGTCCAATTGCCCCCCGAAACAATGCCAGAACAGGTCAGAAGCACAGAGGTTAAGAAATGATAAGCTCAGAGTCCTGTCTACAAATGCTCGCAGTTTAGGTAAAAAAATCAATGAACTTGGGTCAATAATGGCATCTGAGAATGTAGATTTAGTGGCTGTTACGGAGACATGGTTATGATTCCAGATAAACTGATCTTTCCAATACCCCATAGTGAGATTTGCATATGATGGTGCAAAATTGGCGCCCATCGCCGTACCATTAATCTGGAGATAGAAGTCTCCATCAAACTGAAAATAATTGTGGGTTAAGCAGAATAGGGTGGAGTCCAAAATAAAAGAGGCTTGTAGGGGATGAAGGAGGGGATCTTGTAACAAAAAATGTTGGATCGCGGCCATACCTACATTGTGGGGAATAGATGTATATAATGAATTCAAGTGATAACCAAATGTAACTGTCATCCCATGAATATGGCTCAAGAAGTTCCAAAAGATGTGTGGCATCTCTAATGTATGAGTAGAGACCTTGAGCCAATGGTTGTAAAAAGGAGTCGATGTATAAGGAAAACCCACTGGTGATGCTATCCATGGATGCAATGATAGGGCGGCCTGGAGGAATTTTTGTGAACTTTGGGTAAATGATAAAAATATGGAGTATTAAAGTATTTTTTGAAAAGAAAAGCTGCTTCTTTTTTGTTAATAATGTTATTAGTGATGGCTGCATGAATGAGAGTCTCAGCTTCTAATTTAAAGGTGGGGAGGGGATCCTTGGTAAGTTTTTGGTAGGTGTTGGTATCAGATAAAAGTCTGTTCGCTTCAAGAAGATATTCGCTTTGATCCTGGATGACTATACCTCCGCCCTTGTCTGCTGGTTTTATGACCAGAGGCGGATTATTGGTAAACATTTTTTAGAGAGGACCTTTCTCCTGAACTGAGATTATGATGTATGTATTGTTGAGATGGGGCGGACAGTAAGCATAATTTTTTGAACTCTGAGAAGACTACACGATAGAAGGCTTCCAGATATGGCCCTTTGGAGTGAGAGGGATAAAAAACAGATGGAGGCTGAAAGCACGTATGTTTTATAGAAGGGGACGTGGGTATATGCTGATTTAGTAATAAAAGTTCCATGTCAGAATCCAAGTCTGAGATGGAAAGGGGATCTTCATATACACTAAAAAAGCTGTCTGATAATGAAGGAATATGAGATGACTGCAGACAATTATCGGACTGGTTAGAAGGAATTAGTGATGGGGGAAGAGGGTCTACTTTTCTATTTGATTGGATCTGATAATGTCTCTTGAGTGTAAGGTTACGTATGAACTTGTTCAGGTCTTTAAATAGTAAGAATGAATTGGGTAGATACGTGGGAGAGAAGGATAGGCCTCTGCTGAGTAAGGCAGTATCTTCTATGGTCAGTATATGGGAAAATAAATTGAAAATCATTTTTATTTTGCGCAGTTTGGTTAGGTTTCTTAGCTCTTTTCTTTCCTCCCCTACATCCTCGTCTGTGAGCTTTCTTTTTCGCCTTTGTTTGGGATGGGGGCCTATTACTAAAAAAGACAATGAAGAGGAGTCTGATGGAATATCGCCTAGATTAAAATCACCTATTGTGATAGATGGTTCTACAAACATAGGTGGTTTATCTGGAGGTCTCAGGTGGATGAATTAAGGGTGGGATTGTTAGATGAAGCAGAAGAAGGTGCATTTTGTTTGGTGGCTCTCTTAATGGGAACACCCGACTGAGATGGTGCAGTGGGAGCATCAGAGTGAGAACCATGAGTAATATTTTTCATTGGTCCCTTCATGGGGAGACGTGGGTGACCAATGGAGGATTTATTAGTATTATTCGAAGATGATGATTTTGGAAGGATGGGAGGTGATGGCTTACTCTTATGTGGTCTGGGAGGACGGTAGTTAAGTGAAAGGGGGTGGGAGGGAACTGGATTTGAACCTTTATAATGAGGCTGAGGCCCCAAGGGCTGCAGTGACATGAGCGGTAAAATCTGTATTTTATCTTTCCAGGAGAAGACCTTATTCTGTTGGTAATCCCCAACATCATGTCTATATTTGTGAAGTTTACTCTTGATAAGTAAATCTTCTTTGTTTTTGGTATTTCTTTTAAGTGTATCCATCCAAGTGGTAGGAAGACAGCAATTATGTGATATAATGTCTTGGGATAGGATTTGGACTTTATGTAACAATTCTGTATACCTGGCCTTTCGTTGGTCTATGAGTACACTCATCCATTTAGAGGTGCAGAATTCTGCAATACCCGCCCACTCCTTGGAGTGGGCAGGATCCAAAAAGGAACAGGTTTTCAAAACTCTTAATCCCCGAGGGGATATTTTATCTGTGAGATATTTAGATAGAAAAAACTCATCCCACCATTGTGTGTTGGTGTCATGGAGTAATCTTTCTAGTTTCTTGAATT
Organism: Pelophylax lessonae; assembly: GCF_965119305.1. Taxonomy (NCBI): domain Eukaryota; kingdom Metazoa; phylum Chordata; class Amphibia; order Anura; family Ranidae; genus Pelophylax; species Pelophylax lessonae. The sequence continues at coordinate 399,423,746 of NC_138772.1, forward strand.
TACCACATAATGTATATCTGTTGGATCTAGAAAGTGAAGTATTAGGGCTAAAAATGTCCGGAGGCAGGACTGTGTAAAGTTTATCTAGCGTATCATATTTGTGAAATTCTATTTCCTGAATAAAATCCATAATGAACTAAAACAAAATAAAGTATAATATATTAGATGAATAAAATAAGATAAAATAAAGAAATAAATATATAAAATAAGTTCTTATTTCTAAATAAATAAATTCTTAAAAATATTCTTACATTATTTTTATTATTATTATTTCTTTCAATATATTTTCCATATATATTTTTTCCATTATTTTCTCCATTATTCTTTATTCATTTATTTATTATTCCCATTATTTTTTCATTATTAACTAATTTTTCTTTCTTCTTATTATTATTATTATTTCTGGATATATTATGGATTTTTACTTTTGTTTGCCAATATCTTATATATATATCCTGTATATTTTGTAGATGCATTAATGTTCGTTTTAAGAAGTGTTAGTATCTTTTATTCCAGCCCACTATTATTATCATTATCTTCTTAAAACTCCCCTTACCTGCTTGTCGTTTTGATTAAGTATAGCATTGTTTGGCCATGCCCCCTTTTTCATCTCAGTCTATATTAACCCGGTGTAAGGTTAGAAAAACCTACCCCGTCAGAAATGCATACCCACGTCACTTCCTGTCAGGAACAGCTGAGCAGTGTAGCAGTGCGCATGCTCAAAGCCCCGGTTACGTCATTGAACAGCTGAGGAACTGACAAGTGCCCATGCACGGAGGGTATGGATTTTTCACGGCAGTGTGTGTAACGATACACCGCCTCAGCTGTTGCGGCGGTTACATTAAAACAGCTCAGCTGCAATATGAGTCATCTCCGCTCCTACCCCTGTCACTTCCCTGATCTCGGCTACTAAATGTAAAAGCGGCAGCGGGTCTATGAAATCTAAATCACAGAGATCTCGGCTCCGTGATCCGCTTTTACATTTAGTAGCCAAGATGAGGGAAGTGACAGGGATAGGAGCGGAGATGACTCCTATTGCAGCGGAGATGTTTTAATGTGGTGATGCGGTGTAACGTTATAACACACTACCGTGAACATTTCATACCCTCCAAGCATGCGCACTAGTCAGCTCCTCAGCTGTTCACTGACGTAGGTGCTGACGTAGGTGCACCGGAAGTGACGAGATTATCAAATTTTCACGGGTAGGTTTTTTTCAGGGAACACCGGCTTTTCCCTGCTTACCTGATCCTACACTTAAAAAAAGGGCGCACATGCCTATTGTTAGCTTGGCGCATGCTTTGATAAGCGTTGTGTCATCTCCCAGCTCTGGTGACGTCACGTGGCGTACGCTGCATTCCAGCTTGGTTCCCGGACATCAGCTAAACCCGGAAGATGCCCGGCTGGCATTTCTGTCTCCCGACTCCATCTCCTTGGCTTCCACCATCTTTTTCCTCGGGACACTTGGACCCCACAGCCTACTTCCATGGACCACCGGAGTATTTTTAAGCCTGTGACACTCTACCTAATGTGAGTTGCTAATATTGTGTGCTTTGCTTTTAATAAACCAATACTGCACTTAGAGGCGCTCTGTGTGTCTTTTTATCTGCTCTCATCCACAGAACTGACTTCCCTGTGTTTCGGAGCCAGCCCTTATTGCAGTCCTTATACATCTACCCCATCAGCACACTGACTCCTTTTTTGGGACTTTTGCTTATTATTATGGACTTGAATACCTCCAAATCTTTTCATGTATAATCATTTTTTCATATATATGAATGGTTTTTATATTCCACCTTTATGACTTGTATCAGCTTTTATTTTCATCTCATTGGCTGATTATATATTGATACTGATCATATCAGAACCCTTGATAGAGTTACCCCAGAGCGCTTGCTTTTTCCCTTTACCATCTTGAAACTAGAGATGGGCTTGGTGTTACATTTGACTCAAATATTGGGTGTTGGTGTGTTCGCTGAACACACGAACACCCGGGGAGCTAAGTGGGAAGTTTGCCCGCCAATGAGAGCCCCAGTATGCACTGCATGATTGGCCAAAGCATGCACCTGACCTTTATGCTTTGGCCAATCACAGCACAATGTTCTGTCAGAGCCATGATTAGCCAAAAGCAGGATGCCTTTAGCCAATCAAGGCTCAGGGGCTAAGTCCACGCCCCACACTATATAAGGCTGCTGTGTGACAATAGAGATTAGGCAGGTACTTAGTGGATAGTGTGTTGAGTTAGTTTAGTGCAGTCAGTGTAGTGTACAGGCATACCCCATTTTTAAAATGTATAGATATGTTGTAGTCCTGGGTCCCCTCTTGGTGCTCCCCAAGTTTTGTGTCCCTGCCACTCAGGGCTGGCCCAAGACATGCTGCCTGAGTCCAAGAATGAAATGCTGCCCCCCCCCCCCCAAAAAAAAATCACGCACATCAAAAGGCCCCCACATTCATTGATATTTTATATCATGATAATTAAAACTAAAATTTCATTTTTCAGGAAGTCAGATTTTGCACTAAACACAGAACTTTGAACCTAGGTTAAGGGCCAATTCATACCATAATCACATGGGAACACACGCTTTCTCATGAGGAGCATTTTGGCAGTCCGTTCATTTGAATGGGACGCAAAAAGTAACAGACTGCGGAAAAAAGTAGTTTTTACACTACTTTTACAAACACATTGCACCAAACCGCAAAGTACTGTGATACCATGTGATTTTGTACCTGTAAACACACTGCAATTTCAATCTGAATTTAGGGTGCCATTACATTGGCACCCACATCCAGCAGATTGCAAGGGTAGTGTGTTCACCTGCTGCACCTGCCACACCGACAGCGTGCTGGTGTGAACCAGCCCTCAACCAACCAGGTATAATAGGGAGCCCCCCCAGACCCCCACACATGTCGTGAGCATGACATTTACAGTTGACTTTACAATTTAAAATCAATCTCCCATACAGCCCTGCGATCTCCATGGCCACATTCAGTCTCCCCCCAGGAAGGAGGAGAGGACAGGGTGTCTGGACCGGGACTCACCTGTGACCTGCAGACAGTCCAGCTGGGTTGATTGCTCTCTGGCTGGCTCTAATAACTTGGTGGCGGCGGGGGTGTCCACTCCAGCAGTGTGCCTAGCGGTGGCGGGTGAGGTAACGGCTAACTTCCCATCATGGTTCTGTGGCCCTTGTGAGCATGAGGCCTAAGACAACCTCCTAATTTGCCTAATTGAAGAGCAGGCTTTGGTGCCCCTCTCAAACTACCGCTGGGTCCCATAGTAAGGCTAGCCCTGATGTCACTTATAGTTCACGAGCAGTGCCATGCCAAGCTGACCAAGATTTTCCATAGACGCCAATGGTAAAGACAGGGAGCAGTGCCATGCCAAGCTGGCCTATACTTCCCATTGATGCCAACGAGTGCTGAAAGCTGAAAATTGGTCTAGGAAGGAAGGGGGTGAAAGTGCCCTGTATTTATGTGGTTAAGGGAAACTCTATAACAGAATTTTAAAAAAAAACGGCATGGGGTCGCCCCCAAAATCCATATGAGGCCCTTTGGGTCTGGTACAGATTTTAAGGGAAACTCCATGCCAATATTTAAAAAAAAACGGCGTGGGGGCCCCCCCCCCAAAATCAATACCAGACCCTTATCTGAGCATGCAGCCTGGCAAGCCAGGATAGAGGGGAAGACGGGCAAGCGCCCTCCCCTCCTGAACCATACCAGGCCGCTTGCGCTCAACATGGGGAGGGTGCCCCCCAAAGCACCATGTTGATGTGGACAAGGGCCTCTTATCAGAATCTAGAAGCCCCCTTTAACAAGGGGGCCCCCAGATCCCGCCCCCCCTATGTTAATGGGTATCGGGTACATCGTACCCCTACCCATTCACCAAAAAAATGTAAAGTGACAAGTCCTTTATTAAAAAGAAGAAAAAAATAGAAAAATAGTGTCCTTCGATGTAAATCCATCGTCAATCACAATGCCTGTTGACCCGAAAAATAGAAAAAATTTTAAAAATGCATCGCCTCTCCTGAGGCATCCCACCGTATGCCGTTCTTCAGCTTTGACAGCTGTTTTATAGGCAAGGGGTGGAGCCACCCGATTACGTCATCCCGTTGCACCGCGCCTTCTAACATCACATGACCCTTGCCTATAAAACAGCTGTCAAAGCTGAAGCGCTCACCCCCCCCCCCCTCCTCCATCCTATAAAACAGCTGTTAATGCTCGCTCGTCCCCCCTATCCAGGCTGCATGCTCGGATAAGTGTCTGGTATGAATTTTTATTTATATTGCTGGGAGCCTAAAATACATTACAGCCACGAGCAAGTTTAAATGACATTTTTTCCTTTAGAAATGTCAGTATTGCTGCAGCAGGCTCCATACTTCATAAAAATGCGCCACATTCAGGGGACCCCTCAGGCACGATATTTAAAGAAATTTTTCATTTTTATTGCTTCACTTTAAGCATTATTAAAATCACTACTCCTGTAAAAACAATTGTTTAAAAAAAATTTTTTTGCATTGATACATGTCCCCTGGGGCAGTACCCGGGTCCCCATACACTTTTTATGGCAATACTTTTCATATAAGCCTTTAAAATGAGCACTTTTAATTTTTCGCGTTCGTGTCCCATAGACTTTAATAGAGTTTGCATGTTCGCTTGAACTTTTTCCCTGTTTGAGATGTTCTGGTGCAAACCGAACAGGGGGGTGTTCGCCCATCACTACTTGAAACCCCAGTCTGCTCTTTGCCTGGAAGAGACCTTGCTAATACAGTATAACTATCTTATGTCTTGTTGCTGTGCTCAGTCTTGCCAAGGAGTATGACCTGTGACATGAAACTGTCTTCCGCAAGCTCACCTTAGAGTTTGGCTGTACTTACACAGCTGTTTATGTTTCAGTTAATGACTGTGTTTCAACTACTTATTGAATTAATGATCATTAGCACTTGCTATAATTGATTCATCATAAACATACAGTACATACATTGGTTATCCTTGACTTTGTGCAAGTGTATAAAGTGTGCAAGTGTAACAATTAAAGCTAGTTTGAAGCCAAAGGGTAGTCACACCAAATATTGATTTGATTTAGATTTTTCTTCTGTTTGCTCAGTTTGCATTTTGTAAATTAATGAAAATAAACAATTAAATTATTATTTTTGAAAGCATTCTTACTTTACAGCATTTCTTCACATATGCCTAAAACTTTTGCAGTGTACTGTATATATATATATATATATATATATATATATATATACATACATACAATCCCATATACACAATCCTATACCCACAGTTGATCTAGAGGAAGGTGAAAAACCCCAGCAAAGCATGATCCAATTTGCTACAGCAGGGGAAAAAAATTCCTTCCTGATCCCGATGCTGATTTTCAGAATTTCCTTGGATCAATTTTACCTATAAATGTACATTTAGGAAATAATCTAGGCCTTTTTTAAATCAATCCACTGAGCTGGCCAGAACCACCTCTGCAGGTAGTCTATTCTACATTTTCACAGTTCTTACTGTGAAGAAACCTTTGCATATTTGGAGATATAATCTTTTTTTTTTTTTTTGCCCCCTTGTCCTCTGTGATGACCTTAACTACTTCCGGTCCGCGCTATAGCCGAAAGACAGCTGCAGCGCGGACTCACATTTTCGGAAAGCCGTCTTTACACAGGCTCCCCACGCGCTCCTGCGAGCGCGCATCGGGGACACAGCCAATCACAGATCGTGGTAAATGGCCAATCACAGCGGCCATTTACCACGTGATCGGCCCATGCAATGAGAGATGATCTCATATGTAAACATATAAGATCATCTCTCATCGCCAGCGCTCCTTCCTCACACGGAGACTGCAGTGTGAGGAAGGAGGAGAGCCGATCAGCCGCCGGGGACACAGAAGAATGTAATCAGGGCACTGATCACCAGTGCCCTGATTACACAAGGTAAAAAAACATACACAAAGTGCCCCACCATCAGTGCCCACAGTGCCCCCCATCAGTGCCCACAATCAGTGCCCATAGTGCTGCCAGTCAGTGCCCATCAGTGCCTGCTCATCTAGGCCCTGATGAGCACTGACTGGCAGCACTATGGGCACTGAGTGTGGGCACTGATGGTGCTGCCCATCAGTGCTCATCAGTGCCGCCCATCAGTGCTCATCAGTGCCGCCCATCAGTGCTCATCAGTGCCACCCATCAGTGTCCGTCAGTGCCCATCAGTGCTGCCTATCAGTGCCGCCCCGCAGTGCCACCTCTCAGTGCCCAGCAGTGCCACCTCTCAGTGCCCAGCAGTGCCGCCTATCAGTGCTTATCAGTGCCGCCTATCAGTGCTCATCAGTGCCGCCTATCAGTGCCGCCTATCAGTGCTCATCAGTGCGACATATTAGTACCTCCTCATCAGTGCCCATAAGTGCCACCTCATCAGTGCCCATCAGTGCAGCCTATCAGTGCCCATCAGTGCCGCCTCATCAGCGCACATCAGTGAAGGAGAAAAATGTATTTATTTTCAAAATTTACTCGCAGAAAATAAGAAAAACTTTTTTTTTTTTCAAAATTTTTTCTTTTTTTTTGTAAAAAATAAAAAACCCAGAGGTGATTAAATACCACCAAAAGAAAGCTCTATTTATGTGAAAAAAATAATAAAAATGTCATATGGGTACAGTGTAGCATGACCGCGCGATTGTCATTCAAAGTGTGAGAGCGCTGAAAGCTAAAAATTGGTCTGGATGGGAAGGGGGTTTAAGTGCACAGTAGGCAAATGGTTAAAGTGAATAACTCAACACTAAGTTCACTATATGGACCCCTTATGTATTTATACATGTTGATCATATCCCCCCTTAATCTCATCTTCTCAAGAGATAATAAATTCAGTTCCTCTGATCTTTCCTCATAGCTGAGCTCCTCCATGCCTCTTATTACTTTGGTTGCCCTTCTCTGCACTTTCTCCAGTTCTCTTTTGAGAACTGGTGCCCAAACCTCGCTCTCTTTCTTTCTCTCTCTCTCTCTCTCTCTCTCTCTCTATATATATATATATATATATATATATATAGTGAAATCCAGTGCTCAGGGAAATTTAATCAAACTTTGAATAAATAAAAGCGATAGGAGAGCCTGTACTCATTTATCCCTCAACACAAGGCAATAAATCTGATAGAAAAAAATTGTGTTGTGATTATTTCCTTTTTCAACCTAAGACAAACAACTTGTGCACTCAAATAAAAATCACAATGAATAATGCAAAGACAAAATAATAAATATGGGGGGGGGGGTGTTATGGTGAGTTTCTGTGTTTTGGAATTACACTTTTGACTGGGTTCAATAAGTGGGGTAGTATTGTTTTCTTGATTTCGAAATTGGGATTATGGTTTTTCCAGAACAAGACCACCCGTGGGTCGAAGAGCAAAGAGATAGATTAGACCTTATATGTATTGGTGTGAGTCTCGCGCTGTCTGGAGAAAATCTAGTGTACACTTCCTAGATGCTGCGTATACCGGTACTGTAGACCATACAGTGTGAAGTATATACTAGGGGGGGGGGGGGGTACCGCGCTTCAGGGAAGTAACGCACCTAGTCTAATAACTGATCAGTGAACACCAACCAAACATGTGTTCAATTACTGTGATAGTGCAAAACCACATCCGTGTGTCAGCTACCAATATGTACAAATGCGTTTCTGAATAAATAAATATATGATCATCAAATACCAAAATCTCTTCAATATATAACATATAAAGTGCATAAGTGTCTTCAGAATTTATATATATATATATATATATATATATATATATAAATAAATAATCACACTCTTAAAGCAAAATACATTAGTAAAAGCTTAAAAACACAAATTTGTGAAGGTGGCTTCTTCTCACTCGTTACCCCTAAGGGTGTGCTAATTGCTCACCTCAATATATAAGGTAATGCGCCTTATGATACAAATCAGCTACTTCTCTCCTCTCCTTCCTTCTCCTACAATCAGGGATGGTGTTCAGCCTGTGTTGTATGGATCGGGGTACAATGCTCTCCAGATGTCCCACGGATCTCAAAATTAAAAGCTCACATAGTGCAATATTGCCATACTCAAACCACTTTATTAAAAAGATTTAAATGCACTTACAAACAGACGTTTAAAATAGCGCTTTTTGCTGCAAACAGGATATTGCGGTCCTCACTTCGGCATCCGAACGTCACTTCCAGTCAAACGGCCCTACGTGTTATGCCACTTCCGCTCACGTGGCTTCTTCAGGGGAGAAGCCACGCTGATTTGAATCATAAGGCGCATTACCTTATATATCGAGGTGAGCAATTAGCACACCCTTAGGGGTAACGAGTGAGAAGAAGCACCCCACATCTTACACGTTGTTTAGGTGGAGGCAACACTTTATAGAAGAAGAAGATCACAGATATTCTGCAACACAATTGATTTGTGATTTTTTTGGACACTTTTAAGCACTTTATAAGGACTAAATATTAGGATTAATAATTAACTTACCCACCCGTTATTTTAAGCACTGAGCACTTTATTGTCACCTTTTGTGTTTTCAAGCTTTTACTAATGTATTTTGCTTTAAGAGTGTGATTATTTATTTATATATATAAATTCTGTGCAGGGGGGGGCACGTTTGCTCTCGGGGGGCTCTCTTCTCGAAGTAGGGGCGATTTCGCTAAGTGGGACACACTTCTGAATCTGCATAGATCATCTCAATGTGTCATCTGAAAACCTTCTTCTGTCTCTTCACAGGTATGTCCATCTAGGATTGCAACCCAAACTGAATATTCCTGTACCCTGCGTTTTCTATACAGTTTATGTGGTATGTCCATCTAGGATTGCAACCCAAACTGAATATTCCTGTACCCTGCGTTTTCTATACAGTTTATGTGGTATGTCCATCTAGGATTGCAACCCAAACTGAATATTCCTGTACCCTGCGTTTTCTATACAGTTTATGTGGTATGTCCATCTAGGATTGCAACCCAAACTGAATATTCCTGTACCCTGCGTTTTCTATACAGTTTATGTGGTATGTCCATCTAGGATTGCAACCCAAACTGAATATTCCTGTACCCTGCGTTTTCTATACAGTTTATGTGGTATGTCCATCTAGGATTGCAACCCAAACTGAATATTCCTGTACCCTGCGTTTTCTATACAGTTTATGTGGTATGTCCATCTAGGATTGCAACCCAAACTGAATATTCCTGTACCCTGCGTTTTCTATACAGTTTATGTGGTATGTCCATCTAGGATTGCAACCCAAACTGAATATTCCTGTACCCTGCGTTTTCTATACAGTTTATGTGGTATGTCCATCTAGGATTGCAACCCAAACTGAATATTCCTGTACCCTGCGTTTTCTATACAGTTTATGTGGTATGTCCATCTAGGATTGCAACCCAAACTGAATATTCCTGTACCCTGCGTTTTCTATACAGTTTATGTGGTATGTCCATCTAGGATTGCAACCCAAACTGAATATTCCTGTACCCTGCGTTTTCTATACAGTTTATGTGGTATGTCCATCTAGGATTGCAACCCAAACTGAATATTCCTGTACCCTGCGTTTTCTATACAGTTTATGTGGTATGTCCATCTAGGATTGCAACCCAAACTGAATATTCCTGTACCCTGCGTTTTCTATACAGTTTATGTGGTATGTCCATCTAGGATTGCAACCCAAACTGAATATTCCTGTACCCTGCGTTTTCTATACAGTTTATGTGGTATGTCCATCTAGGATTGCAACCCAAACTGAATATTCCTGTACCCTGCGTTTTCTATACAGTTTATGTGGTATGCTTACTTGCTTATCCATCCGTAGCCTATCCCTCCTATGTTTTCTTACCTTAAATTTACAACCATTATAGCCTTTAACCTTTAGGGGTATCTGCCAGTTATCTTTAAATCTTTGTGAAGTGAAACTGCAGTATATGTCCAGCCCTAATTTATCAATTCCTGATTACTAATTGGATAAGCCCCCACCCCAGGTCTAATAGTATAAAATCAGCACATCACTTGGGGAAGGCACGTGTGCAGGGGGGGGCACGTTTGCTCTCGGGGGGCTCTCTTCTCGAAGTAGGGGCGATTTCGCTAAGTGGGACACACTTCTGAATCTGCATAGATCATCTCAATGTGTCATCTGAAAACCTTCTTCTGTCTCTTCACAGGTATGTCCATCTAGGATTGCAACCCAAACTGAATATTCCTGTACCCTGCGTTTTCTATACAGTTTATGTGGTATGTCCATCTAGGATTGCAACCCAAACTGAATATTCCTGTACCCTGCGTTTTCTATACAGTTTATGTGGTATGTCCATCTAGGATTGCAACCCAAACTGAATATTCCTGTACCCTGCGTTTTCTATACAGTTTATGTGGTATGTCCATCTAGGATTGCAACCCAAACTGAATATTCCTGTACCCTGCGTTTTCTATACAGTTTATGTGGTATGTCCATCTAGGATTGCAACCCAAACTGAATATTCCTGTACCCTGCGTTTTCTATACAGTTTATGTGGTATGTCCATCTAGGATTGCAACCCAAACTGAATATTCCTGTACCCTGCGTTTTCTATACAGTTTATGTGGTATGTCCATCTAGGATTGCAACCCAAACTGAATATTCCTGTACCCTGCGTTTTCTATACAGTTTATGTGGTATGTCCATCTAGGATTGCAACCCAAACTGAATATTCCTGTACCCTGCGTTTTCTATACAGTTTATGTGGTATGTCCATCTAGGATTGCAACCCAAACTGAATATTCCTGTACCCTGCGTTTTCTATACAGTTTATGTGGTATGTCCATCTAGGATTGCAACCCAAACTGAATATTCCTGTACCCTGCGTTTTCTATACAGTTTATGTGGTATGTCCATCTAGGATTGCAACCCAAACTGAATATTCCTGTACCCTGCGTTTTCTATACAGTTTATGTGGTATGTCCATCTAGGATTGCAACCCAAACTGAATATTCCTGTACCCTGCGTTTTCTATACAGTTTATGTGGTATGTCCATCTAGGATTGCAACCCAAACTGAATATTCCTGTACCCTGCGTTTTCTATACAGTTTATGTGGTATGTCCATCTAGGATTGCAACCCAAACTGAATATTCCTGTACCCTGCGTTTTCTATACAGTTTATGTGGTATGTCCATCTAGGATTGCAACCCAAACTGAATATTCCTGTACCCTGCGTTTTCTATACAGTTTATGTGGTATGTCCATCTAGGATTGCAACCCAAACTGAATATTCCTGTACCCTGCGTTTTCTATACAGTTTATGTGGTATGTCCATCTAGGATTGCAACCCAAACTGAATATTCCTGTACCCTGCGTTTTCTATACAGTTTATGTGGTATGTCCATCTAGGATTGCAACCCAAACTGAATATTCCTGTACCCTGCGTTTTCTATACAGTTTATGTGGTATGTCCATCTAGGATTGCAACCCAAACTGAATATTCCTGTACCCTGCGTTTTCTATACAGTTTATGTGGTATGTCCATCTAGGATTGCAACCCAAACTGAATATTCCTGTACCCTGCGTTTTCTATACAGTTTATGTGGTATGCTTACTTGCTTATCCATCCGTAGCCTATCCCTCCTATGTTTTCTTACCTTAAATTTACAACCATTATAGCCTTTAACCTTTAGGGGTATCTGCCAGTTATCTTTAAATCTTTGTGAAGTGAAACTGCAGTATATGTCCAGCCCTAATTTATCAATTCCTGATTACTAATTGGATAAGCCCCCACCCCAGGTCTAATAGTATAAAATCAGCACATCACTTGGGGAAGGCACGTGTGCAGGGGGGGGCACGTTTGCTCTCGGGGGGCTCTCTTCTCGAAGTAGGGGCGATTTCGCTAAGTGGGACACACTTCTGAATCTGCATAGATCATCTCAATGTGTCATCTGAAAACCTTCTTCTGTCTCTTCACAGGTATGTCCATCTAGGATTGCAACCCAAACTGAATATTCCTGTACCCTGCGTTTTCTATACAGTTTATGTGGTATGTCCATCTAGGATTGCAACCCAAACTGAATATTCCTGTACCCTGCGTTTTCTATACAGTTTATGTGGTATGTCCATCTAGGATTGCAACCCAAACTGAATATTCCTGTACCCTGCGTTTTCTATACAGTTTATGTGGTATGCTTACTTGCTTATCCATCCGTAGCCTATCCCTCCTATGTTTTCTTACCTTAAATTTACAACCATTATAGCCTTTAACCTTTAGGGGTATCTGCCAGTTATCTTTAAATCTTTGTGAAGTGAAACTGCAGTATATGTCCAGCCCTAATTTATCAATTCCTGATTACTAATTGGATAAGCCCCCACCCCAGGTCTAATAGTATAAAATCAGCACATCACTTGGGGAAGGCACGTGTGCAGGGGGGGGCACGTTTGCTCTCGGGGGGCTCTCTTCTCGAAGTAGGGGCGATTTCGCTAAGTGGGACACACTTCTGAATCTGCATAGATCATCTCAATGTGTCATCTGAAAACCTTCTTCTGTCTCTTCACAGGTATGTCCATCTAGGATTGCAACCCAAACTGAATATTCCTGTACCCTGCGTTTTCTATACAGTTTATGTGGTATGTCCATCTAGGATTGCAACCCAAACTGAATATTCCTGTACCCTGCGTTTTCTATACAGTTTATGTGGTATGTCCATCTAGGATTGCAACCCAAACTGAATATTCCTGTACCCTGCGTTTTCTATACAGTTTATGTGGTGTGCTTACTTGCTTATCCATCCGTAGCCTATCCCTCCTATGTTTTCTTACCTTAAATTTACAACCATTATAGCCTTTAACCTTTAGGGGTATCTGCCAGTTATCTTTAAATCTTTGTGAAGTGAAACTGCAGTATATGTCCAGCCCTAATTTATCAATTCCTGATTACTAATTGGATAAGCCCCCACCCCAGGTCTAATAGTATAAAATCAGCACATCACTTGGGGAAGGCACGTGTGCAGGGGGGGGCACGTTTGCTCTCGGGGGGCTCTCTTCTCGAAGTAGGGGCGATTTCGCTAAGTGGGACACACTTCTGAATCTGCATAGATCATCTCAATGTGTCATCTGAAAACCTTCTTCTGTCTCTTCACAGGTATGTCCATCTAGGATTGCAACCCAAACTGAATATTCCTGTACCCTGCGTTTTCTATACAGTTTATGTGGTATGTCCATCTAGGATTGCAACCCAAACTGAATATTCCTGTACCCTGCGTTTTCTATACAGTTTATGTGGTATGTCCATCTAGGATTGCAACCCAAACTGAATATTCCTGTACCCTGCGTTTTCTATACAGTTTATGTGGTATGCTTACTTGCTTATCCATCCGTAGCCTATCCCTCCTATGTTTTCTTACCTTAAATTTACAACCATTATAGCCTTTAACCTTTAGGGGTATCTGCCAGTTATCTTTAAATCTTTGTGAAGTGAAACTGCAGTATATGTCCAGCCCTAATTTATCAATTCCTGATTACTAATTGGATAAGCCCCCACCCCAGGTCTAATAGTATAAAATCAGCACATCACTTGGGGAAGGCACGTGTGCAGGGGGGGGCACGTTTGCTCTCGGGGGGCTCTCTTCTCGAAGTAGGGGCGATTTCGCTAAGTGGGACACACTTCTGAATCTGCATAGATCATCTCAATGTGTCATCTGAAAACCTTCTTCTGTCTCTTCACAGGTATGTCCATCTAGGATTGCAACCCAAACTGAATATTCCTGTACCCTGCGTTTTCTATACAGTTTATGTGGTATGTCCATCTAGGATTGCAACCCAAACTGAATATTCCTGTACCCTGCGTTTTCTATACAGTTTATGTGGTATGTCCATCTAGGATTGCAACCCAAACTGAATATTCCTGTACCCTGCGTTTTCTATACAGTTTATGTGGTATGCTTACTTGCTTATCCATCCGTAGCCTATCCCTCCTATGTTTTCTTACCTTAAATTTACAACCATTATAGCCTTTAACCTTTAGGGGTATCTGCCAGTTATCTTTAAATCTTTGTGAAGTGAAACTGCAGTATATGTCCAGCCCTAATTTATCAATTCCTGATTACTAATTGGATAAGCCCCCACCCCAGGTCTAATAGTATAAAATCAGCACATCACTTGGGGAAGGCACGTGTGCAGGGGGGGGCACGTTTGCTCTCGGGGGGCTCTCTTCTCGAAGTAGGGGCGATTTCGCTAAGTGGGACACACTTCTGAATCTGCATAGATCATCTCAATGTGTCATCTGAAAACCTTCTTCTGTCTCTTCACAGGTATGTCCATCTAGGATTGCAACCCAAACTGAATATTCCTGTACCCTGCGTTTTCTATACAGTTTATGTGGTATGCTTACTTGCTTATCCATCCGTAGCCTATCCCTCCTATGTTTTCTTACCTTAAATTTACAACCATTATAGCCTTTAACCTTTAGGGGTATCTGCCAGTTATCTTTAAATCTTTGTGAAGTGAAACTGCAGTATATGTCCAGCCCTAATTTATCAATTCCTGATTACTAATTGGATAAGCCCCCACCCCAGGTCTAATAGTATAAAATCAGCACATCACTTGGGGAAGGCACGTGTGCAGGGGGGGGCACGTTTGCTCTCGGGGGGCTCTCTTCTCGAAGTAGGGGCGATTTCGCTAAGTGGGACACACTTCTGAATCTGCATAGATCATCTCAATGTGTCATCTGAAAACCTTCTTCTGTCTCTTCACAGGTATGTCCATCTAGGATTGCAACCCAAACTGAATATTCCTGTACCCTGCGTTTTCTATACAGTTTATGTGGTATGTCCATCTAGGATTGCAACCCAAACTGAATATTCCTGTACCCTGCGTTTTCTATACAGTTTATGTGGTATGTCCATCTAGGATTGCAACCCAAACTGAATATTCCTGTACCCTGCGTTTTCTATACAGTTTATGTGGTATGTCCATCTAGGATTGCAACCCAAACTGAATATTCCTGTACCCTGCGTTTTCTATACAGTTTATGTGGTATGTCCATCTAGGATTGCAACCCAAACTGAATATTCCTGTACCCTGCGTTTTCTATACAGTTTATGTGGTATGTCCATCTAGGATTGCAACCCAAACTGAATATTCCTGTACCCTGCGTTTTCTATACAGTTTATGTGGTATGTCCATCTAGGATTGCAACCCAAACTGAATATTCCTGTACCCTGCGTTTTCTATACAGTTTATGTGGTATGTCCATCTAGGATTGCAACCCAAACTGAATATTCCTGTACCCTGCGTTTTCTATACAGTTTATGTGGTATGCTTACTTGCTTATCCATCCGTAGCCTATCCCTCCTATGTTTTCTTACCTTAAATTTACAACCATTATAGCCTTTAACCTTTAGGGGTATCTGCCAGTTATCTTTAAATCTTTGTGAAGTGAAACTGCAGTATATGTCCAGCCCTAATTTATCAATTCCTGATTACTAATTGGATAAGCCCCCACCCCAGGTCTAATAGTATAAAATCAGCACATCACTTGGGGAAGGCACGTGTGCAGGGGGGGGCACGTTTGCTCTCGGGGGGCTCTCTTCTCGAAGTAGGGGCGATTTCGCTAAGTGGGACACACTTCTGAATCTGCATAGATCATCTCAATGTGTCATCTGAAAACCTTCTTCTGTCTCTTCACAGGTATGTCCATCTAGGATTGCAACCCAAACTGAATATTCCTGTACCCTGCGTTTTCTATACAGTTTATGTGGTATGTCCATCTAGGATTGCAACCCAAACTGAATATTCCTGTACCCTGCGTTTTCTATACAGTTTATGTGGTATGTCCATCTAGGATTGCAACCCAAACTGAATATTCCTGTACCCTGCGTTTTCTATACAGTTTATGTGGTATGCTTACTTGCTTATCCATCCGTAGCCTATCCCTCCTATGTTTTCTTACCTTAAATTTACAACCATTATAGCCTTTAACCTTTAGGGGTATCTGCCAGTTATCTTTAAATCTTTGTGAAGTGAAACTGCAGTATATGTCCAGCCCTAATTTATCAATTCCTGATTACTAATTGGATAAGCCCCCACCCCAGGTCTAATAGTATAAAATCAGCACATCACTTGGGGAAGGCACGTGTGCAGGGGGGGGCACGTTTGCTCTCGGGGGGCTCTCTTCTCGAAGTAGGGGCGATTTCGCTAAGTGGGACACACTTCTGAATCTGCATAGATCATCTCAATGTGTCATCTGAAAACCTTCTTCTGTCTCTTCACAGGTATGTCCATCTAGGATTGCAACCCAAACTGAATATTCCTGTACCCTGCGTTTTCTATACAGTTTATGTGGTATGCTTACTTGCTTATCCATCCGTAGCCTATCCCTCCTATGTTTTCTTACCTTAAATTTACAACCATTATAGCCTTTAACCTTTAGGGGTATCTGCCAGTTATCTTTAAATCTTTGTGAAGTGAAACTGCAGTATATGTCCAGCCCTAATTTATCAATTCCTGATTACTAATTGGATAAGCCCCCACCCCAGGTCTAATAGTATAAAATCAGCACATCACTTGGGGAAGGCACGTGTGCAGGGGGGGGCACGTTTGCTCTCGGGGGGCTCTCTTCTCGAAGTAGGGGCGATTTCGCTAAGTGGGACACACTTCTGAATCTGCACTTCAGAGAATGCACAAAGTGAGGTAACACAGGAAAGGCTGAGATATACACCACATATACTGCAGGTGATCTCCTCCTTTTTTTTTTTTTTTTTTTTTTTTTTTATAAACCTCTTCAGCTCTATCCTGGTAAAATGCACTCTCTGGCACTTTTTCTGACTGCCCTATCCTCCATCCTTAAATTCTCTCTACTTCCCCCCTCTTCTCCACCCCACATCTTGTATATATCACCCTCACTTCTGTCCTCACCTTATTACTGCACTCATCATCTCCTGCTACTTCTAAATCCACATGCACACAAATCCTCCAGGAAACTGGGGCATGTCCCCTCATATAAATCACACTCTCATATTACCACCCTCACCTTTCTGCTTCTCCTGGCCTCTGGAGACATATCCCCAAACCCTGGGCCTCAATCTACCCATGCTCAATACACCACATACCCTACACCCTCTGGCTGCAGTCGCAGTCAGCACAATCTAGTTCCTATCTCTCTTCTTCCCAAGACTGGACTCCCTTTCTCTTGTGCCCTTTGGAACGCCCGCTCCGTCTGTAATAAACTCACCTCTCTTCATGACCTTTTCATCGCTAACTCATTTAATCTACTCGCCATCACCGAAACCTGGCTGCACGAATCCGACACTGCGTCTTCTGCTGCCCTATCCCAAGGTGGTCTTCTATGGACTCACTCCCCTAGACCCAACGGACGCAAGGGAGGGGGTGTCGGGATCCTTCTAGCCCCACATAGCTCCTTTCAGGTACTTCAGCCGCCTCCCTCTCTGTCACTCTCCTCATTTGAGGTACACTGCATTCGTCTTTTCTCCCCTGTCTCTCTAAGGATAGCTGTGATCTACCGCCCCCCTGGACCAGTATCAACCTTTCTTGATGACTTCTCCGCCTGGCTACCCTACTTTCTCTCTTCTGAAATCCCCACAATCATTCTCGGCGACTTCAACATCCCTGTTAATACTAACACTCCTACCACTTCCAAACTTCTCAATCTAACCTCCTCCTTTGACCTGAAGCAATGGATACACGCTTCTACTCACTCTGAAGGCAATATCCTTGACCTTGTTTTCTCCCACCTATGCACCCCGCACAACCTTTCCAACAATCCTTTCCCTCTCTCTGATCACTACCTTATTAGTTTCACTCTCTCCCTCTACTCCACCTCCTCTCCCTCCAGCTACCGTACAGTTACCCGCAGAAACCTACGCCATCTCAACCCTTCTCTTCTCTACTCTGCTACCGACCACCTCTATGACAATATTGCACCCCTGTCCTGCACCAACCTAGCCACTTCTGTCTACAACACTTCACTCTTAGCCTCCCTGGACACATTGGCCCCCCTCACCACACACCGAATCAGGCCCCGACCCCTTCAACCTTGGCAAACCGATAACACTAGAAGTCTGAAAAAGCATAGCCGTGCTCTTGAGCGCCTATGGCGTAAGACTCGGTCTCAGAAGGATTTCAACCAATATAAATCTGCCCTCCAAAAATACAATTCCAGTCTCCACACTGCCAAACAGACCTATTTTATCACTCTCATTAACAGCCTGTCATCACGCCCCCGGCAACTCTTCGCTACCTTTAACTCTCTACTCCGTCCTCCACTACCCCCTCCCACTGACTCACTTACTGCCCAGGAGATTGCCAACCACTTCAAACAGAAGATTGACACAATTCGTAAGGAAATTGTTGCTGTTCAGATACCTTCCTCCATGCCTTATGCTTCACGCCCACAAGTGCGATCATTACTTCCCTCATTCAACCCCGCCACTACAGCCGAGGTTGCTAAACTACTTGCTAATGTCCACTTAACAACCTGCCCTCTGGATCCTGTTCCCTCGCAAATGCTACGTTCACCTTCTGGCCCTATTCTACACTCTCTAACCCACATCTTCAATCTCTCCCTCTCTTCTGGCATCTTCCCCAACTCTCTAAAACATGCACTAGTCAGCCCCATACTTAAAAAGCCCTCACTGGACCCAACCGATCTGAACAACCTACGCCCTATTTCCTTGCTCCCCTTTTCATCCAAACTCCTCGAACGTCTAGTCTACAACCGACTGTGCGACCACCTTGCCGAGAATAGCCTCCTTGATCCTCTTCAGTCTGGATTTCGGCCTCAACACTCCACTGAAACTGCACTCCTAAAGCTGACAAACGATCTGCTAACGGCCAAAACCAATGGACACTATTCTGTACTCCTACTTCTGGACCTTTCTGCTGCCTTTGATACGGTTGACCATCCCCTCCTCCTCAAAAAACTCCATGCCTTTGGTCTCCATGACTGTACTCTTCACTGGTTATCTTCTTACTTATCCAACCGCACCTTTAGCGTTTCTTACAATTCTACTTCCTCCTCTCCTCTTCCCTTCTCTGTTGGAGTCCCCCAAGGCTCTGTTCTTGGACCCCTCCTATTTTCAATCTACACCTCCTCTCTAGGTCAGTTGATAGCCTCCCACGGCTTCCAATACCACCTCTACGCTGACGATACCCAAATCTACCTATCCACTCCTCAGCTCTCTCCCTCAGTCTCCTCACGCATCACTAATTTACTATCAGATATATCAGTCTGGATGTCTCACCACTTCCTCAAACTAAATCCATCCAAAACCGAACTTATAATTTTTCCTCCACCGCGTGCCCCTTCCCCTGATTTCTCCGTCAATATCAATGGCATTACCATCAGCCCATCCCCACATGCCAAGGTCTTAGGTGTTGTCCTGGACTCTGAACTCTCCTTCAAACCCCACATCCAATCGCTGTCCAAATCTTGCCGCCTCAGCCTCCGCAACATCTCCAAAATACGCCCCTTTCTAACCAAAGACGCAACAAAACTCCTAGTTCACTCCCTGGTCATCTCGCGCCTCGACTACTGCAATTCCCTTCTCATTGGCTTACCTCTACACAGGCTATCCCCCCTTCAATCCATCATGAATGCTGCCGCCAGACTCGTCCACCTCACCAATCGCTCAGTGTCCGCCGCTCCTCTCTGTCAAGCCCTCCACTGGCTTCCGCTCACCCAACGAATTAAATTCAAAATACTTACAACATCTTACAAAGCAATCCACAGCCTAGCCCCCAGCTACATCACCAGCCTCGTCTCAAAATACCAACCTAATCGCTCTCTTCGTTCTTCTCAAAACCTCCTGCTCTCTAGCTCACTCATCACCTCCTCCCATGCTCGCCTCCAGGACTTTTCCAGAGCCTCTCCAATCCTATGGAACTCCTTACCCTTATCTGTCCGATTATCCCCCACTCTATTAGCTTTTAGGCGATCTCTGAAAACCCTCCTCTTCAGAGAAGCCTATCCTACCAACCCTTAACAAATGTACCTCCTTTTCTCCATCAACCCATCCCCCACAGTTATTGCCTTTTGTTTCACTTGACCCTCCCTTCTAGATTGTAAGCTCTAACGAGCAGGGCCCTCTAGCTCCTCCTGTTTTGAACTGTATTGTAACTGTATTGTCTTCCTTCACATTGTAAAGCGCTGCGCAAACTGTTGGCGCTATATAAATCCTGTATAATAATAATAATAATAATAATTCTGAAGACACTTATGCACTTTATATGTTATATATTGAAGAGATTTTGGTATTTGATGATCATATATTCATTTATTCAGAAACACATTTGTACATATTGGTAGCTGACACACGGATGTGGTTGAGCACTATCACAGTAATTGAACACATGTTTGGTTAGTGTTCACTGATCAGTTATTAGACTAGGTGCGTTACTTCCCTGAAGCGCGGTACCCCTCCCCCCCTAGTATAGATTAGACCTTGTCAGCTAGTTCAAGAATTTGCCTCCAGTACGTTTAAATCAGTGGGCAGTACTACCATATATGAATGGAGCAGTGTCCCAAAGTCTCAATTACATCTTCAACATAGTGGAGAAACATAACAGGATATAATACCATCTAGTCACAATTTATAATTATTCTCAGCATTATAAGAATTTATCGAAGATGAATGAACTGTTTTCAATATCTTGTTTGATTCATCTGGTACAAAGAAACTCACTTTTCTAATGTCTAAGTATCTATGTGTATAGCTGAGATTAACTCCATTGCCTGTTCTCATTTAAAAGTGCCTTAAAACATAGCAATGTTCAACAAATAAACCTATTAATTACCCAGATCCAGATAGCTATCGTTAATTGTCTATCGATTTATTTACAGCATTAACTCTCTCTACTACTTGTTTAAGGAAAAGGAATATACAGAGTGCAGTCCACTGCAAATAAATATTATAAATTATATGAAAAAATGTATCTTGCGGAACCTGCAGAGGGGGATTGAGTGCTGACAAGAAATTAACACCACTGGTTATGACTATACTATAAATAATAAGACCAAGATTAATACATCAATGGAAATCTTCTAAAAATACCTCCCAAATATCCCAAATTTCAGTGGTACAGTCATGACTTGGAGAACACAAGCATAGAAACTAGGAATTGACTATCCAAATATAACCATGATTGGAAAAACAAGGTGGGACATAAAGTATTTTTTATCAATCTATTTGGAATCAAGGGAAAAACTAAAAACAAAATGGTCAACAATGTACAAAAAATGGCTTATCCAGATGCAACATTTCCTTGAGTGATTTGGATCAGTCCATTTATAGTCAGCATTAGAACAAATGAACACCTGCTAGTGATTGCTCTAAATGCAACCGCTACCAAAATGAAAGCCGAGTGGTTGAGGGTTTAGAAAATTAGGGTTAACATAGGAGACATCTTCCATGTGATGTGATTTTCTCCAACAATTCAAGAAAGACAGTTCAATTTGATTTGAACCAAAAGTGATCCTACATTGTATATATGAGTGTGATAGGAGTATTAGAGCATAAGCTCCTTTGGATACACCGACTGATTAGAATGGTTTATTGTTCTCAGCTATGTTCTCAGCACTATATAAAAGAGTGAATTAGATAAAGTAATCAGTGGCAGGGGTCTAAGTTAATTTCATTACATACCTGAGATGCAGACAAAGAGATTATTAAATTACCTGGCTTGCACAGAGCAGGGTAGTGTCCTATCATCTTGTAGCCCCTTTTTATGCAGCATGAATAAGTTAAGCCTGGCCAGAGGGAGTAATTTGCGGAAGTGCACTTTTTAGTGTGTGTTTCACATGCACGTTTTTTGTTCACTTAGTGGTTTTTCTGTTTTAGGTTTTTGCACCACTGCAGATTAAAAAAAATAGAAAAATGGCAGAACTCGGTGCACTCAAGCTTGCTGGATGGCTACAGGAAATAGGTCATAGAGCATTACTAAAACAAAATAAAAATCCATCTCATAAAATTAGAATGCATAATGTTTCTATGGAATACCATTTTTTTCAAGGGTGGATTTATAAGCTTATCTCATGATGTAGTGCAAATGGATAAAAAAAAAAAAACTTACTATAAGTTCCTGTGGGAATAATGATTTTACCTTAATATTCTTATAACTAAAGTTCTCATTTATTGTTTCTTTGCTAACAATCTGTGCTGTCAGTGAATGAACTGTTGTGTCTCATTGTGGCAGGAGTGATGAGGTTAAAGAGACCTCATAGTAGGTAATTCAGATGACAAAGGTTGCATTTACACCTGGCTAGGAGTTTAATCATCTACTTTTGACAAACATTATAAACCTTCAGGGTGGGATCAAAATGAGGCACAGCTGTTGAAGCATTATGATTGGCCAGGAAAACATTGAGCACAGACAAAGGAACACCATTGTGCAAACAAAATGGGGTTACTCTGCTAACCTCTGCTAACCTGGGGTTGATCAGCAATGTATTGTGCAAAACATTTTTTATAACTAACTAATTACTTCTGAAATTAATTTGTTAATACCAGCAATAAACATTTCTGAAAAATTGACAAATGCAGGAAATTAAATGTATTTACTAAAAACTAAACTAATTGTATTTATGATGATGATGATGTATTTGAATTACATGAAGCAGTAATAACAAACTTGTAGCACTTTTTCAAGTGCAGGGAATTTTGAGGATGTTAGGTTTACCATTGTGTTTGCCAGTTTTGTTATGTATTTTGTTATGTAGTGACACAATACACTAGGTTTGTCAGTTTGTCTTTACGTATGTTACAAACATAACAACTCATATTTATATTAGTTGCAAAATATGTCTAATACGGTGTATACTCTTGACAAGTTGGGACCTTCGCAATCCCAAATCTTCCAATTTAGGTATCAGAGTTTGTATTGAGTCCTGTGTTAATCTAGTGTACTTTGTGTAACAAATTCCCTTTTACAGGTGTTATATGAACAATTTTCTTTATATGTAGATAAGGCATGTGCTAGCATTTCTGTGAACCATGTGAACTTTTATGGCTGTATTTTTTTTACCCTGTTATAAATTTATATGAATGTTGCTTGCTAGCTATTTTGTAACTACTTAGTTTTCGAAATATTCTAATATTAGACTGAGTTGAAAAATGAGAACACCACTTTTAGGGTTTATTCACATGGAGATTTTATAGACATTTTTATGTCTAGCATAAATGTCCGGAAGCCACAAGTGCCCTATAAAACCTGCTATATGGTGACAGGCTGTATGTGGCCATACTCTTGTACATGCCAATGCTTATTTGCATCTGCGTTTATCCATGCATGTGCATCCATCGTATTTCCCAAATTTGAAACTTCCATGTTCGGGAAATACATCAGGCGTGCATGTGCGGGTAAATGCTGATGCAGAATTCCTACAGGAAATCAGACCTGAAATCTAAATTGCCAGTTTGTATTTGCTTGCATGAAAAAAATGCAGGCTGTAATACAGTATATGGTGCTTAGATTAGCACATCATATCTGATCTACAAGGTTATTGTATTGTGCCGTTCATGCTAAATCACTTACTTGGTACTTGAGTTCCATGAGTAATACAGCCTTGTCCTACTTAGGTGTCTGGGGAGCTGCATCAAAACTGCAAATGTGTAAAAAACCCTTAAGTTGGATATACAAGTTGCAATCTGTTCAATCCCTTTTGGATCTACCATCAAATACGTAGTGCAATGCACTGCCTAAATATGAATGGAACAGGCTTTGGAGAAAACACAGATCTGTAATATGTACATTTATATAAACTATTATGTGCTATTAGGAACATTTGTAAGTTAAAAGTTGTCACTATCATTGTATCCACAGAGCTATAGAAGCTACCTGGGACCCATGACAACTTATATATGGCAGTAGAATTAATGTGTGTAGGCTTGATCCGACCACTTCAAGCTGCAACATCCTCAGTGTTGCACACTTCCCAAAAAATTCCAGTCTTAGTCTGTAGGGTTCAATATTGTGTTAGCCCACCTTTTACAGCTATAACAGCTTCAACTCTTCTGGGAAGACTGTCCACAAGGTTTAGGAGTGTGTCTATGGGAATGTTTGACGATTCTTCTAGTAGCGCATTTGAAAGGTTAGGCACTGATGTTGGAGAGAATGCCAAGCTCACAGTCTGCACTATAATTCATCCAAAAGGTGTTTCTTTTGGGTTGAGGTCAGGACTCTGTGTAGGCCAGTCCCTTTCACCCCAAACTCGCTCATCCATGTGTTTATGGACCTTGCTTTGTGCACTGGTCCAAATCATTTGTTGGAGGGGGGATTATGGTGTGGGGTTGTTTTTCAGGAATTGGCTTGGCCCCATAGTTCCAGTGAAGGGAACTCTTAAGGTATCAACATACCAAGACAGTTTGGGCCAACCCCAAACTGAGAACATTTTTGGGATGGCCCTTCCTGTTCCAAAATGCCTGAGCACCAGTGCACAAAGCAAAGTCCATAAAGACATAGATGAGCAAGTCTGGGGTGAAAGAACTTGACTGACAGTCCTGATCTCAACCCAATAGAACACCTGTGGGATGATTTATAGCGCAAACTATTCTCTCTAATGTCAGTGCCTGACCTCACAAATGTGCTTCTGGAAGAATAGTCAAACATTCCCATAGACACACTCTTAAACCTTTTGAACAGCCTTCCCAGAAGACTTGAAGCTGTTATAACTGCAAAGGGTGGGCCAACTCAATATTTAACCCTATGGACTAAGACTGGGATGCCATTAAAGTTCATGTGCGGGGGGCGTGGCTGAGCTGTTCATGTAGGCAGACGTGTCTTCCATCGGCTCCGCTATCCTGTCGGCTATTATCCTGATTGTAACCCAGCACATTCGCAGAAAAGTTCATGTGCATGTAAAGGCAGGTGCCCCAATACTTTTGTTAACATAGTGCAGTGATGGCGAACCTTGGCACTCCAGATGTTTTGGCACTACATTTCCCATGATGCTCATGCACTCTGCAGTGTAGTTGAGTATCATGAGAAATGTAGTTCCAAAACATCTGTGGTGCCAAGGTTCACTATCAACGATATAGTGCATCTGTGGGCACCCATGGACTTAAAATTAGAAAATAGAAAGATGGATTAATTGCCATCTTGTCTATAATTATCCAAAACATAATGTATACAAGCAAGAAATAAATGTGTCATTGCAATTCATTTGGTTCATGTAAGCTGATCAGTAAAAAGAGGCAATTTTTTAAACATTGGTATTTGTTTCACATCCTGGAGTAGTTGTTTTCTAAAGTATCTAATATATTATGCATTTGAACTGGATGGATTGGTGTCTTTATTCAACCCTACCAACTATGTAACTATGTGACTGTGGATGTGAACTACGTAACATTCTTTCTCACCAGTTCATTGTTGTCAGAGCAATTAAAAGTTGCAATTTAAAAGTCTGGTCTAGAGATTAATAGGCACTAGTGTTATTATTGTTTTTTTTTTTTTTATCAATAATTTTTATTTGTTTACTTCACAGATACAAATAGAAAGGACATCAATTTCCAAATATTACAAAATCATTGTTGGTCCCCCAGATCCCAGAAACCCCCCTCCCCCCAGCTCCCCCTATATCTATCCCACTCCGTAATTGCAATCCTACTTCTCCTTTCTTAGGAAATTAGCATATTCTACTCTTTAATCACTCCTCTATTTTTTTCATAAATCTATGTATTCTCTAGTTTTTTTTTTTAAATCAATCAATTTTTCAAACTTATTTGAAAAGCAGCCTACTTGTTCTTCGTCTCTACTACACAAGTATTCCATATCATATATGTATTCTACTCTGCCACACCATTCCCTTACGGCAGCAGGGGCTTCTGTTTCTAGCCATTTTTTTGGAATAGTCCCCTTCACTGCATTAAGCAGGTTTGGGACTATCGAGTTTCTATATTGTTTTAAAGATCTATTTGTTCTATGGAATCTGCATGTCCAGGGGTCATCCATAATAGTCTCATCTGTAAATTTATTGATAAGTTGTATCTTTAACCAAAACTCCACAATCTTGGGACATTCCCACCAGACATAAAACATTGTGCCAACCATCTGGCAACCTCATCAGCACAGATTTGACTTCACTGGCTGACAGCTATGTGCTATAACCGGTGTTATTTACCATCTCGAAAGGCACTTATAATTCAACTCAATGGTGTTTTATGCCTCTAGAGGTGCAGTGTGCAGCTCTCAACAAGGTTCTCTCCTCGTGCTCATTCAAACCAAATCCTATTTCTCTTACCATGCTTTCTACAAATGTAAGTTTCCTCATTCCCAACAGATCAGTTAACATCTTAACATCTTATATGTCTGAGACAGGCCATGTCTTATTTATATTGACGGATTACAGAGTTTTTCCACAAGGTTCAATAATTTTTCTGATCTGATGGGTTGGGGCAAACAGCTTACAAAGTATTTTAATTGCATATAACTCCAGTCATTTAGTGTCAACTTCCCCATTGTGTTTAAACCTATGAAGTGATCTAATTTTTCCATTATGTGTAATTTCTTTTAAACACAAATCTCCTGTCCCATCAGTAAACTGTTTCTCCATTGCAGGATAAAATATGTGGTGCCTACTAGTGGTAATACCAGGGAATTGTATTTCCAACCAGCCTGCCTATACAGCATACTTCAAGTCTTATATACAGCTCTTGTTATTTCATGTGTGTCTTCGTGTAATTCCCTATATTTTGGTGGGACCCAAATGTTCCTATCCAATTGTGCTCGACTCAACGTGATTTTCAACCTAACCTATCTTTTTTCAGAGTTTTTTTTTTGTCCATTCTTTTACCTGTGATATAGGTGCTGCTGTGTGGTATCTTTTGATGTCAGGTGCCGCTACTCCCCCCATGTCTTATCTCTACTAAGAGCCGCATACTGCACCCTAGGTTATAAATTTAAATATAAATTTTAACAACATTGTTCTTATTGTTTTAAAATATGCTGGTGGAATAGCAATAGGTAGCATTTGAAATCTGTATAGCATCTTGGGCAGAATTATCATTTTAAACATATTTATTTTGTCGATGTTTTCCTAATGTTTAACTTTATCTCCTCTAACAGTGCAATATAATTGGCAAGGTAAAGATTTTCAGGTAAGGGTGTTATGTTTATCCCTAAATATTTTAACTTAGATTTAGCCCAAGTAAATGGAAATTCCTTCTGCAGAGCCTGTTCTTTTGTTTAATCAGATATTTAGAATTTCTGATTTAATTGGGTTTATCTTAAAGTTTGATAATTCCCCATATGTCTTTAATTCTTTGATAATATTTGGGAAGCTTATTCTAGGGTTGCTAATATAAAACAAAACATTGTCCGCATATGCTGCTATTTTATGTTCTTTCTGACCAATCCTCACCCTTTTATATCTACGTTATTCCTTAAAGATGCCAGCAAAGGTTTCAATGTTAGGACGAACAACCGGGGCAAAAGAGGACATCCCTGTCTCGTCCCATTACACATTTTAAACCAAGATGATAAATTACCATTTACTTTTACCGATGCAGATGGATTTTTATATAGTGCTCCTATCCATTGGTTCATCTTGGGTCCAACACCCAAGTCCTTTATTAGTTTCAGCCATGAATTCCCAGTCCACCCTATCAAATGCTTTTTCAGCATCGATTGATAACAAAAGGGACAGGACATCTCTTTCTTTAGACTTATGTAACAACATTTGGATTCTAATCCCATTATCTTTCCCTTCTCTTCCTGGAATAAATCCTGTCTGATCTGCATGTATCCATTCTGCCTTAAGTCCTCCTGCTAAAATTTTTGCATATCATTTTGTGTGTGTATTTAACAGTACTATTGGCCTGTAACTAGAGCACAAGGTTTCGTCTTTGCCATCTTTAGGTATAACAGTTATGAGCATGCAGTGATTAAACTCTCATTTCCCCCTTTTCACCTATCTCATTCATATAAGAGCAGAGTTTCGGGACCAATATTTCCTTGAACTTCTTATAATAACTAGTGGTGTAGCTGTGCGGACCAGGGGTAGAATAGTTCCTGTAGGGGCATTTTTTAAGGCATCCCTAACTTCTTTCTTGGTGCCTCTAAGGCTGATTATTTTTCAAATGTTCTTTTAGGGAGCTTTGAGTTCAGTATGTATTCTACGATCTTTTGTTTTCTACACTGTTCTACTTCAGGCGTTCCCTTTTGACGGACAGTATATAAGGTTTTATAGTAATTTTGGAACGTACTAGCTATTTCTGTATTTGAGTACACCATTTCTCTTTTGCTATTCTTTATTTTTTCTATATAGTTATTTGATTGTTTACTTTTTAATAATCTTGCGAGAAATTTTCTGGGTTTATTTTCCCATTTATAGCTTTCCTTTGCCAACCTATTAAAGCATCGTCTGGTTTCTTCTTCAAACAGTTCTTTTAATTTATCTCTTTTTAGCACTAGAACATTTTGTGTCTCGGCATCTAGGTTCTTTTTATGTTTCTGCTCCTCCTCATGTATCTCTGATATTAATCCTTTTGTGAGCCGTTCTTTCCTTTTTTTTCCCCTAGAACCTACTGAGATAAACATCCCTCTAATGTATGCTTTATGAGCCTCCCAAATTGTGTCTGAGAACACATCGGGGGTTTAATTTACTAGGAAATATTGTTCTAGTTCTTCCTCTACTCTTCTTTTCACTTCCTAATCTTGCAATAATTCTTAATTTATTCTCCATGTATTCACATTACTGTGAGGCCCTGGGAGTTTTATTTCCATGATAATCTGTGCATGGTCAGAGATAGTCATTGTCCTTATCGAAGTATTAATAACTGCTTCTATCAACCTATACTCTATCCTTACATAGTCCAATCTTGAGAACGTTGAATGCATTGGGGAGTAGAAAGAGTAATCCCTATCTCCTGGGTGTTGGATTCTCCAATTGGCATTGGTAAAGCTTATTCATTACCTTCTTCAACTCGAGTTCTCCCCTCGCCTGTGCACTCGACGTAACAGTCCAGCAATGGATCCATGCAGAAATTAAAATCACCTGCCAATAATAAGTTACCTTTTTTAAACAAGGACAGTTTATCTAATACTTTCCTCAAATATTCTTTTGGATTTTTATTTGGGCACTAGTGTTATTGCAGTACTTTCCTTTGATTATCACTGTACATCACAGATGGCTCAATAAGTATAGAAATTTAGACATAATGGAGATTATCAAAACCTAAGTACCGTGATTGCCTACAATCCCTTTCTACTTTATTCTTTCTTATTTTTCACCTTATTAGAGCTTTGCACCACAAATGCACGGTGAGTGACCCTTGTCCAGTTAAACGCAAAAATTCTTCAGATTGGGAGCAGCCAAAAGCAAACACCAGGTTAAAGAGTTCTTAGTGTAAGCAGTGAAGTCTAATTAACACTGAACATGTAGTAAACATCTAACCCTACTAACCTGGACTGTAAAACAGTAAAGGAACTGACATATGCAAACAAAAGCTGTTCTGCCTACAGGGCAATCTGTCCTTTCTATATTGCTGCAAACACTTTGTTTCCAGGGAGAGTTTCTTGTGGTTAAAGCTGAACTCCGGGAAAAAAAGATTTGACCATGCAGTGGATCTTACTGCAAGGGCTAAATGCTTGTTTTTTTAATTTTTTTTTAATTTGCTTTCAAAAAGATGCACAAAAGAAAAACATTCTAAGTCCCGGTTCCCACTAGGGCGACCTGGTCGCCTCACAGGTCGCCGTAGGTCGCCTCCCATAGGGAAGCTGCGGACCCGTTCTAATAGGAGCGACACAAGTCGCTCCGACTTAGAAAAAGGGTCTGGAGCTTCTTTGGGGCGACCAGGAGGCGACCGCCATAGACTTCAATGTTATGAAGTCTGTGGCGGCCGCTCCGAGGTCGCGGCGCGCTGCTCGCACCGCGACCTCGGAGGTCGCGGTGTGAAGTAGCGTCGCTCGTATGTGAACGGCACTCACGGTGCAACCCATGCAGGAGTGCACCTGCCTACTTAGAAACAAAACAAAAAACAACAAAAAAAAAGTGCCAAATTAGAGCAATATAAACCCACCAAACATGTACAACTTGTGAGGTTCAAACTGAATAAGGATGAAGTACAATATAATAAATACATTCAACAGGATATACTCCCAGGCATCTACAAGGTCGTCATGTTGGCAGGATCACTATCTCATTTATGCAACAAGCAGTAGACCAGATAGCAAAAATTAAGTCAAGTCAAAGTGAATCGGGCATGGAAGCAGTGAAGCCACTTCCTATCCACCCTGCCCACACTCTATCAAATTTCTCAAAATAACCCCGTTGGCATATGTATCCTTCTTAAAAACAAATGGCAACCACCCCAACCTATAACTAGTCTTTGCAGCAAGGAGCACATGGACAAAGCACATCAAAACCAACCAAATTTCCTAGCTCACTTACTAGCTAGCCTGCAACAAAATCAAATTGGCCTTGTCTAACAGTTCACGTTAAAAACAAGGGGTTTAGATACAAACATACACTATATTACCAAAAATATAGGACGCCTGCCTTTACAGGCACATGAACTTTAATGGCATCCCAGTTCTAGTCTGGAGTTGGCCCACCCTTTGCAGCTATAACAACTTCAACTCTTCTGGGAATGCTGCCCACAAGGTTTAGAGGGATGTCTATGGGAATATTTGACCCTTCATCCAGAAGTGCATTTGTGAGGTCAGGCACTGATGTTGGATAAAAAGGCCTGGCTCGCAGTCTGCGCTCTAATTTATCCCAAAGGTGCTCTATCGGGTTGAGGTCAGGACTAAGTGCAGGCCAGTCAAGTTCCTCCACCACCAAACTCGCTCATCCATGTCTTTATGGACATTGCTTTGTGCACTGGTCTAAATCATTTGGCAGAGGAGGTATTATTGCGTGGGCTTGTTTTTTAGGAGTTGGGCTTGACCCCTTAGTTCAAGTGAAGGGAACTCTTAAGGTGACAATAAAAGTTACACCTGCAAAGGATGGGCCAACTCAATATTGAACCCTATGGACTAATGCTGGGATGCTATTAGGGTTCATGTGCTTGCAAAGGCAGGCGTCCCAATACTTTTGGTAATGTAGTGTATGTGTGGCTATGTCAAGGCACCTCAGTTTACTGCGGTCCTAACTCTATCATTTTGAGAGTCTCCCAAAAAGGAGCAGTTGGATAGATTAAGGGCAGGTGCCTGGAGGGAGCCCACCGCTCCTTTAAGGTATAGGGATGCAAGGGCACAATTACAGCTGAAGTTATTCCGTTTTTACCTGTACTAATTCCCAAACTACGGGCAAATGGTAATGGGGGTTGGACATCCTCCAAGCATACCTGCCCTTAATCTGTGGACCTGGGGGGGAAAGGCTTTTTCCAATTTAAAGTAATTGCCTTCCTGGCATTAAATAAAAGTAACCCTAAAAGGGTCCTTTTTGCTCTGCTAGGAACAAGATTGTCAACTAGGTCCAACAAACAGAGGTAAAGGATGTACCTGCCACTGCATTGACCATGTCTACCCCTGCCCTCAATTACTGTGAGATTGCCAGACTGATGGGTACATCTCCAACCGAACAGAGAAGATGTTGGATTGAGTTTGTGAAGCCAATTAAGTATAAAATAGGCCATGTGCAGGATTTTAAATTAAACTAATATGTCTCCAATAAAAAACAGTTGCCTAAATGGGGAGCCCCCCATATTTGACCAGTCTTCATCGTTGAAATCCGGGATATCCCTCGGCCATTTCCATCTGAGGGAGGACAGGTCCAGAAGAAACTCCATCAACCAACCACCAACTATATTGCAGAGTGCATAAGCATCATGGGAAATGTAGTTCCAAAACATCAGGGGTGCCAAGGTTCGCCATCACTGTTGTAGGGGGTAGCGTCAGAGGGCTGCAACCAGGGGATCAGCCACATAAAGAGGAGGAAGCCTGCAGGAGCAAGGAATAAGGAAAGTATAGCACCTTTTTCATAACTGATAATAACTCCAGGAGTTCATCAGGAATATGTAAACTCTAGCGATTAACTTCTCTTTATTTGCCTAATTAAGGCTGGTAAAATATACCATTGAAAGCGTTTTGTTATATCTGTTAAAAAGAGCAAAACGCACCTGCTGATCTTCCCAGAATCCAGTAAGTTTGTAATTTCCTGTGCTCTCTTCCTCTACTACACTGAAATCCAAGCAGTGTTGTTAGCTCTCTCCAGTTTTCCTCTGCGAACTCTGTGAGCCTAGTTATTCCTTCAGTTATTCCCAGCACGGTTCCCAGTTCCCCCTGTGGACTACAGAACACCCCCTCTCCCCCATGCTATCAAGATGAAAGGTGTTCTGTAGTCTGAAAACATTACTTGTGCTAGCGTTACAATGTTGCTTCTCCATATATATATATACAGTACACATGGTGAGCTTTTTCACACTTTAGACAGGTAGTGTGTTACTGGCAGGATCACCATATGAAAATAAAGGGGAAAAAAGCTTGAAACAAAAAAAAGGAATGCAGCCACCACATTTAAGGAATAGTAAGATGTAATATTTTACATTTTGTCATGGGTTTAGATGCATGCAAACTTCATGTAAACCCATTAAATGTCTCGTATTTGCTCCCTTTTAGTCTATTAACCATTTCAGCCCCAGAAGGTTTTACCCCTTTAATGACCAGGCCATTTTTTGCGATTCGGCACTGCGTTAATTTAACGGAAAATTGTGAGGTCGTGCGACGCTGTACCCAAATACAATTGATGTCCTTTTTTCCCCACAAGAGCTTTATTTTGGTGGTATTGGATCACCTCTGCGGTTTTTAGATTTTGCACTATAAACAAAAAATAATAAATAAAATTTTGAAAAAAACGCCATATTTTTTACTTTCTGTTATAAAACATTCCCAATAAAAAAAAAGTTAAAAAATTTATTTTTTTTATCAGTTTAGGCCAATTTGTATTCTGCTGCATATTTTTAGTAAAAAAAATCCCAAAAAGCGTATTTTAATTGGTTTACGCAAAAGTTATAGCATTTACAAACTACGGGATAGATTTTTGGACTTTTTATTTATTTATTTTTTATTAGTAATGGCGGCGATCAGCGATTTTTAGCGGGACTGCGACATTGCGGCGGACAGATTGGACCCCTAACTGACATTTTTTACACTTTTTGGGGACCAGTGACATTATTACAGTAATTAGTGCTAAATAATATTCACTGTTACTGTGTAAATGACACTTGCAGGGAAGGGATTAATACTGGGGGGTGATCAAAGGGCTTAAATGTATGCCTAATATGCTTACTGACTATGTGGGGCTTAGCTGAAACTGCTGATCTGTCCCTGCCTGTCTGACAGAAGATCCGCCTGCTTTGTTTACATAAGCAGGTGGGTCTTCTCTTGGTTTCTCGGACGATCGCGGGAGGGCAGCGGCAATCGCTGCTGCTCCTCCCACGGCCTGCCTCCCGCTGTGTCTAAAAACACAAGCACTCCAGTGACGTAGTACAACGTAACTGGATGCAGCCGAGCCGCCCTGCCGCAGTAAAAAAGGCGGCGGGCGGGCAGCAATTGGTTAAGCTTCCTTTTTCTTTTTTATAACTGTTCAATAAATGCAAAAATATTTGATGCAAAGCTCTAATCAGTTTATTCTGCCAGAAACTTTGTGAACTGATAACCTTCTGGGCTCTTTGCCTGTACTGCACTTTTCTCAGATAGCATTGTTTCCAGTTCTACTTGTGGACCAGAGACAACCTGCTTCTTATGTTTTGGAGATGAGATGAGGGAGAGGTGTTCTGTAGTATGAATAAACTTTCTGTTCTAGGGAGACTATATTAAGGGAGTGTTGTCACCATAAATGCCTAGTTCACATAGCCACATAGGCTAACACAGAACTTCATTTAAAGGCATTCAAAAATGCCATATGCATGAAAAAGTGGAGTTTTTTTATGCATGTGGGCATGAGGCCTAAATCTGGACATACACTGTTAGTGATATCTCTCTGCCAGGACATTTTATTCGGACAGCGGCACCCTCCACTGTCAGAATGCACTAATTGGTTGCAGTCACTGCTAGATTAAACATTTTCCAACATGTCCTTTCAACAGAAGTTCATTAACCACTTAAGCCCCGGAAGATTTTAACCCCTTCCTGACCAGGGCCTATTTTGCGATTCGGCACTGCGTGACTTTAACGGACAATTGCGCGGTCGTGCGTCGCTGTACCTAAAAGTCGTCCTTTTTTCCCCACAAATAGAGCTTTCTTTTGGTGGTATGTGATCACCTGTGCAATTTTTTGATCATGCGCTATAAACAAAAAAAGAGCGACAATTTTGCAAAAATAACAATATTTTTCACATTTTTTTTATAAGAAATTCCCCCCAAAAAAATGTAAAAATCAAAATTCTTTAACATTTTTGGCCAATTTGTTTTCTGCTACATATGTTTGGTAAAAAAAATCACAATAAGAGTATTTTGATTGGTTTGCGCAAAAGTTATTGCGTTTACTAACTAAGGGAAAGATTTTTGTCATTTTTGTTGTTTTTTTTTTAACAAGTAATGGCGGCGATCTGCAATTTTTTTTGCGGGACTGCGACATTGCAGGGGACAGATCGGACCCTTGACTGACATTTTTGACACTTTTGGGGGTACCAGTGACATTACTACATTAATCAGTGCTATACATATGCACTGTTACTGTAAAAATGACACTGGCAGGGAAGGGATTAACTTTATTGGAGAAGGAGGGGTTAAGTGTGTCCCTAGGGGCGTGTTTCTAACTGTGCAGGGATGTGGCTTTACATGTAACAGCAGAGATCTACGGTCCTACATAGCAGGACCGTTAGATCTCTGCTGTTACACAGGAAAGAATGACAGGCAGCTTTGTTTACATTAGCCGCCTGCCTTTCTCCCTTCACAGCGGACGATCGGGTCCGCCGGTCACTCGCGCGGAGGTGTCCATGAACGAGCGGGGGCGGGTGCACGCCTCCGGCGGTGCGAGCTCGCCCCCTATTGGCTCACAGGCTAGTGACGTACCGATACGTCACTTTGCCTGGCCGGGGCTGACCGCCGCAGTATATGTACTTGCGGCGGTCGGCAAGTGGTTAAACAACTGACTTCTGTTGAGCAGGGAAGCTCACAGACTGATTAAAGTTTTGGCCAGATATAGGGTGTCTTCTGGAGGATGGCCATACAGCGATACCCAGCACTTACTGAGCAGACCGGTGTTATCAATATATTTAAATTGAAATATATTGATAACACTGGTCTGCTGAGTAAGGGCTGGGTGTCGCTGTATGTACATCCTCTGTTGAGGCTTTAGTGATTAGGGCTATTCCCAGTGCTAATCTAGGTTTTTCTATACTCTACAGTTTTATCAGGCATTATGCTCTTATTCATATAGAGACACCATAGCCGATGTGGGTGTTGGCATGTCTGTGACCCAGGGCATTGGTTTTATAAGTGACAACATTGTCATTTGGTTTCTATTGGTGAGTGATGGAGTTACTTGGTAATTTTCTTTTTGTATTTGATAATTTTGTACTTAATAAAGCTTTGAGGGTGGGACTGCTGTTTGTCCTTTTGTGGAACTGCTCTATACAGTATACATTTTATTCCTGTTTGTTATTTCAAATGTAGGATGTATATTATGTACACAAAGAGTAGCTGCAAAAAGGTTGATCTGCGGCCCTAAGATGAAAAGAAGAATTAAAAAAAAAGTACAATCAGTATTTTCAGGAGGAAAAAACATGAAATTTGTTTATAATACACCATGCTGTAACAAAATAAATATCATCCAGGTATGGTTCACATCTACTTTAAGGAATTCCCAGTTCAGGCCATTTAGAAAGCCAGGCTCTAGAAAATTGCAACTGGAAGGGGGCTAGAGGATAAAAAAGGAAACATCTTCTTCCTTTATTTTACATAAACCATTTTTATTCTAATTCTTCCCAGCACTAGACAAACTATAATTGCCTTCCCGTCCTGTTTTTTCTAAAAACAGAATCTCCTGCCTTACAGTATATGTGAATATCATGACCTCAAGTTCCCTCTAACAACTGGATGGTTCTAAGGGTAAGCACTGTTTCCCAGGATAAAGCAGGTATAGTGTAAACAGAGGTGTGTGTGGCTGTTTGTACTGGGACATAAAACGTTCATAAAGTTTGCTGAAACCAACTGTTTTTCTATGTTCAGTATTTTCACTATTTTGCTGCATTTCTATGCAGGGGTAATACCAAGAAAAGGTATTCTAAGGTGAACGGAAAGGATTTTCAAATTTGATTATAACCCTGAAGTCCAACAACAACTCTGCAACATAAACTCATTAAAAAAAAAATAGTACACTCATAAACACCTTTATTCTCTTTCATGGTCTTTTACTGGTATTATGGTGTATGTGATGTATTAAAACTAAAATATTAAACTGATGTTCATCTTCCAAATGGGTTGAGATTTCTCTGTGGAATAAGGTTACCAGATTTTGAAGATGAAATTCAGGGACACCTGACTGGCCATGCCCACGTTTAACCACTCCCATGAACCACACCCCAGTTTGTACCCACATTTGTCCCCATTTTGAGGGATCATTCTCTGGGAAATAAACACCCCTGGAATTGTCCCTAGTCACCTAGCAATAATATGCAGGGGTGTTGCTAGTGCCCAACACTGGCATGACACTGCCAAGGGCTTCTCATTCATGTTACCCTGCAACTCTGGTAATGCTTGTTTCCGGAGACAGACCTCTCAAACTAGGACTATTTGGCAGCACATTTGATTTCAATACAGGATAGGCTGAGACTGAGGAATGAGAATACTGGCACAGACCTGGAAGCTGCAATTATGTCCTCATTTGAGTCCCTACATAACTCCTTGTACTGTCAAAGGGTACAATTTCTTTAGGGTACCACCCTCATAAAAAACGACACCAAAAACTTTGTGAATCATGGTCCCTTTTTATTAAACCCAATTTGGGACAATCCTCATTTATCCGCATTTCTCTTGATCCCACGTTGCAGGCATCTGACTGACTCTCTTTGGGTCTTTTTAACGAAGGAACACTTAACACACCAAATTCTTATACTACTATCAGCTAGAAGCTATTAGTCAATTTGGGGTTGTTACAATGGTCTACACACCCCTTTAGAGAATCTTTTACAGTCCCCAGATAATACTAAATTGATTTGCAGTTATTATGCTGTTTTGCTCTCCACTAAAATACCGTAGATGCAACTCCTATCATCCAATATAATTGCCTCAAAAATGATGCCTCAGCAAAAGCCTGGGATGATTTTGAGGAATTCTACATGCCCTCGATTATCTCTTCCAAAGAGGGATGAATCCAAATTAAACATTATCATCAGATATGTTATACTCCTTTAGATTTATACAAAATTTACAAGCTAAAACTCTGTCATTCTCCACTTTTTTTTCACACCTGTGATCAAAAGACTCATTTTTCTCATGCGCCAAGGACATGCCCACAAGTGCATTAATTCTGGTTACAGGAGAATGGGTTTCTTGAATCAGCCTTGGGCATACCTAATATAAAATGTCCTAAAATAAGCTTATTGGGATTGGTTAAAGACTCAACTTACTTCACGCTCTAAGAAACCAATGAGTCTACTATATTTCTATTAAAAAATATATATATTATATATAAAAATATATTATTGACCTGGCAAGGATCCTCTTCTTCATCTTATTCTGAATGGAAAAGTTTAATTGATTGTGCCCTTCTCTTATACCAGCTTACATGTACCAATAGAGTTTCCCCCTGTGATGTGAGAACATTTTTTGGTCCATGAAGGCACTCTCACCATTTCGGCTACAATGGTTTTTCCTAGGAGACTATTTAATTGTCAACATATACTGTTATGTCATTTGTTCTGCTGCACTGTTCTTACCATGGCTTTTGATTTTGATGCCATTACTCTTGAAATTACTTTTGAAAGACAAAAGTTTGTGAAATTATATTCACTGTAATGTTTTTTATGTCTGTATATCTAAAACTTAATAAACAGCATCTTAAAAAAGGATAACATTGGAATATTTTTGGAAAACCTCAAGAAGACCCCCCCCCCCCCCCCCCCGAGTTCAAAGATATATAGAAATATTTTATATATCATATATCATTCACATTTCCAGCTAATTGTTTTTAGTTTTGGATAGGTTGGTTTAGGTTTTATTTTTCTGTCTGTGACCTGATTAGAGAGATTTGCCTCCCTTACGGATCTTTTTATGCTAGTACACGAAATGGTGGATGTTGTTCTCAGGTGGACAGAAAGGCACAGACAACATTAAAAACTTCAATAACAGAAGTTCTAAGCTTCCCTGCTCTCATAAAATGTGTTTTTGTCTGTGCCCACTGCCCACATTGGCCCAGAAAGTATGGGGAAATATCCAAAAAAAGGACACAGTCTCTAACCCCCTAACAGCTACCTCAAGAAGGAGTACCTCAGGGAGCTAAAAAGGACTTTGACAGTCACAGGTAAAGTCACAGTGTCAAGCCAGCGTTAAAAGGGCATTCAGTCAGCGTTAACCAGCATCAAGTCAGCATTAACAGGCATCCGGCCAGCGTTAACCAGCGCTAAGCAGCATTTTCTAGAGTTTCTGCCTATTTGTGTATAGTTTACTTGTCGGAGTATCCCTCTCATCCCTTCTTCAATACAAGTTCCTAAATAAACTAAAAAACCCAAAGGTACTGGACTGGTTCTTGTGTCAGTGCTCACACTTGGAGAAACATATTCAAAGGTACTTTTGTTGCACACTGTGACCCAGGGGGACCCACAGTCAGCACCTATGCTGGGAATTCTGCTACAAGGGGAAGCATTTCAATTCATAATTCTTGCTATACAATGTAAAAGCTTTATCACGGTATATTTTGTAGAAACTTACTGTGCCAAAGAAATGTAAAGAAGATAAACACTTGAAAGTGGGTAAATGTCTTAGCAGCAGGAGACTGAAATCACCCACGTTGCCTGAATTTTTGGATTATTATTCCAATTAAGCTGTATTCATTTCAAACATTCAGTAGTGGACAACAGAGGTTTATATATATTTTTTTATTTTTTGTTTTTTTTATTTTAAGTTTTATTTCACACTTCAGCAAAACTTTACAAGTGCAGTATCGAATGAGGGTATAATATTCAAAACTGTTACACAAACATATATAAAAAAATAAAAAAAAAAGGCCATAAGAGCAGGGCCCTCTTATTCCTACTGTATTAAAGTGTATTGTACTTGTACTGTCTCCCCTCAAGTTGTAAAGCGCTGCGCAAACTGTTGGCGCTATATAAATCCTATATAATAATAATAATAATAGTAAGCAAAGTACAAAACATGAAGGTCAATGCCTGAGCAGCAACTGAGTATTTCAGTACTCTGTAAAGAACAACAATATATAAGAATAGACTCACCCAGAGGCCAGTGTATGAGTACAATTTTTCAATAAAAAGAAAATAGGAAAAAGCATGACATCACGCAGGTTAGATGACGAGCAAGCAAGAGTGAGAAGGAGAAGAGAATGAACAGATTCTATAGGAAATGGTAGATAAGGAACAGAAAAACTTTGGAAAAAAAAAAAAAAGAATTGGGGGGGGGGGGGGGTGAGTACACATGCACACATTTGCTTATCTGGGGAGGCCAGAAGGGTGTTGTAGGCTTGTGAGTACCAGAAATCATGCCAAAAAAACAGGTTTTATTTAATTTTTCCTTCTTTTGATTTAACACAGCCATTAATTGTTTCATCAGGTTGATTTCGTTCACTACAGCTATCCACTGACCAACTGTTGAGGGTTCTGGGCATTTCCCCTTTTGCGGTATACATATTTTAGTGGCATTAAGAAGAATGATCAATAGGGACTTCGTATATCTATGCCTCAAAATTGGGGTGAGGTAAAGCAAGAATCGCGTTGGTTCGTCTGTTAGCGTAATGATTGTCAGTCTAAAAACCAATTTCTAGATTGAGTCCTAGAAAGGGCAGGTAAGGGTGCATGTCCAGAATATATATAGTAATGAATCATCTGATTGTTGACAGCGCCAACAAGTGGGGCAGACCGAAGAGCAAATCTTATAAAAGAGCATGGGAACTCTATGCCAACGTGACAAGACCTTAAACCCACCTTCTGGAATCTACTCGTAATTGAGGATCAGTGCGTGAAGTACAAAATATGATCTCTTTGTTCCTTCAAAAAGGCCCAGCCAAGATCAGATTCCCAATTCAGCAGGTAGGGAGATATGAAACCCTCCTGGAACGAAATCAGTTCCCAGTCAGGAACGAATACATTAATGACAGTAGGTGGGGGAGCAGTGAGGGGTCTAAACAGTGCCTCTGAAAAGCAGATAAGGAATGGCTGGAGGGGATTACATATTGCAAGGAGGTGAAAAGTGTCTAATCTGTTGCTCGCCACCTATTCACGGGGGGCGAAAGTTTATATTTTTTAATTCATATACATTTTATTGGTGTTCAATGTGAACTTGAGTAACCATAAAGCAGGACAAAAGGGAACAGATTCCCCCATCCACACAAGCGAAGTGGATAGAGGAATCCTCCCTGCTGTGCTACTGTATTGTGACAGCAGGATTCCTCTGCTTTCAGAATACACTTATCAGCAACTGATCAAATGAAAATTTTCCAACAGTTGATCTACCGATTAACTTCTGTCAAACACAGGGAGGGTCACACACAGATAGAAACCTGGCTGGTCCCTGCTGACCTGGCAGAAATTTGATTAGTGCGCACCCACCTTGAACTGATTGTAAAGTCTCGGTTTTTTTTTATTTAAAAACAACAAGTATGTTCTACTTACCTGCTCTGTGCAGTGGTTTTGTACAGAGCAGCCCAGATCCTTCTATTTAGAGGTCCCTCTTCGAAACTCCTGGCCCCTCCCTTCTGTTGAGTGCCCCCAACAGCAAAAAGCTTTCTATGGGGGCAGCCGAGGTGAGCCGCAGCTCCGCATGTCCATTTAGACACAGGGCTGTGGTTCGGGCCCACCCCCTCTCTGTCCTCATTGGTTAATTGACTGCAGTGGGAGCCAAAGGCACCAATCAGGAGAGAGAGTCCCAGACAGCCGAGTCTCTCCTGCAACTTCTCTGGATATAGATGGGGCTCAGCTTTGTATTAGGGGGGCTAAGGGAGGCATCTGCACACAGAAGTTTTTTTTTATTTTATCTTAATGCATACGATGCATTAGGATAAAAAAAAAACCTTCTGACTTTACACTCACTTTAGGTCTGTTGAAAAAGATTGATGGTAATAGGTTTCTCATTGAGCTTATCAAGCAGATTTTTTTTCTCAACATCTGAGTACACTGCCATAGAATTAGCCAATAGAGTGAGAAAATACAGATGTATTTATGAAGTACCATTAGAAAAAAAAACATGATACAACAAATATGTGCAATGTGAATTTAACAACAGAATTAAAATGATGAAGCATTATATGTGCACTAAATTCTCCCTTTATTGGGTTTGCAAGTCTTCATTGACAAAAGCAAGAGTGTTCTTTACCGCTGGGCTCCGAATGTCAGGTAAAGTCATAAAATTAATCCTAGATGTTAGTGAGCAGGGCACATAAAGTTATTACACTGCAGCATTGTTGAAAGGTCCAAAATCCTCAAGGCTATTTAGGGCTTTACAGTACAGTGTTTTAATAGGAGGAAATGTCCTCCCTTAGTTCAGTGTGTTGTTACTAATGTGATCTGCTCTAACCTGCATGTACAATAATACTAAAACAAAGTGTTGTGGATTTCTCACAGTCCCACTGATTAATTTCCTGTCCTAGACTTTTTCTGTGCCATTGACTAATAAAAACTTCCTTGTTACCATGTAGCTGTCACTGCGTGTTCTCTTCAAAAAGCAAAGTTTGTGTGCCGGAAGATTAGGCTACCCTTTCTAAGAAAAGATGAATGTTTTTAATACAAAACACATCAAAAGTAAAAGTAGGTGACAAATGTTTAAATTTGTTAAGGAGCTCTGCTTTGATCAGGGATTTTC
Source organism: Pelophylax lessonae (assembly GCF_965119305.1). Lineage (NCBI taxonomy): Eukaryota > Metazoa > Chordata > Amphibia > Anura > Ranidae > Pelophylax > Pelophylax lessonae. The sequence goes on from NC_138772.1 coordinate 399,465,616, forward strand.
TATTTTATTCAAGAGTTTGACAAACGTCCTCTGGCTGAGTCTCAAAACATCTTGTGTCTGTCTGCAGGGCACTTACTGCATGTGGAATCCATTTGATCGTCCACTTGCCCTTCTCCTTATACCTTTAATACCTGGACTGCTACTTACAATAGCATTGTTTCACAAGCTGGAAAGTGATACTCTAGACAGAAGTCTTTGGAAGTTCCCACATATTATTTATATATTGATATAATTCGATAAAGGTTGGGGCTTGTTCTTCTTTAGTTATTTGTATGTTCATACTTAAAGCTTATATACAGTATCTCACAAAAGTGAGTACACCCCTCTCATTTTTGTAAATATTTTATTTTATCTTTTCATGTGACAACACTGAAGAAATTACACTTTGCTACAATGTAAAGTAGTGAGTGTACAGCTTGTATAACAGTGTAAATTTGCTGTCCCCTAACTCAATACACAGCCATTAATGTCTAAACCGCTGGCAACAAAAGTGAGTACAGCGCTAAGTTAAAATTTCCACATTTGGCCCAAAGTGTCAATATTTTGTGTGGCCACCATTATTATTTTTCAGCACTGCCTTAACCCTGTTGAGCATGGAGTTCACCAGAGCTTCACAGGTTGCCACTGGAGTCCTCTTCCACTCCTGCATGATGACATCAGGGAGCTGGTGGATGTTAGAGACCTTGAGCTCCTCCACCTTCCATTTGAGGATGCCCCCAGATGCTCAATAGGGATTATTTCTAGGGACATGGCTTTGCCTGCAATCCATCACCTTTACCCTCAGCTTCTTTAGCAAGGCAGTGGTCATCTTGGAGGTGTGCTTGGGGTCATTATTATCTTGGAATACTGCCCTGCGGCCCAGTCTCCGAAGGGAGGGGATCATGCTCTGCTTCAGTATGTCACAGTACACGTTGGCATTCATGGTTCCCTCAATGAACTGTAGCTCCCCAGTGCCGGCAGCACTCATGCAGCACCAGACCATGACCCTCCCACCACCATGCTTGACTGTAGACAAGACACACTTGTCTTTGTACTCCTCACCTGGTTGCCGCCACACACGGTTGACACCATCTGAACCAAATAAGGGTATCTTGGTCTGATCAGACCACAGGACATGGATCCAGTAACCTATGCCCTTGTCTTCAGCAAACTGTTTGCAGACTTTCTTGTGCATCATCTTTAGAAGAGGCTTCCTTCTGGGACGACAGCCATGCAGACCAATTTGATGTAGTGTGCGGCATATGGTCTGAGCACTGACAGGCTGACCCCTCACCCCTTCAACCTCTGCAGCAATACTGGCAGCACTCATACGTTTATTTCCCAAAAACAACCTCTGGATATGACGCTGAGCACGTGCACTCAACTTCTTTAGGCGACCATGGCGAGGCCTGTTCTGAGTGGAACTTGTCCTGTTAAACCGCTGTGTGGTCTTGGCCACTGTGCTGCAGCTCAGTTTCAGGGTCTTGGCAATCTTCCTATAGCCTTCTGTAGGTCCTTTTTATGTAGAGCAACAATTCTTTCTTTTAAATCGTCAGAGAGTTCTTTGCCATGCGGTGCCATGTTGAACTTCCAGTGACCAGTATGTGAGTGTGAGAGCGATAACACCAAATTTAACACACCTGCTCCCCATTCCCACCTGAGACCTTGTAACACTAACGAGTCACATGACCGAGGGGAGTCGGGGAGGGAAAATGGCTAATTGGGCCCAATTTGGACATTTTAACTTAGCGCTGTACTCACTTTTGTTGTCAGCAGTTTAGACATTAATGGCTGTGTGTTGAGTTATTTTGAGGGGACAGCAAATTGACACTGTTATACAAGCTGTACACTCACTACTTTACATTGTAGCAAAGTGTCATTTCTTCAGTTTTGTCACATAAAAAAAAAAAAAGATATCATAAAATATTTACAAAAATGTGAGGGTTGTACTTACTTTTGTGAGATACTGTAGCTTTTAGTTTAGGATAGAGTAATGAAGGGTTTAAATCTTTAGCAGGTTTTGCTTGTTTTCCATGTCTCCATTGAGAAGATATCACTTTATTTTCTGTCCTGTAGCATCTGACCAACAAGGGCACAAACAGTTATAAAAACCTAAGAGCAGGTGTAACTCTTCACTGTTCTACTAAAAAAATGTTATTAATTTTGTCTGTCTTTAGTTAGAGAGTTTCCCTAACTGTAAAGACCTTTGAGCATGGTATGGGAGAGAATGTAATCCCTGCCTTCTGCCTGGGGAAGGACTAAATCCCCTGGTTAAAAGTGGTTGTAAAGCCTTAGGGTTTTTTACCTAAAAATGCATTCTATGCATTAAGGTGAAAAACCGTCTGTGCTCAAGCATCAACCCCCCCCCCCCCCTTTTTTTTTTTACTTACCTAAGCCTGAATTGATCCAGCGATATGCACGCGCGCCATTGGCTCCCATTGCTGTCAATCAGATCCTGTGACACGGGAGCGGGGGTGGGGCCTAATCCTGCTGTCTGTGCCAATGGACGCAGCAGCGGGACTCGGGAGTGAGTCCACAACAGGTGCCCCCATTGGAATATTTCTCCTAACTGCCTGTTCTGATGACAAACACACATCATTTGTTTCACCTTGTGGTAAGGCTCACCAGGATTAGTAGAGAGGGTGAATCTCCCCATATAGGACACAGACAGCAATAAAAACTTAACAGTGGTTCTAACTCATTCCCACTCTATCCAAAACTAAAAGAAAAAAATTGTCTTTAAATACATTTTAACTTGTCCTATTAAACAGTTAAATAGGTACAAAACATTTCTGGAGTGACTTATTACACTGTGCAACATAAAAAAGGGCAAATAGAATTATGAATTTTTACAAAGTCTGTCTGTTTAGCCAAAACAGATGCCAACTAGTGTGTCCAGATAAGGTTGACATTCCTACTAAATACCAACCACATGAGCTCACAATAGAGGAAGGTGGGGGAGTATTTGCTGACAATGATGAAAAATCATATATCATAAACAAATGAATAGTAATCTAATCCCCACAGTTACTACTCAATGAAGAATGACTTTTGTGTATAAATAGCATTATGAGAATTATCTTATACATTACACAGACCATTGCAGTGTAAGTACAATATACAGTACATAAAGATATTTATGATCAATAGCTATACCTACAAAATGCGGGGCCTTAGGAAAGAAATGTGGTACCCACTGCATAGTTTTGACATTACTACATACTGTATAATGCATGTAGCACTGACTACCAAAGGAGGTTCTAAATTGTTTTTTTTTCTGCCCTCCCCAGTGGTGATCCATCCCTAACTGTACCCAAAAACTCCTTGCCACACTAGTACTGATAAAATAGGATGCACTGCTGGTATGTTTCTGGAGAGTCAGGCAGGAGGTAACCAGACAGGCCTGAAGCAAAATAAATAGGTACAGGGCCTCATGATAGGGAGGACAGGTTATACAGGGCAGTACAGGGTTAATAGCATAGTATCATGGGGTGGTCACTTACCGGGATTGGTAAGTTGTTGAGATAGGTAGGGCTGCTGATAGGGTGATGCAAGGGGTAGATCCGAATGCAAAGCAGACCCCTTTGGAACAACGGACGAGTAGGAATCCCTGCCCTGGTTTGTTTATTTTTATTTGTTTTTTTTGTTTTTTAAAAAGAATTTGGTTGTTGGGGTCTTTGGAGGCAATAACATTCTTGGAACAGTTCAAAGGGTGACCCATCTAAGGTATAGCAACCTCTATTGTATCCCAGTTAATGGTGGATTAATGGGGAAGTGTTAAATATTAACACTAGTACACAATCTGAATTTGGTTCTTTTGTGCCTCCCAAGACCGGCAACCTTTATGTTACGGTACTGGATTATCTATTTGTAGAATCTTCCTAGGTAGGTGCTAGAAGAGAAAGTATAGTTTTTGGATATTTTCTGCTTATCAGAGAGATTGCCAGTTACATTTATATTGCTCTCTGCCTACCTGAGAGCAGGATCTGCTAGTGGGGTCTGCTCATGGTGTTCAGGTGCAGCTCAGTTTGTCTGAAGTGTTTCACACTGGACCAATAGGGAGGCATGTTGGACAGTGGGAGGAAACCTGACAAATGATTGCACAGACATTTGTACAGTCTCGGTAATTGGCAAAGAAATGTGCCTCTGTGCATGCTGGTATGCTGTATAAATGTCAAGGGCACAAGTGCTTGGGTCTTTCAGCTGGGGAGCGGGGTCCTGGAGGGAGGGGGCGGCTGCCCCTCCTCTGTAGAAGCTGCCATGCAGCCTCAGGGGGTCGACCTGAGGGCCAGAGAATTAGAGAGGAGTTGAACCCAGATGTCCTGCCCTTGATATGGCTGCTTCTTATATAACCAGTAAAAAAAGTATATAGCACCATTATTTACAAAGAAACCTAGGCGAGAGTTCAGGATCATACATACAAAAAAACACAAAAAAATACAAAATACAAGAGTTCAGGATCAGATAGATGTTCTGCCCTTGCACTAAATCAGGGGGAGAGTGCAATTGGTCAAAGATGTGCACCTGCCTGTCACTTCACGGAGGATGTACTTATAGGCAGTTGGTGTCTGATGGAGAGGGCCTATGCTAGCAAGCAAACTGATGGCTTCTCTATGCCTACTGCAATCCTTATCAATGTCAATTAAAGGGATAAGAGGGCAATGTTACATTGTCTATGGCCCCATTCTGTCTCTCTGAAGGTTAATTTGGGCCTTAAAATATGTATACATAGTACAGTGGAGTCCAACTGGCTACAAGCAACCATGACAAAATGGTATTTTGTTAAAAATTTGTATTTTCATTTTTATCAAGGTATTTCTGTGAGAGGTAAAGAGGAGAGTTTTCTACATATAACTGAATATTACTGCTGGTTAAAGCGGAACTCTGGGATAAGCCAATACTTTAAATACATCAGGCATGTGTATGCTTCCTTGAAACTTGATGGACTTCTTCCAAATCTGTGTTCAGTGTGAAACTTTGCCACCGTGCAGGAGCTTCCTGTAATAAAAACAGGTCACTGTTGCTCTCTTTCTTTGTGCAGGATGACTGGTCTTGTCTTCAACATCTCCTGTACTTTTCTGCAGGCATCTTAGGCCTCATGCACACAGTACATTTTGAAAACTCTTCTAGAAGCCTTTCCTCCTGGCAGCAGTGTTTTGGCAGAAAAAAAGCCCAAAGCTTATAAAAGTGCCTAAGGCCCCTTTCACACAGGCGATCCGATCCGACTGTCAGTTTTTCAGGCGGACCTGATCGGATGCTCCATGCATCCCTATGGGGCAGCGGATGTCAGCGGAGACATCTCCGCTGACACCTGCAGCTATCCGATCCTATCCAGACGAATGGAAACCCTATTTTCCATCAGTCCAGCTGATCGAATCGGATGGGATCGGATGAGAACGGACAGGCGGTTCGTTCTCATCCGATTCCCCCATAGAGGACAGCGGGGATCTGACAGCTCCATCTCCACACACAGAGCAGAGATGGAGCTATCATCCGCCTGCTCAGTGGGGATCGGCGGATCGATCCCCCGCTGAGCAGAACGGACTCCGTCGATAGAACGGACCCGTGTGAAAGGGGCCTAAAGCTTTTACAAGCTTTTAGGCGCTTCTACAGGCTTAGAGAGCCTAAGCATTAGTAAATTGCATTGGCCAGAATAATAATTTATTCATGCCATTGAAACGAATTAACGCACAAGTGCTAAATGCAGCTAGCAATTTGCAGTGTCAAGCTGTTTTTCTGCCCAAACTGGATGCACTGGTAGTGTTTTTTTTTCCTGTTTCTAAAAACCCCTGCCACTAAAAGCAGCTAAAAGCCCATGTGTGCATGGGCACATAGGCTAACATGCAGGGGAAGTTTAAAGGCAGGCAAAAAGAAAAACACCAGACACCCCTAGAAGCAGCTGCAAAAACATCTAGTATGCAGGAGGCCTTATAGTGGGTGAGCTTGCCGGGCCCCTGCCACAGCTCTGCTTTCTGCACAAGCTCTGTACCTAGAACCTTCAGGGCCCCAGTGCAAGAAACCATAAGGGCTCCCCCTGACCCCCGGGCAACCCAGCCCCAAGCCTCACCCCTGTACACCTGGATAGGAGGAGCAGCAAATAGTGTAACTGATCCCCTCCATTTTCTTCCTGCAGCAGAGAGCGGATTGGATCCCCTATATACTGCTCCTATCCAGGTGTACAAGGGTGAGGCATTGGCCCCCGGAGCATGGGTTTTTAATGAGTCGCAGCAGTGGTGGTAATGATGGGGGAATGGAATAGGATCTGTGGCATCGGTTGTGGTAGTCATGGGGGGATGGGACAGGATGAGTGGCAGCGGTGGTGGGGGGGAGAGATCAGTGGCAGTGGTAGTGGTGGGGTAGATGGGATGAATGGCAGTGGTGGTGGAAGTGGTTGGGGGATGGGATGGGATGAGTGGCTTTGGTGGTGGGGGGATGGCTGTGGTGGAATGGGATAAGTGGCAGTGGTGATGGGATAGGATGATGGATGAGATGAATGGCAGTGGTAGTGGGGGGGAATGGGATCAGTTGCAGCAGTGGTGGCGGGGAGGGGGGGTGGGATCAGTGGCAGCAGTGGTGGTGGTGAGGGGGGTGGGATCAGTGGCAGCAGTGGTGGTGGTGAGGGGGGGTGGGATCAGTGGCAGCGGTGGTGGTGGTGAGGGGCGTGGGATCAATGGTAGCAGTGGTGGTGGTGGTGAGCGGGGTGGAGTCAGTGGCAGTGGTAATGGTGGTGAGGGGGGATAAGTGGCAGTGATGGGGGGGTGGGATCAGTGGCAGCGGTGGTGGGATCAGTGGCGGCTGTGGTGGTGAAGGGGTGGAATCAGTGGCGGCTGTGGTGGTGAGGGGGGTGGGACCAGCGGCAGCAGTGGCGGTGAGGGGTGGTGGGAGCAGTGGCAGGGGTGGTGGAGGGGGGGTGAGATTAGTGGCAGTGATAGTGTCATCCTCCCCCACCACCACCGCAGATCCAATACCTACCCCCCAACACCTCTTTTGTAAAGACGATGGGGGGAGAGGGGTGAGATCTGTGGTGGTGGTGGGATCAGTAAGAGGCAGAGGTGGTGGAGGTTGGGATCAGTTGCACTAGCAATTTGTCACTTAGTCAGCCAGTCGGTTCCCCTTCAGCATTCATGTAACTCCAGGGATGCCTCTGTGTCATTGGGTCTCCTCGTAGAGGGGAGAGCTCCTCGTAGAGGGGAGAGCTCCTCTCCCTTCACTCTATTGGTGTCAGTTGGTCAGCTCCAGGGCCCAGTCACAAGTGCGACTGCTGCGACCCTGTTAGTTCCGCCACTGCTCTGTACAGTGATTCTATCTTTTATAAGGTAATACCTGGGTTTGCAAAAGGATTTGACGCACACAAAGGGGATATAGCGCTTACCCCTAAAGAAGCCACTGGTTCCCGAAGGTTCCCTGTTCCTGAGCCCTCGACTCTGCAAATAGCACCACACACTTCGACACATCCAAATGGCTTGAGATTGTTTACTGTAGATATCTGAAAATATACCCCAAAGGCTCAAGGTGCATAGACACCAAGAATGACACAGCAGCTGGTTAAGTAGTAGCAAGAAGTATATTGCAACAGGGTTAACAAATGAAGAAATATTCTAAAATGAGTGAACAGTAAGAGAAATGTACTGCATGTATTAAGCAATAGGGGTAATATCTTAAAGAAGCAAAAACTGATACAAACACAACCCCTCCTTTACCCTGTACTGGGCAACTCTGGCTAGGGGGAGATATACATATATACCACAATACCAGTTCAACAATCAGTAATATGATTCCGTATTTCTTTGGCTGACCTGTTGCTTGGGGCCCAACAGTTATGGTGGAGGGCTCCAGGTAATGTCCTTTTATGAACTGATGCAGGCACTGCCACTGTGTTTCTTGCATGCAACTCTGTCTCTCTTTTATCAAAGTGCAGTGTAGGGTTGGCCAGCGGCCTCTCACCACTCTGTGTCAGCAGGAGGGATCTCCTTCTGCTCACTGACAAAGTATTCCCAGTCAGCGTCCTCAGTGGCTGGCTCCACAATTAGGCAGCAGACTCAACCAACACCCAAAGTGTCCTCTTATGTTCCGGAATGGCTGCCACTGTGTCTCTCTTTCACTCCTCGCAACCTCAGTTTTTCTGCAAGTCCTTCTTTTCTTTCCTCAGCCCAGCAAAGTTACAACACCCCCCTCCTCCTGTCCACCACGTCTAAAGCCAGCTCAGTCTGTAGAAACTACACCTCCCACAATCTTCCACATTGCTCTTTGCAGTCTCTAGCAGTTCACATTCTCAGCGCACCCCCCTAGTGGATGGAGGGCACCTTAACACTAACCACTCTATGTTCTGCAAAAGGAGTCTCTCCTTGAGCAGTGCCTTTATAAAAGTCGCCTCTGCAGCACAGACACAGACTACTTTTTCTACTTGAGCTGCAGACTGGGCTACAGAAATTTATATCTGTTGTGGCTTTTGAGGGATGTATTTCAATGAACATTTTTGTGCCTGGAGTTCAGCTTTAGGCACATGGTTATTGAGTGTCCATAGTTGTCAAAAGACAACTTATTACCACTGGATGTAGGTTTTCTGGATGTTTTCTATAGGGAATACATAATCTCTCAATATTTCCTGGAAAAAAACGTATAGATTAGATCAGATTTATAAAAGTAATGTGAGTAAAGTTTTTAAACAACCTTGTTTTTATTTATAGTTTGTAATTATATGTATTATGCATGGAGGATGCCATATTTGCATCTTACATTGCATAAGAACTTAAAATACATGTTCACAGAATACAGTATATCACAAAAGTGAGTACACCCCTCACATTTGTGTAAATATTTTATTTTATCTTTTCATGTGACAACACTGAGAAAATGACACTTTGCTACAATGTAAAGTAGTGAGTGTACAGCTTGTATAACAGTGTAAATGTGCTGTCCCCTCAAAATACCTCAACACACAGCCATTAATGTCTAAACCGCTGGCAATAAAAGTGCGTACATCTCTAAGAGAAAAAGGCCAAATTGGGCCCAAAGTGTCAATATTTTGTGTGGTGTCTATTATTTTCCAATCCTCTTCCACCCTGCATGATAACATCACGGAGCTGGTGGATGTTGGAGACCTTGCGCTCCTCCACCTTCCATTTGAGGATGCCCCACAGATGCGCAATAGAGTTTAGGTCTGGAGACATGCTTGGCCAGTCCATCACCTTTACCCTTAACTCCTTTAGAAAGGCAATGGTCATATTGGAGGTGTGTTTGGGGTCCTTATCATGTTGGAATACTGCCCTGCAGCCAAGTCTCCGAAGGGAGGGGATCATGCTCTGCTTCAGTATGTCACAGTACATGTTGGTTTTCATGGTTCCCTCAAAAAACTGTAGTTCCCCAGTGCCAGCAGCATTCATGCAGCCCCAGACCATGAGACTCCCACCATCATGCTTGACTGTAGGCAAGACCCACTTGTCTTTGTACTCCCCACCTGGTTGCCACCACACATAAACACTTGACACCATCTGAACCAAATACGTTTATCTTGGTCTCATCAGACCACAGGACATGGTTCCAGTATTCCATGTGCTTAGTCTGCTTGTCTTCAACAAACTGTTTGCAAGCTTTCTTGTGCATCATCTTTAGAAAAGGCTTCCTTCTGAGATGACAGCCATGCAGACCAATTTGATGCAGTGTGTGGCATATGGTCTAAGCACTGACAGGCTGACCCCCCCACCCCTTCAACCTCTGCAGCAATGCTGGCAGCACTCATATGCCTATTTCCCTCATACAAACTCTGGATATGATGCTGAGCACGTGCACTCAACTTCTTTGGTCAACCATGGTGAGGCCTGTTCTGAATGGAACCTGTCTTGTTAAACCGCTGTATGGTCTTGGCCACCGTGCTGCAGCTCAGTTTCAGGGTCTTGGCAATCTTTTTAAAGCCTAGGCCATCTTTATGTAGAGAAACAATTATTTTTTTCAGATCCTCAGAGAGTTCTTGTGCCATGTTGAACTTCCAGTGACCAGTATGAGAGAGTGAGAGCGATAACACCAAATTTAACACACCTGAGACCTTGTAACACTAAGGAGTCACATGACACCAGGGAGGGAAAATGGCTAATTGGGCCCAATTTGGACATTTTCACTTAGAGGTGTACTCACTTTTGTTGCCAGCAGTTTAGACATTAATGGCTGTGTGTTGAGTTATTTTAAGGGGACAGCAAATTTAAACTGTTATACAAGCTGTACACTCACTACTTTACATTGTAGCAAAGTGTAATTTCTTCAGTGGTGTTACACTGTTTACAAAAATGTGAGGGGTGTACTCACTTTTGTGAGATACTGTATATGCTAGCCTACTATTGAAAACGTTTCATTATGCTACTAAGTGAGAAGCCAGTAGCATGAAGAGCTGAATACCAGACGCTGGAACTTGCTACTGCTAGCTAAGGGAAAATAAAAAGACATTAAAATGATGTGAGTCATTCCTATGCTCTAGTGTTTAGGTTTATATAGCCAGTGTAAGCACAGATATGTGACAAATCACCTTATCCTAATGCTGCAATCTATTATTTTAATGAAGCAGATAAGAATGGTGCTAGCCGCCTCAGGAAATATCTATAAATGAAGGGGGTAGAGGGGGGGGGGGGGCAGCACAGACATTTTTGGTAAATGTTTTTTCAGGTACTTCCTGCAGAAGCCTTTTTTTTTTTTTAAAGAATACTTCACTAGAGTCCACAATGTTTTCCCAGGGGAGGTTGTGACTGTGACTTTCGCTAACATTACACTATAAGTACTTAGTACCTGGAGTTCAAACACCCTCCTCTGTGTAGGTCACCGCAAGTGCACAATATATCATACCGACCTAACTGCTGTTGTAATATATTAGTCTGGGCTGCCCTGTGAACCAATGCTATGCAGTTGATCAGCACTTCTGGAATGTCTGGGCTCTCTTTCATTTCCATGTAGTTTGCAATCACATCATAGCACCTCAGCTCCTTTGTTACATCTATGTATTCCACTTTTGTTACTCACAAAATATGTATTCTGGTTACACATGTTTACATTGTGGTAACTGGACGAGTGAGCACGGCACGCAAATATAGACAAGAAATGGAACAAGTGGCGCAAGCTGTTAGCACTACATAAAAACGATAGTCCATATAATAGCACATCAAGGCTATGATAAAGTCTTAAGGTGAGATGAGGAAATAGTCTGGATGCTCAGGGCCAGCCTGTTGGGGATCAGAAGCGATCTCCAAACATGCAACAAACAAAGGAGAAAACAGGCGCCTCTGAGTTAAGACTGCGATTTAATATGGCAAACAATTAATAAAAACTTACATCAAGGTAAGTATAAGCAAACAAGATGGGTCCTTCCGGTGTCCATGTGGAGGCTGGGGCTTGGAGTCATCACTGTGGGTCTGTAATCATCTCCTCTCTTTTTTTTTTTTTTAATGAATTGGACTTTACTGCATGAGGTAATCTATGCAAATGAGTAACCTGATACCCGTGTCGCATGCGGTAAAGCTTAGTGAATTGATCCCATAGAGTAATCTATATGTATAACTGTATAACATATTTGTATTCAAAACAATTCAGGTGTGTCATGAAACTGATGGTGATTGGTCTGTTTCAAACCGCCCAGGGACATTCTGGTACCCATACAAGAAAACAGATTGCAATATGAACTGTTTAATTCTAATGAAAGTGAAAACTTGCAGACAGATAGGATGGCGTATTTTTTTTAAATTATTTTTTTTATTTATTGGTCATAGAAATGGGTAAATAAAAACAGTGAGGCCCATACAGGGGCATAACGATCAATGTCAGCGTATTCATATACAGGCACATAGATAAGCATCCCGGGCCTATATGGAAGGTAATGCTGGTGGCCCTATAAAGGCCAATATTTGCGGTAATCTTCCTTTTCAACAAGCTAAGGATATGAGTTAAGAAAAGAATAGGGAAAAAAGGAGAGGGGTTGAGATGAGATTTGGAGGTAGGAGAAAGGATGGAAGGGTGGAATCAGAAAGAAAAAAAGGAAGCAGAGATGAGCACAAGAGGATGAATATAAATGAATATAAATGAATATAAATGAATATAAATGTCAAAAGACAGGGGCAAAAACAAGGAGGTAGGTAGTGAAAGAGAGCCACACAAAACACCTCCACCATAGATGTGGTATTTGGGCAAAGATTTATTGAGAATACTGTTTAGCAGGGATCCTCGAACTACGCGCCTCCAGCTGTTGTGGAACTACCCATTCCATGAGGCATTGTAAAAGTCTAACATTCACAGACATGACTAGGCATGATGGGAATTGTAGTTCCTGAACAACTGGAGGGCCATAGTTTGAAGACCCCTGCTGTATAGTTTCTCATTAGCAGCATCATATTTATGTGTTCCTTAACATCTGGAAGATGAACAATGGGGTTCTTCCAGGCTTTGGCAGCCAGGGATGGCACATTTTTCAACAAACATGATTAAGCTGAAATAAAACATTGTAGAGATTTCCCTTAATTACCTGTCTCATAGGCAAAAGTGAGGGAATCCCTGGTTGCCATCAGGGTTACCAGAACCAGGCCCCCATTGGAAGATTTCCCCTCTCTTCCTGTTTTAGTGGCAGCCAAACATTTTGGATTTTCTTTCACTTTCTGTGATAATGGTCAGGACAGGACAAATAGAAAGGGTGAATCTAATGCCCCGTACACACGTGCAGATTGTCGGCCGAAAAGATTCGGCCGACGACCGATCGGCCGATTGTAGGCTTGTTAGTATGATGCTTCCGACAGCCGACAGCGCACTTTCGGCCGAACAGAATCTGTCGTGCAAGCATTAAAATTTTTGTATGCCGACACCAGAACGGCCGATTGTTCGCCAGTCAGTACAGAATTCGCCCGACAGACAGCAGATTTGCAAGACTGGGCATGCTCAGAAAAGAAAAAACACAAGGAAAGTTAACCATCACATGACATCACTTCTGCAGTCGGCTGTTGTTGGCCGACAAAATTCGTGTGCAGTCTTTTGCACTTTTCAACAGACACGACAGCCCTCGGACAAAAGACGACGATCGGTACGTGTGTACGAGGCATTACTAAAGAGGGCACAGACTGCAATAAAACCTAACAGGTGCTTTAACCTTCCTAGCGGTATTCCTGAGTGTGACTCGGGGTAAGATTTTTGAGCCAAAAGCGGTAACCCGAGTCACACTCGGGGTAGCGCTAGGAAGATTGCTGGATCCTGGTGGAGGTTTTACTTACCTTTTCTCAGGGATCCTGCGATGTATCTCGGCGGTGTGCGGCGGCGGATCTTCCTCTCGTTCGTCTGTCATCCCCGGCTTCCGTCTCCGGCGACGTGATGTCCGCCGGGGGGTGGAACCGGCGGCAAATTCAAAAAGTATAACACCAAACACACTGATACACTGTAATCCTATTGGATTACATTCCCAAAATATAATAAAGTGACCTTTGATTGCCCCCCAGTGCTTTCTCCATTGCACTTCCTGCATTATTCCCATACACTGTATCTGGATCATTGCAGAGCAACCATGACCTCAAGCAAGCGTGCCGCAACATCAAAAGCGGTGTATGACCTGCTGGGCGATAGCGACAGCGATCCCGAATCGCACGCAGAGTGGAGTGACAGCGATTCATGGGGAAGCTCATCATCCGACGCTGAAAGTGAGTTTAGTGGCGATGATGTGCCGAGCGATGTGCGTACTTGGTGCGTGATCGACTGCGGTACGGAGCACGTAGCGCCCCCAAGGTTCCCGTTTACCGGAACGCCTGGTCTCAAAGTGGATGTTGAGGAGGATAACCCCTTGGCGTATCTGCAACTTTTTTTGACTGATGAGGTCATCGAAAAAATTGTTGTGGAGACCAACCGGTACCAGGAACAACAAGCCGCAGCACATCGGCGGTTTTCCAGGAGCAGGATGTGGGAACCCGTTACCAGTGCGGATATCTACCCCTGCAGAAGTGGTATTGGACCACAAACAAATTATTGGCCACACCTTTTTTTGGAACCATTATGTCGGAGTACAAATTTTCCCTTATTATGCGATATTTGCACTTTGCCAACAACGAGGATTTTGATGAGACTTCTCATCCGCCTCCGAAGCTGAAAAAAATCTGGGACATTTATCAATTAATTTTAAAAAATTTCCAGCGGTCCTATGTCCCAGAAAGAGACATTTGCATAGACGAAAGTCTTATGGCATATAAAGGGAGACTTAGCTGGATCCAATATATTGCGTCCAAGCGAGCACGCTTTGGAATCAAATCTTTTATGCTGTGTGAATCCAGCTCTGGCTATATTTGGAACTCGGTCCTATATACCGGAAGAGGAACCAAGTTCAACCCAAGGTTCAGCAGCTATGGGATGGCAACTGCTTCTGTTCTGACGCTGATTGAGCCTCTGCTGGATCAGGGGTATTGTGTCACTACAGACAATTTTTATACGTCCCCAGAACTGTTTGACTTCCTCCTACAGCATAAGACGGATGCGTATGGGACCGTCAGAGCAAACCGGCGTGACATGCCCCCCAGCTTTGCCAACAAAAAACTCAAGCCCGGAGAGTTAGTTGCCTGGCAGAAAGGCAAAATGTTGGCACTTAGATGGCGCGACAAAAAAGATGTCTGCCTGATGAGCACCATCCATAACACCGCCACTGTCATGGTCCATACAAAAGGGGGAAAAGATGTGCTGAAACAGCAACTGGCCCTGGATTATAATAACACCATGGGAGGTGTGGACAGAGCTGACCAGGCCATGACTTTCTATCCAGCAATGCGGAAACAGCAGAAAAAATACTATAAAAAAATTTTCAGACACCTCCTGGAGCAGTGTTTATGGAATGCCTTCATTCTGCTAAAAAAGAAAAGTGATCCATGCAGACTTTGTGTGGAAAATTGCGGAGCTGATTTTTCTCAGGCACCAGACACCAACTGTAAGTCGATCCGGATGCCGTGATGCTGGTGTCGCGAACCCCAAACGACTGACCGGTCGTCATGTTATGGACCTCATTCCGCCGACGGAGAAGAAGACTGCACCCACAAGAATGTGTGTGGTGTGCTGTTCCAAGCACGACGACACAGGGCGGAAAATAAGAAAGGAAACGCGGTACTACTGTCCAGACTGTGATGTTGGACTTTGCGCTGTACCCTGTTTCAAAATTTTCCACACCCGGGACGTTTATTGAAGCAGTATGACGAGTAATATGGCATCCTTTTTGGGAAAAAAAAATATATATTGCATCCTTGTTTGACAAAAAAAAAATGTCAGTGTTTTTGATTACATGATTTACTATCATTTATTGAATAAAAAGTGTTATTTTTTGGAAAAAGAAAGTGTTATTATTATATTATTATTTTATAGTTATTTATTATATTATAATTTAGGATTTTGTGTTTCAAACTTTATCATACTCAGGATGTTATAAAGAAGAACACACGGTAAAAATAAATCATTAGTAAATAGTTGGTTTGGGCTGCTCATTCTCCAGAATTGCAAGCAAAATAATGGTACCGCTTTCAGCACCTAAAATCCGAAAGAATCATACCGCCAGGGAGGTTAATCGCTCTGCACTCTAAAACTAAAAAATACACGTTTTAGCCTTTAGGCATACTTTAGGTGGGTGCTCAAACATTTGCAAATAAACAGCCACTAAAAAAAGCTATTTTTCTCCCCAAAGTACATTAACATCCACATATGATTTTCAACTGAATTTTAAGACCTGTAAACACACATGACATCACTCAAATCTTTCAGAAACAATTAGCTATTGCCCAAAAATTTCTATGCTGCTCAACCTCTTTTAATGACTTTGGAATTATCATGCCTATGTGTCACGTACCTGAAAGGAGACTGAATTGACGAAGTCGGCCTCTCTTATATCTACCGCCCAGACCCCACTGAAGGTGAGACAGAGGGTGTCAAGGGACAGGAGGGACACGAGTGCCTGTGGGTGTTGATGGTTCAGGATAGGCAGCTTGTCCGGACTCCGGAAACTGGAACGTGCAGCAATGTATGAGACAGGTGTAGCAGACAGCCAGGCAAGCACTCTGGTAGCTCTGAGAGCCAAGGTCAGAGACAGAGTCAGAGTTTCAGGAATAGCCAGGGTCATCAACTGGCGGGCAGCGGGGTACCAATTCATGTGCAGAGCCAAAGCCGGGGAAGGAGCTGGGTCAAGTTTAACAGAGAGGTAGAAGCAGAATCCAAGGTCAAGTCCAGAACACGCCAGGTCAGCAACGGGGAAAGCATACAGGAACAATCAGGACACAGGGTATAGCTGAAGATCAGTCAGCAAAGGAAATGGGAATGAGCTCCCTTTAAATAGCCCGTCTGGCGCCAAGAGCTGTTGTGCGTGCTCGTGTGCGCATGCGCATTCGCGTTCGGCACTCCCGTGTGCATGAGAACGCCAATTAGCCATTCCTCTGGAAATAGCCTGCGCATGCGCATATCCATGCGCCAGACGTCTCACAGGGATTCCCTGACACTATGGTATATAAAGTGCCAGCCAGGCAGCTTGATCTTCAATTAGTCAAGTCGATATCAGACAATATTGAACCAATGTCGGTACATAATTTTATGTGGCACCATCTTAGATCGGTCAGGAATGAAAGTCTTGCTCTGTAGCCAAAATGTACTATTAATTTCAGGTATCAGGATAGAATAGATGGAATAGGAAAGAGAGAAAGAACTTTCTACCCCTTCTTCACCACACTTGGAAACCAATTGTTGGACTGACAAGGACACTGTATATTTGGGCAGATGATGTTAATAGCAAAACAAGTCTCGCCTTGGGTGGAAACTAAAGATTGATTCATTTTATTAAAAGATCCTCTTGCAAAATGAATCTTTTATATTAATTTTTTGTGCCTACACTGAAATGGTCAAAAATGGCCAGATACACATTTGCGATCTGTTTTTGTTGCTTTGGAAAAATCAAGGATGCATACTTTATAAATTCAGCAAGAACTAACACAGGGATTAGAACTTTAGAACCGGAGTTTACAGGAAGTCTTGCTTGTTATTACTGTTGAGTAAAGAGTTCCTGAGGCAATTTGCTCAGTAGAAGAAAAATGCTTTTTTTTTTTTTTTTTTTTTTTTTTTTAATTTGTGGTATGCCTCCCAGTACACATGACATTTGGTGATTTAATAAAGTGGAATTTTAGTCAGAAAATTAAGTCCTGCTAGATCACTACATGCTGGCCCCTTTTGCAGATATAGCTATGTAAAAAAGTGTCTATACTGTAAAATATAGTAATACACTGTCTCACCCTGCTCTGCACATGCTCAATTGCTCTCTATTTTTAGGCACTACCGAATTTGTAGAGGCCGATCTGTTGACAGACTGAAAGCGGAATAAAGCCATCTTATTTTTTACAGCCAAGGAAGCTGCTTCGGTTTGATCTGCAGCTACATGGTGCTGCACATGTGATCAGTTATGACACCAGCCATTTGCTGGCTTGGCAGCTGGGTTGAGGACACAAGCAAATTTGACAATTAGCAATCCCAGCATTCCAAGAATGTAACGGTTCTTGTCGTTAAATCGATGGGTTTAGTTCTGCTTTATGATTTACTTCTGCTCAGGGGAGCTGGACTTCAGCAAAATGCCAGCCTCCAGGCAATTTACAGAACACACTAATTTCGGTAGCATAGTTATTCATGTGGAATGTATGTTCCTTGCTAAAGAACACATTATTTTCTATCAAGTTGTTATGAGTAAAGTTCCACTTTAGGTCCTTAGAACCCAAACCTTAATGTATATGAATAGAACAGTTTTCAGTTGACAAAAACTTAAAACCACCTGAATAAAAATGAGGCTGGAGGTCAGACGTCAGTTGAAGCTGAGATTATTCTTTCAGAACCACTAGAATCGAAGACTCCAGGGACAGTAGCGTTATCCAGCTTTGTTTTTATAGATTTTTCCAAGCATTTGCATGGTTAGATCACTCAAGTGTGCATGTTTATTTAAATACATGAAAAAACAGGAAGGGCAAGCAGATATCTCTAGTGCCAGTTTATCTTGGGAAAAGTGGTAGTGATTATGGTAAATTATCCCACACATAATATTTCCTCATGGCTGTCTGATACAGTGTGATGGCAAACATAGATATTACAATAGTTGTGCCATTTCTAGGAAATCATACAAAAGTTAGATCCTCATACACCATGGGTGCCTTAATAAATGATTTTATTGCAGACCTCAGTGCTATAGTAACAGAGAAAGCAAAGATGTATGCTATCAAAAAAACAGAGATGTATAGTAACTAAGTAGAACTACTTCACTACTGTACTTAAGTACCGAAAGGCGGTATCTGTACTTTCCTAGAGTAGAATTTTTTTCTCCTACTTCCACTTTTACTTCACTACATTTTTTCAATGATTTCAATACTTCTACTCTGATATTTTTTTTTTGTGCTGCATAAGTTACTCGTTACTATTCTAAAAATTACCACTGCCAGAACAGTAGATGGCAGGTTTCATGAAGCTCAAAACGTGTATTATCAGCGCATACGAAAATAAATGCTACTGTATGTATAAATAAAAGCTGCATTTGAAATAACAAAAAAACAATATGATGTTCAAACTTTTGACTTCTTTCATTAATAACTACATAACACAGTACTTGTACTTTTACTTTCAGTACTTGAGTAGCAATTTTTTTCAAAACTACTGGTACTTTTACTTTCAGTACTTGAGTAGCAAAATTTAAAAAAAAAACTACTTGCAATACTTAAGTACAAAAAATGTTGAATACTTTAGTACTTCTACTCAAGTCACTTTTTAATCGAGCACTTATACTTTTACTCAAGTATGGGTTTCGAGTACTTTATACAACTCTGCTAAAAACAAACCACTATTTCAGCTTTCCTATACACTACAAAGTCAGAACAATCCAAAAGTGTAACATTTTCAGTTTAAGGCATGCCAGCAAAAAAAGAATTCTGAATGGTTACCATGCGTTGTTGAAGCCTACAACACTGCTACTGGAATTCTTGCGTAAGCACGCACTTTTATTTATATGCCTTACATTGTTTATGGCAACAGAAGATTATGTATATCACACCGTGCTCAAACAGCCTTCCATGTCCTATTTTATTTAAAATGTGTCTCCGAGCACTGGAGTCTTTCCAAATCTCCAGTATACTATTTTAAGAATAGCTGTGGCCTGGTCACCTTATCTGTGGAGACACATGCAGCTTGGAAAAAGGTTAAGCTTACCTAGTTGTTTGAGTTTGGGGGAGTGGAATGTTTGTACAGTTTCTCTGAAGATTTTCACTTCAAAGAGCAGGTCCAGGCGATTCCTCTACTCAGTAGTCAATAGCTGTGTGGCTTGAGAACACAGCAAAAACCTCAATGAGTAAAGCATAAAAAATGTCTGAAATGCCTGACCAGGTAAATACTCAGGAGACACTGTTGTAATATGGTAGAGACAGTCTTTCAAGTTACATGGAATTAACTAATATAAATAAACTTTGTTTTGGAGCTATTCATGGTACTTAAACACATGACCTTAGGCCATGTCATTATAAGTCCCTAGCAATCATTCACTAATATAAAGGAGTATTAATATTATTTTCCGTGTATATACACTAATTCACTTCCTCTAGATCTGTAATAACATTTCTGGGTTGGGTTGTTAGATTAGTCACATATTTTTGTTAGTATAACAAGTAAAATTGCAAATAAACTAGCAATTACCTTTGAACATTGGACTGGGCTATGCGAGAAGTGTCCAGGGTCGCTGTTAGATATCATAGGGCCCTGTACAGCCTACCTAACGGGGCGCCCTTTGACCTTGCCCTTGATGGCACCTTTTGCCTCTCCCCTGACCCCACCTCCAAACAAAATGTAGCTTTATCTTCAAGTGAATGGGCGGCTTCAGAGCTGCTCCTATCACTTGAACATGAAACCGAACAGTTGCCTTTACAAATACACAGTGGGCTGGGGCTGGGAGTGTGTTTAAAAACACGTTTACAGCATGGTCCCAGCGCCATTTTGAAACGGCGCCAGGACTGAAGGACAGTGGTCAGGTGGCAGTAAAAACACAACTCAGCTGCACATTTTTACTGCCCCCCCCCCGAAAGGAAGTGTTAAGTGGCATGTGCCTTATGATCTTTAGCATTAGGATAATAACATAGCTGTTGGGTACTGACTTTGTTATGGCTGTACTGTGTTACAGAACAGCCATAAGTGAACAAAATTAGTACCCAACAGCCATGTAAAAGAGCCATAGAGTACCTGCTGTGCTGTGTTATTATCCTAATGCTTAAAATTATTAGGCACAGTAAGTATTAAGGTGGTACGCAAGATATTAGAATGTGTATCTCCAGCCCTCACTCACTGTGCACTGCCAGTGCCATGCTACCCGCTGCCACCGGGATTAGTGTAACCATTCCCTGTCAGCTGCCTCATGTAAGTCCCGGTGTTTTGCCGAAAACTCCAACTTGACGAGAACTCCAACCATGTCACTTCCAGTGACTCTACACCAGGAAAAATTGGAGATTTGGAACACTTGGCATTTTCACAGAACAGGTGGCAGAGTATACACTCCAGTACACGCTATAATGAGTGGACATTTTTAGTCTGCCCGCTAGTAACCAACAAGAGTAACTGCCTCCAAGGTGGTGACAACTAGAGGCAGACTAACAATATCCACTCAATATAGCGTGTACTGGAATGTATAGGCTGCCGGTGTTCTGTGAAAACACCAAGTGGTAGAAATCTCCACTTATTCCTGGTGTCGAGTCAACGGAAGTGAAGTGGTTGGAGTTCTCGGCAAGTTGGAGTTTTTAGCAGAACACCAGCATCTGAGAGAGAAGGGCAGAGCCGATACATTTCATCAGATCACAACAGTCAGATCAGTCCGCTGCCATAGAAGGCAGTGAGCAGCCATCTGAAACTACTGAGAATGCAGCATGGCATGGAATTATCTACATCTGCCCGAAAATGAAGAAAGAGTCCCTGCAATGCTCCTGACCTCCTGGGCCCCTCTGTTGACCCCCCCAAGTAAGCAGGGATGTAGTTTACTAAGCCCTATTTTTTTTTATTTGGAAAAAGTAAACCCATTTAAAAAATGTGAAAAAAAAAAAAAACCTGTAAAGACAAAGGCATAATAAGCTAGTATGCATCACATACTAGCTTATTATGAAGTACTACCTAAAAATGAAGCCACCTCAGTGCCAACAGGACGGCCGACATGTCTGGCCATCCTGCTTCCTGGATCTCGTCCTCCGGCCATCTGATTGGCCGGGGACGCAATTACATCACTCCCGCGCATGCGCGTGGGAGCCGCCGTTCACTGCACTGGGAACTGAAGGAACGGCATGGCTGCATGCACTGTAAATATCGCCTACGGTGCAAATTTAGGAGATATTTATAGCACCTATAGGTAAGCCTTAATGTAGGTTTACCTATAGGTAAATGTAAACAAAAGGGGTTTACAACCTCTTTAACTATAAAGCTGCTCAGCCCCCCTGTTGAGCTGATGGGGCCCAGGACTGGTACAAAAGGACTGGTTGTACTGCCTTATTAGCAGCCCTGGAGATGTCTAATATATAGATCAAACTATATGCTAAAAAGATATTACTTTTGTATTTTGCAAGCTAACATTAGCTAACAAAACAAAATCAGTAGGAATGATATCTCTTTTGCCCTTAATGCCATTAATGTGTGGACTAATCTAGTTATGGAACTTTTGGCAGTGTTCCCGATCTTGCAACCAAAGATGATTGCTTGGATTCTTTTACTGCAATAATAAATGATTAGTCCCAATAGCACAATTTATCTCAGCTTTCCTTATACAAAGCTGAAATCAAGGCAGATATAAATGGCACACATTATTGCAGATCTGTAGTTATTAATTCATCTTTAACCACTTTTGGACCAGAAGATTTTCCCCCTTAATGACCAGGCCATAATTTGTGATTTAGCACTGCGTTATTTTAACGGACAATTGCGTGGTCATGTGACACTGTACACAAATAAAATTGATGTTCTTTTTTTCCCACAAATAGAGCTTTTTTTTGGTGGTATTTGATCACCTCTGCGATTTTTATTTTTTGCCCCTTTCAACAAAAAATAGCGACAATTCTGAAAAACAAAAAAACTATATTTTTCACGTTCTGCTATATAACATTCCCCCCAAAAAATGTAAAAATCAAAATGTTTTAACATTTTAGGCCAATTTGTTTTCTGCTACATATTTTTGGTAAAAAAAATCGCAATAAGCCTATTTTGATTGGTTTGCGCAAAAGTTATCGCATCTTCTAACTACGGGAAAGATTTATCTCATTTTTATTGTTTTTTTTTTTTTACTAGTAATGTCGACGATCTGCGATTTTTAGCGGGACTGCGACATTGCAGCACACAGATCGGACCCCTAACTGACATATTTGACACTTTTGGGGAGACCAGGGACATTACTACAGTAATCAGTGCTAAAAAAAAAAAGCACTGTTACTGTAATAATGACACTGGCAGGGAAGGGGTTAACACTGTGAGTGATCAAACGGTTAAATGTGTACCTAGAGGCATGTTTCTAACTGTATGGGGGTTGGGCTTGTGAAATGATCATAGAGACCTGTGTTCCTATATAGAAGGATCACAGGAGCTCTATGATCATTTCAGAGAGAAAAACAGTCAGCTGTGTTTACAACAGCTGACCGTTCTTCTCTCTCAGCGGAGAACGATCGCCGGTGTTTTAGGCGGCAATCAGGTTCGCCTGGCCCGTGCATCGGAGTCCCTGGCGGAGAGCGCTCGCCCCCTAGCTGTAGGCGCGCGACCGACATAGAGCTACGTCAGTTCGCGCAAGAGGGCCGCCCTGCCGCAGTAAAACCGGTCCGGAAGCGGTTAAATGTATTTTTAAATGCAAGCAGTGTAAGTACCTGAATTTGACTTGGTATCAGCCTCTCACAGTTTACTGTTTAGACCAGCTTTTCTCAACCAGGGTTCCTTCAGAAGTTGCTAGGAGCAATTTCTGCCTCTAAGATAAGCTCCCACTGATAACATTGATTTTTTTTTTTTTTTTTTTTAGCTATCTGTAAGAGGGAGATTCTTCCTATTGATCACCAATGTAAAGCCGGCCATAGATGGTGCAATTTTCTTTCTTGCAACAACAAGGAGCTGTCCCCGCCAGGAGAACACAGAGTGATTATTGCTACCGGCAAGAAAATGAAAACTTTGACATACGGCTGAGACAGCCTGTCCATACATGGTTTGAACCGTCTATGACAGTGGTTCTTAACCCCTGTCCTCAGGACCCACTAACAGGTCAGGTTTGCAATATAACTGAAATACATCGCAGGTGATATCATTTGCTGCTCAGTGATTGCAGTCAGTGCCATCTTAAGAGCATTTTAGGCCCCCGGGCAATGTAGTGCAATGCGGCCCTGCCTACACAATCACCCACGAGAATAAAAATGCAAATTATCGATAAGGAGATATTTATTGGTACAGCAGTGAAAGGGTAATGACAGCTTCCAAATTTGGCGGCTGGGTCCGGTGAACACACACATGGACGGGAGTCACACTCGAATATCTTGTGTGTGCATGTTTCCAGACAGGCATTCCTGCAGTTATGGGCTCCCCCTCCATGGCCCAAGTGGCCTGACAGCAACGCAGGGCCGACAGGCGCTTGCCACCTGCTAAGTTCGGCGGCGAGATGCACACGGGAATCGGGACTAACGCTTGGCTGGGGCTGGATCGCTGGACAGGTGGGGCCTCCCCGGGGAAGTGGGGCCCCCAGGCAACTGCCCAGTGTGCCCATTCGGTAAGACAGCCCTGATTGCAGTATGGTAGTCTGCATCTCCCCAAGGTAATACTTATAATCTGGCCAGTTAGTGGGTCCTGAGGACAGGAGTTGAGAACCACTGATCTATGACCAGCTTAAAGAGCATTCTTCTCAATGACCACCAGTGTAAAGAACAGTCTTTCTATTGATCACAAACGTAAGGCTCATTCTTCCTACTGACTATCACACTAATGTACAGTAGACTCCTAACTATTAGCAGAAACCAGAAAGTTAATTCAAGGGTTCCTCCATGTTAAAAAAGGGTTTTAAAAATATGGTTTAAACTATACAGCAGATCTCGGGGAGGGAGAAGGAGAAGGAGAAGGAGAAGGAAAAAATAGCACAAAGAGCCAATCAGGTATGCCGGAGTGAAAACAGCGTGTTAATTGGAAGAGAGAGCTAAGTGGCAGAGTTGAGCCTATTAGTCCACTGCTTCTGTCACAGGGTGGGATTGAGGAGGTGACCTGTAAATGAAAGTGAAACTGCAGCAGAGAAAAATCAGGTCCCTTCTACTTCTAGACAGGACTGTACTGTGTAAATCTCAGGACTGGATGAACAGAAATACAAATCATTTGGCAGGCAAAACAGCTTCCATGTAGTTCATCTGTGTTTTTAGCTGTTTAGTTCAACTTTAATATTATTTCTATATACAGTATATAGGTATATATGTATATAGTATCTCACAAAAGTGAATACACCCCTCACATTTTTGTAAATATTTTATTATATCTTTTCATGTGACAACACTGAAGAAATGACACTGCTACAATGTAAAGTAGTGAGTGTACAGCTTGAATAACAGTATAAATTTGCTGTTCCCTCAAAATAACTTAACACACATCTATTAATGTGAGATACTGTATATATATATATATATATATATATATTCATTGCTCCCATTTAGCATCCAAAATGCTCTTTGGTTGTTACTTCAGGTGCCAATAGTACAATTCACATTTTGGCAGCAAAGCAATGTTTCGAACAACCACATCCTTTGTCAAGCTGAATGTGAATCCCAGTCCCCCGAAAACATATGGTATTGATAGATAGCTATAATTACACATAACACATTTTGTAATTTAATGGTTTTACAATTAATTTTTTTTTTTTAAATCTGCTATATTATTTAATTACAGGTGCTTATATAGCACTGTCAATTTACACAGCACTTTACAGACATATTATATATTCACATCATTCCCTGCCCTCGGGGATCTTACAATCCAAGGTGCCTAGTTCACATTCATACACATACTAGGGTCAAGTTAGACAGGAGCTAATTAACTTACCAGCATGTCTTTGGAGTGTGAGAGGAAACCCACACAGGCACAGGGAGAACATGCAAACTCCAGGCAGGTGGTGATGTGGTTGGGATTCGAACCAATGATGCTAGTGCTGCTATGCAGATGTGCCAACCACTTACCCAATTATGCAGCCCGTAATTCTCAAAAATGATTAAGAAATTCAAATGTCGCTTCTTGCAATATGACAACTTGGAGGTGTTCTTTACCACTGACTTATAGAATATCCCCAGAATCGTATTTGCTATTTATGTTTTTGGCTCACCACTTTCTACAGAAGCTTACTCTAACCTACAATCAAATTTCAGGAAGCAAAGGGGAAGAGGAGAACAGCATCTCGGGGCCTTAGTGTAAATTCTAAACCCTTCCACCGCCATAGTAAGTGCTGAAATTTATGTTTTTTTGCTCACCACTTTCTACAGAAGCTTACTCTAACCTACAATCAAATTTCAGGAAGCAAAGTGGAAGAGGAGAACAGCATCTCGGGGCCTTAGTGTAAATTCTAAACCCTTCCACCGCCATAGTAAGTGCTGAAATTTATGTTTTTTTGCTCACCACTTTCTACAGAAGCTTACTCTAACCTACAATCAAATTTCAGGAAGCAAAAAGGAAGAGGAAGAGAAGAACAGCATCTCAGGGCCTTAGTGTAAATTCTAAGCCCTCCTACCCTTTTCACTGCCACAGCAAGTGCTGAAAGTTATGTTTTTTGGCTTACCACTTTCTACAGAAGCTTACTCTAACCTACAATCAAATTTCAGGAACCGAAGAGGAAGGCAGCATCTCAGGACCTTAGTGTAAATTCTAAGCCCTCCCACCCCTTCCAGTGCCACAGCAAGTGCTGAAAGAGGTGGTCTAGTAATCAGTACAAAAACCAAACACACACAAATGGTAAATAAGAGGATATAATAATAATAATAATAATAATAATGCCGAGCAGAGCAATAATATTATAAAATCAGTAGCGCATGGGTAATTCTATTTGTAACCCAAACTAGGTAGAAAATGACAAATCATAACCTAATCACAGACAATAAAAATGCTGAATGCACATAAAATAATCTGTTAAAAGTCCTTCATAATAACATATATAGTAGAGGCTCCAACTTCTTGCAAACAGGGAATAGGAGTCTTGAGTGGTCTTATGAGGGTCACCACTGATGTTCCACCACCACCGTGTCAAATCTGAGAAAATTGCCACTCACCAGGTAACAGATTATTTTATGTGCATTCAGCATTTTTATTGTCTGTGATTAGGTTATGACTTGTCATTTTCTACCTAGTTTGGGTTACAAATAGAATTACCCATGCGCTACTGATTTTATAATATTATTGCTCTGCTCGGCATTAATATTATTTATATATCCTCTTATTTGTTTATTTCATTAAGTAGCAGCACATTGTTAGTTTTGGTTACTCCTAAGCGCATATGGTCACTTGGCAACCTGCTGTAGGCATTGGTTACGTTTGAGTGTCTTTTTTGCACACACAAATGGTAGTAGCAATAATAATAATAGTACCTATCACAATATTTTATATTATTACATAATTATTACATTTGATCACTCAGTTATTACTGCAGAGGTGGCAGGGCACAGATAGAGTATTAGATCGATGCTGCATCCACCTACGTGAGTATAAGTTTGTTTTGTTTTGTTTTTTTGCAAAGCCCATACTTCTATTTCTGTATGTCTATAGTCAGGTAAGCTGACTTAGGAGTAAGGCAACTAGGATAGTCTCCTTCATCCCTAAAAATAGGCAAGTTACCAGCAAGCAAATCATTTTATTTATTACTCCTAATTTGTTTTAGGTCTTGAAAGCAGCTACTGTAGTACTGAGATTGATAGTCATAGAAATGTGAAGCCATTTCTCAGTTGTCTTCTGTAAAGACCACAATTGGTCTCTAGAGAAGTTAGAATTACCTGTGATAGGAACCGAAATGTCTGCACTATTGGGCATAAGTGGGGTTGGGTTGCTAATTCACTCCTTCAGTTACCCCCTTTTACATGTGGATTATTAAGATCTGAATCTGTAGATGATTAAATTATTCTTTTTTTTATCTTTATTTAGAGGTATGCATGAAAATATACAAAAAAAAAAAAAAAAAAGAAAATATACAACTGCAACAAACAGTACAAAGCAATAATATCCTGGTGTCAGGAAACTTGGGTATAGAGTATACAAGGCATAAAGTTTAGAAACAGAGTGAAATAAGTCCCAGCTTCACAGCTCATTAACTAACTCGTATTTAGCTCCAACTTGTTGAATAAGACAAATCCGTCATGTCAAAGGGACAAAATTGGGAGAGGACTGATCCAGAAAACTGACGGTGAGAAGGGGGAGAAAACCCCCTGGGATATTTCCACCAAACCCCTTATTGTAATACGTATAAGACTGAAATACTGACTCTTTCTATTCACATTAAGCACACCTATTGAAAATGTATGGTAAATAGGAAGGGGGAGGGCACTAACGTGTCCTGAGAAGGGAAAGAGAGGTAAGAGAAGGAGAGGGAACAGGAGAGCTGGTAAAAGAGAAGAGAGGAAGTAAGAGAAAAAAGAGAAAAACAATTAAAAGGGAGGAGAAAGAGGAAAAGGAAGAATGGGTAACGCAGTGGGGGGTCATTTAAAATAATTTTGGTAAATTATTCTTTGACTGAATCCAATGAAGAATGGAACCTCTATTAATGCATAGGATGGTAATTACAGGCGGTCCCCAGGTTACAAACAAGATAGGGTCTGTAGGGTTGTTCTTAAGTTGAATTTGTTTGTAAGTCAGAGTAGATACACTTTATAAGTGTAGCTCCAGCCAAAATAATATTTTTTACATTTTTTTGGATAGCATAGGGAAGGGTTAACACCCCTGTAACATTTCTTTTGCTGTCTGTGTCCCCTGTTCAGAAGATTTCAACTCACTTTCTGTCCCTAAGACAATTGGATTTAGAACATTTTGGGTTGTTGTGGAAACAAGGATTAGTGATAAAGCTTCAGTGGAGACACCTTTTTTTCCATGAGAAATCTTACAGGAGCAAATTTCCCTTCCTCGGGGGAGATTTCTCCTCACTTCCTGTTGTCTCCCTCCGTTTGTAAGTAGGAGTCGTTTGTAAGTTGAATGTTTGTAACCCGGAGATCGCCTGTAAAGGAATGAATTGGCAGCCCCTTCTGGTGGCCATATTTTACTTCCCCCTTATACTGGGTTTAGATTTATCAGAGTTTGGCATTATAATTTTAATAACATTCAAGGCTGTCAATACTTTTCCAGACCCAGGCTGGAAACATACAAGAACATTGCTTCAAATCATGTTAGATACCTGCCTAAGGCTAAGGATTTTGCTGGGATGGTTGAACTGAAATCTGAATAGTTGCTTGGAGACTTTTACAAGTTGGACTTTGACACTAAACTTTGTAATGGCTTTAAGCGTATCCATGGTCAAAATGTAAATTCATTGTTTTAAAGTATAACTAAAGGCAAAACTTTTTTTTAAAGTTTTGGATAGAGTGGAGAGGGATTAGAATGCTTGTCAATTTTTATTGCTGTTTGTGCCCCTGTTAAGGAGATTCACCCACTCTATTTGTCCTGTTCACCATTATCATTGAAGGTGAAAGTAAAGAAAAAATCCCAAATGTTGGGTTGTCCCCAGAAAAGTAATAGATGGGAAATCTTCCAATGGGGACACTAGTTCTTTTTTTTTTTTTTATAAATTCGTTTATTGAAACAAAAAATAAGGCATATTACAAGCCACCAGATAAACACAGTAAGCAGTAACAGTGTAAAGGTAGGAAACATAGCTCTCGGTCAATACAGACAGCACGGGATAACAGGATAACAACATAGTGGAACTTGGGGGCGTATAGCCCCTGACATTTAAACACAAGCATTCCGACCCCCTAGAACCCAGCACATATGGAAATGTGGTACCAAGTGTATAGTCAGGAGCCCAAGGGCCATCGCAGGGCAAACCCCCGTCACCACCGGCATCCAACACATGGCCGGTATCAGGCGCGCGAGGGGTCGCCCCCCGACGGTCTCTCAAGAACTCCCCAGGGGCAGGGGGGGATCGACACCAGTACGTCCGTCTGGGAGCAAGATGTGGATCCTGACAGATAATCAGAGAAATATGCCTGCAAGAGTAAACCAGACAGAATAATAATAAAAAAAAAAAAAAAAGAGTTATAGGAGGGACAGCAAGGAGAGGGAGAATGAGAAGAAAAAAAAGGAGGGGTAAGGGAGAGAGATAAGGGGGGGGGGACCGCGCGGCCCACCAGCACCCACAATTACAGAGCATTAAAGCAGCAGATCACGGTATTCCTCTGAAAATGTAAATTCGTGCCAGTAGAACCAGCGTTTCGTAAATTTCTCTCTGGTTCCCCTCTCCGTCGCCATCAGATCTTCCATTTCATTAATGCATTAGACTTTATTAAGCCACATGGCCACGGTCGGGGGCTGGGTCTGCTTCCAAAGGGGGGGATGCAACTCTTCGCTGCCGTGAACAATAACGGCAAGATGGATTTCCGATAAGATTCCCTCGGGAACTCGTGATGGTGGAGCAGGAAAAGCGCAGGGTCCAGTGTCAAAGAGTGGTCCGTGAATTTTTGGGCAATGAGGCGTACCGATGTCCAGAATGGCTGCACCCGTTCACATGACCAAAAAATATGGAGGTACGTCCCCCGCTTCTTCCCGCACCTCCAGCAAGTGTCAACACTGGTCGGGAACATCCGACTCAACCGCACCGGGGTATAATGCCATCTGGTCAGACATTTATATCCTACCTCCTGGTAGCGAGAGCAGATCGAAGTTTTGTATGTGAAAAACAGTAGGCGTTCCACCTGCTGATCAGTGAAGGACAGACCAAGATCCCGCTCCCAACATGCAATGTAGGGAGGTCGGAATGACGCCTCAGGGGTGACCAGAGTCTTGTACATGAGGGAAATAGTGTGACGTAAAGGAGACGGAACGGCGCAAAGTTCCTCAAAGTAGGTGAGACGTCTGGCAAACAGGGGCGCCGCTGGTAGAGACTGCAAAAAATGCGAGAGTTGGACCTGTTGCCAGAAGTTCAGTTCGGAGAAGGTGGTGTCCGAGTGAAGGCGAGACCTAGTGATCCAGGACCCGTCCCACACAAAGTGGCGGGCCTGACCATGTCCCGCATCCCTCAGGGACCTAAATCCCGGCTGGTCCACCCCCGGAGGAAAGTCAGGGCTGTCAACCACCTGGAGAAGGGGGGACGGCAGGGCAGCCAATGAGCCCCCGTGGCACAGTCGCCTCCCCAACCGCAAGGTGGGGCCAACAGTCGGGTGGTCTGACAGTTCCCTCTGGACAGCTGAGGGAGTCCACAGAGAGGCCTCGGGTGGGGTCCCCAGCGAGCTCCGCTCCAATCGTACCCACTGTTTCAGGGGGCCATGGCGGTACCAGTCCAAAATACGGGACAAGTGACATGCCTCATAATAGGCTACAGCATCCGGTAGAGCCATGCCGCCGCTCAATTTAGGCATGCGCAAAACTCGCAACGCCAGCCTCGGGGAGCCCCTGCGCCACAGAAACTCCTGGAACACTCGATTAACCTTCCGGAGGAAGGAGGCCGGGACGGTCACCGGGACAGCCTGGAACATATATAATAGGCGGGGCATCACGTTCATTTTTATGATATTGCAACGCCCAAACCACGAAAATAGTCCCCCGTGCCAGTCATCGAGATCTTTCTTGATTCATGTCAATAAGGGTGGGAAGTTGCAGTCAAAGGCTCCGCCTGGTGAGTGCGGTAGGGAAATCCCCAGATAGCGAATATCGGTCGATCCCCACTTAAAGGGGAAATCCGCCCGGAGGAGAGCAGAGAGAGCGGGTGAAATTGCCACCGCCAGGGCCTCGGACTTAGTTTGATTTATATTATAGAACAAAAGGGATTCATAAACGCGGAACTCCCTCAGCAAATTGGGCAAAGAGGTCAGAGGTTTCGTAAGAAAGAAGAGGAGGTCATCCGCGTACGCCGCCACCTTAGGGGAAAGCGCCGGGAAGACCGATACCCCAGCAACAGGCTTGAGGGTCAAGACGAAGATCAGCGGGGAGAGTGGGCAGCCCTGCCGGGTCCCATTGGAGATTACCTGGGGGTCAGATAGGTGACCATTGACCCTCACTCTCGCCGAGAGGGCTGAGTATATAGCTCGAACCCAAGACATGAGCCGCTCCCCTGCTCCAACGTGCTCCATCGAAGCAAAGAGGAATTCCCAGTTCACCCAATCAAATGCCTTCTCCGCGTCTGTGGATAAAAGTAAAGTCGGGATTCGGCGGGTATTGGCAAGGTGCACCAGGTCAAGCGCTTTGGTGGTGTTGTCTCGGGCTTCCCGGGAAGCGACAAAGCCCACCTGGTCGTCGTGGATCAATTGCGGAAGCAGCGGGGCCAACTTTGAGGCCAGGATCTTAGTAAAGAGCTTCAGGTCGACGTTTAAGAGCGATATAGGCCTGTAGCTGGCGCAGACCAGTGGATCCTTACCTTCCTTCGCGAGAACCGCGATGTGCGCCCTAAGCGAGTCTGTCGGGAACGCTGCTCCTTCACCCGTAGCGTTATATGCAGCAAGGAAGTGGGGAGAAAGGATGTCATTAAAGCACTTGTAGTAACGGATGGAATAGCCATCTGGGCCCGGGGCCTTCCCCGGCTGTGTCGCCTTCAGAGCCATCAACAGTTCCCCAGGGCGCAAAGGTTCATCCAACTTCTCCACCTCCTCCACCAGAAGGGAGGGGAGGCCCGAAGCACAAAGATAAGATCGGATTGCATCGACCCGCCCAGCCCCGGAAGGGGACGGTGAATCTGGTGACAAGTTGTAAAGAGATGAATAATATTGACGGAAGGCTTCAGCGATGTCCATTGTAGAATGCACCCTGCGACCCCCCGAAGTCGAGAGCTCAGGTACGAAGGTGCGGGCCCTCTGCGCACGGAGCGCGGGAGCCAGCAATTTTCCACACTTGTCTCCATGCTCGTAAAAGGTCCGTCTGCACTTGGCCAGCGCCGCCTTTGCCCGGAAAAGGACCAAGGACCGCAGCTGCTCCCTCAAAACAGTCAGCTCCCGCAGGGCAGCATGAGCCAGAGAGCGCTTGTGGGCCAGTTCCAGAGTGCTGATTTTAGAGAGGAGATCACTCAACTGCTGAGTACATTCTTTTTTGCGGCGCGACCCTATCTTGATGAGAACTCCACGCATGTAACTCTTATGCGCTTCCCATACCATCAGGGGAGGGCTCTCGGACGTAGCATTAGTGGCAAAAAAAACCCTAAGCTCCGAGCTCAGTTCCTCCACTACGGCAGCGTCATGGAGGAGGAGACTATCATTCAGCCGCCATTGCCACTGCGGGCGGTCCGAGGAGCTCAGATCCAAATCCAAAAGGACCGGGGCATGGTCGGAGAATGTAATAGACCCGATGGAAGCCGCGACGACGCGTGGCAGCAAAGCCTGGGGCAACAAGAAAAAGTCAATGCGAAAATAAGAGGCATGAGGGGGGGAGTAGAAGGTGTAGTCCCTCGTTTCCGGATGGAGAATACGCCAAGGATCAACCAGACGGAACCCCTGGAACAGCGTCTTGAAACGTTTCAGGGCAGCGTAAGAAAGGTGAGAGGACCCCCTCGATGTGTCCACCACCGGATCTAGAGCCAGGTTAAAATCCCCACCCATGATGATCTGGCCCTCCGCAAACTCCTCCAGCCGTGAGATCAGGGATTCCATGAAAGCCACCTGACCAATATTCGGGAAATAAAGGTTGACCAACGTAACTGGCAGGACCCCCAGTCGCCCCTTAACAAAGAGAGCACGCCCTGTACCGTCATTCCACGAGCCCGAGAACGTCCATGGAGTGCGACTATTAATCAGTATACACACCCCCTTAGTTTTGGAGTCAGAAGAGCAACCGTGATATACCGCGGGGTAGCGTCGGTCTCCTAATTTAGGAAGCTTGTCTGATCTGAAATTAGTTTCTTGTAAAAAACCGACCTGCGCCCGGAGACGGTGAAGATCAGAGAGAACAACAGAACGGTTCTCGGGAGTGTTTAAACCTTTGACATTCAGGGACACCAAACGTAGCGGATCCACCCGCGGGGGAGCCATCGTCCCCCACCCCCAAGTCCAAAGGCGGGGCAGGAAAGAAGGAAAGCGGTAAAGGGAGGGGAGAGAGAAAGAAAAAGGAAAAAGGGAGAAAGAGAAAAAAAAAAAATTCAAAGAGGAGTGCACTCCTGGTGCACAGGGGGGAGGATCTATAGTGCCAAACGCACTAAGGAGACCAAGTCTCAAGGTACCAAGAGGTTCGACCCGTACCGCCCAGACCGTGGGCAGAACAGGTGGGACCTCAAGGGACACCCTACTGGGGGAACGAGGAGGGTCACAACAGATAGAGGGAGGTGACCACTACCCAGAACCCCCCTATACCGGCAATAAAAATTAAACATCCACAATATCAAATAGATAGGCATTACAATGAAAACAAAGTGCAAAAGCTGAGGAGCAGCAAGCGAAGAGCCCGTGAAGGCAAAGTAACCTCGCAACCATGGTCATGAAAGTACATAAAAACAGTTAACACAAAAACCCATGTGAGAATGGCATGGCCCCACAGTGGGGAAGGGGGAGAGGGGGGGAGGGGGAAGGAGAGAGGGGGGAAGGAGAGGAACACAGCTCATCAGGAACCCCCACAAACCCACATATATTACACTACCAAGCCCCTGTAGTGGCATCGCAGCTGGTATACTTCCGCCCCCTTGACCCTGGAAACCACAACAGACTGCAGTACCACCCCACGAGCAACCCAGTCAGGGTCAATAGGCAGGGCCGAGCCCGGGACCCCGCCCGGATCACGCCTCCCAATGGGAATCCTGGGTATACAGGAGAAGATGGAAAAAACGGGGCAGGATAAAGGGGGGGAAGAGGGGGGGAAGGAAGGAGAAAGGAAGAGGGAAAGGCAGGGAGCCGGGAGAGAGGGGGAAGAAGGGGAGAGGAGAAGAAAGGAGGGGGAGAAGGGGAGAAGAAGGGAGGGGGGAGAAGAAGGGAGGGGGAGAAGAAGTGAGGGGGGAGAAGAAGGGAGGGGGGAGAAGAAGGGGGGAGAAGAAGGGAGGGGGAGAAGAAGGGAGGGGAGGAAGGGCAGGGAGAGAAGGGAAGGGGGGGAGGGCAGGGAGAGAAGGGAAGGGGAGGGGGGAGGGTAGGGAGAGAAGGGAAGGGGGAAGTAGAGAGGGGGGGAAGTAGGGATCGGGGGAGAGGGGGAGAAGGGAGAGGGGGAGAAGGGAGGGGGGGAGAAGGGAGGGGGGGGAGACGGGAGGGGGGGGAGGGGGGAGAAGGAAGCTGTGATCAATAGCAATAAGAGATCCCACTAGCAGCACAGCCATCCAGAAGCAGCAGTCAGCAAGTCCAGCAGGAGGGTCCCAAGGCGACACTGGGCAAGGAGTACCCCACAGAGCTCCAAGGCATTAAGGGACAGGGACCAACCCGCGGAGTCCATGAGTGCGGGTCGGCATGGATGACATCGGGAGGGTCACTCGGCATCAGGCAGGACCGGGCAAGCGGGTAATAGCAAGGAGCATGCAGGGAGGGGGATGGACAGTACAGAGCACCTGCGGGACAGGTCTATGGGGCACTATATGGAACACCTGGGGGGTAGGGAGGGAAGCAGAGCAAAGGGATACCACAGGGCCACAGTCAAACTCACGGTTGCAGGCAGCAGCAGGCTAATCTTCCGGGGAAGCCTCCGCCGGACCGGTGGAGCCCGAGTTCAAGGACCGTGAGAGCGCTGCGATCCCCGTGATCGAGCCCGCGAGGGGCCACCGACCGGGGGGCGAGCCGCACGGTCCGGGAGCCTCGCCATCCAGTCTGGTAAGTCCTGGGGAGCTAGGCCTGCAAAACGATACAAGGCCGGGAGATCAGCATGCCTACGGAGGGTAAACGAAGATCCGTTCCGTCGGACCGTCAGTTGCAGGGGAAACCCCCAGCGGTAGGTGGCGTCCCGGGAGCGGAGTCTTTCCAGAAGAGGTTTTAGCATAGCCCGGCGGGTCAGGGTACCTCTCGAGATGTCCGGGAAGACGGCGATCTGCGCCCCATCAAAGTCCACCGGGCCGTGGGACCACGCCGCCCGCAGTAGTTGCTCCTTCACCGAGTATCTGTGAAGGCGGCAAATCACATCCCGCGGTCTGTCTGCATCCATCGAGCGGGGGCCCAGAGCCCGGTGTACCCGGTCAAAAAGAAAGTCCACCGGGGGGTCCTGTGGCATCAGTCTGGAGAAGATAGCCTGGACCATCACCACCAGGTCCTCCCAACCCGTCGCTTCAGGTAGGCCACGGAGCCGCAGGTTATTACGGCGGCTCCGGTTCTCCATGTCTTTCATCTGGAGCTGGTGTTCCGCCAGTGCATCGGCGTGGGAAGCTTGGGTCCTTTCCAGGTGGGCCACCCGTGATTGGAGATCTCCAAGTGCGGATTCACCCGCCGCCACTCGCCCCCGAACTTGAGTTACTTCAGCCGTTATGGCCGCAAAATCCCGGCGGTGCTGCTCTGCAACTTGGGCCACGATGTCCTCCATGTCCCGCTTCGTAGGAAGGGAGCGGAGAAGCGCCCAAATGTCTCTCTCCTGCTCCGGGGGAACCAGCAGGGAGGTCTGTGACGAAGGGAGGGAGCCCTGAGACATCGTCGCGGTGGTGTGGAGCTGGGGAGAAGCAGGCAGCTGTGGAGGCGATGTGGCGGTCCGGGCAAGGCCGCTGCTGAGGCCTACCATCGGAGATAGCGGTCCCGGGGTCGGGGAGCTCTGGAAGAAGCTGCGAATAGGAGCCGATGGCGTAGCCCGGGAAGCAGCCTTCGTCCTCCGCTGTTTGTAGGTGCTCATGACAGCCTAGGAATGCCAATTTAAGCCGGTTAGGGAGGCTAGGGAGCGGGAGCACCAGAGAAGCACGTCTTCACACCGCCATGACCTAGCCACGCCCCCGGGACACTAGTTCTGATGACCTGGGGGTCCTCAAGAAATTCCCTTAATTTGCAGGAATTTCCTCTCACTTCCTGTTTGGCTATGAGACAGGAAATGAAGGGAAATCACTGTAATGGGACACAGATGGCGAAAAAAAAATCTGACAGGGGTTATAATTCTACCTTGCTTTAGCCAAAATGAAAAATAAAATGTTTTGCCTATAGTTCTACTTTAATTCTCACATTGTACTTCAATTATTTCTAGCCTACTCTTATTATTTTCTGAATGATCTTGTAGTGTGTGTAAATTTACTTTATGAAGATCCCCACCCATTTACCACCTGGAATTCTGTGGCTCGTATTCACTATGTGAGTAGGGACTGCTGTGTCACTCATATCACAGAGCCTGCCTTCTGAACTACAGAGGTGCTGAGGGGAGGAGTTCCAGGAGGAAGAGGCAGTACAGGAATCTCTGCTTGCAGGCAATGTACTATGTGATATGTAGTCCTTACGAATTGAAAGAAAATAGCAGAGGAGAAGCTGCAAAGCGTGCAGGGAATCCAGGAAGTTGTGGAAAGAAGTGGCCAGCAGACAGGCGGAACTCGTAGCATGAAAAGAGATTTTTCGAGTAAGACTATATTGGATTTTCAAAAATAATTATTGTCTTTATTATTATGTGATGTTATAAAATGAAAGTCCATGCAGTGACCATAGATCTCCTTTATTAAGCCCAGGTATCCTTACGGGGAATACTGAATGCTTTTTGGCCTGTAGAATCTCGTTCAAATGAAAGGTAATCACCTATAGGTGGTATTTATATGTAATGTTTTTCAATATATTTGTGAAACTGACCAGCAATTGCTAGTGTAAAAAAAAAAAAAAAAAAAAAAAAAAAGTTTCTTAACACAGTTTGTAACTTTCTATGTTCATGGAGACAGGTTTTTGATGCTGTGCTAATTGAAGGTGCTTGACATGGGATAGCATAAAGTTTACTGAACAAAATTATAAACGCAACACTTGTTTTTGCCCCCATTTTTCATAAGCTGAACTCAAAGATCTAAGAAAACCGGGATTCATCCGTGAAGAGAATACCTCTCCAAAGTGCCAGACTCCATCGAATGTGGGCATTTGCCCACTCAAGTCCGTTACAACAATGAACTGCAGTCAGTTCGAGAACCCGATGAGGACGACGAGCATGCTGATGAACTTCCCTTAGATGGTT
Source organism: Pelophylax lessonae (assembly GCF_965119305.1). Classification (NCBI taxonomy): domain Eukaryota; kingdom Metazoa; phylum Chordata; class Amphibia; order Anura; family Ranidae; genus Pelophylax; species Pelophylax lessonae. Next base: position 399,502,795 of record NC_138772.1, read on the forward strand.
TCTGACAGTTTGTTCAGAAATGTTTTCGTTATGCAAACAGATTGTTACAGCAGCTGTCCAGGTAGCTGGTCTCAGATGATCTTGGAGGGGAAGATACTGGATGTGGAGGTCCTGGACTGGTGTGGTTACACGTGGTCTGCAGTTGTGAGGCCGGTTGGATGTACTGCCAAATTCTCTGAAACGCCTTTGGAGATGGCTTATGGTAGAGAAATGAACATTCAATTTAAGGGCAACAGCTCTGTTGGACATTCCTGCAGTCAGCATGCCAATTGCACACTCCCTCAAAACTTGCAACATCTGTGGCATTGTGCTGTGTGATAAAACTGCACATTTTAGAATGGCCTTTTATTGTGGCCAGCCTAAAACACACCTGTGCAATAATCATGCTGTCTAATCAGCATCTTGATATGCCACACATGTGAGGTGGATGGATTATCACGGCAAAAGAGAAGTGCTCACTAACACAGATTTAGACAGATTTGTGAACAATATTTGAGAGAAAAAGGCCTTTTGTGTACATAGAAAAAGTCTTACATCTTTGAGTTCAGCTCATTAAAAATGGGGGCAAAAACAAAAGTATTGCGTTTATAATTTTGCTCAGTGTAGCAATATAACCACACAAATAAAGAGTCTGACATGGTCAGAACTGGCCACAGTGTTTATTTAAGGGTAACGAAGGTTTATTAATTACAATAACCAAACTTAAATCTCTGCATATTTAAATTTCCATATGCCTCTATTTAGCAAATACATCAAATCAAATACCGCTGTCCATCCAGACTAGACTGAATGACAAACCCCACTAAACAACACCGTGACATAGGGTGGGAAGGAGGGTGGGAAGGAGCGCGGTCGATTTCTCTTCAGGTGGCTGACAGCGTGAGGGAACAATCCGGCTTATATTGGCTCCAGAACGGCGCGAATGTAGACCCGCCAAAAAGCTCCAATTAGCTGCTTGTTGCTATGGGAGAAAACTGAGGAGAGAAACCAATAGCAACCTGAAAGAGAGGAGAAGGAGAACAGGGCAAAAAACACTCTTTGTACTCCCCCATGAGAGTCCCTGCATATTGCAAGGGACCCAGACATTATCAATGGAAGCTGGAGACCTCGTGATTTAAATGGCATAGGCTGGGATTTTTCAAAACAGATGTTAAAATTTGTAGGAAGATATAGGTACTTTTTCAGCACATATAAATGTGATTTGGTAACGATGCTCTATTGACTAATTCACAGTGTTAGTTGTAATGATAGGTCCGCTTTAACTGATATAAAACATAACCACCACTTAACGTATAACTAAAGGCAAAACTTTTTTTTTAGTTTTGGATAGATTGGAGATGGATTAGAACCCTTGTTAGGTTTTTATTGCTGTCTGTGTCCCTGTTAGGGAGAATCACCCTCTCTATTTACCCTGTTTAACATTATCACCAAAAGTGAACAGGAAGGAAGATCCCAAATTTGGGTCATCACCAGAACAGGAATAGAGGGGAAATCGTCCAATGGGGACCCTAGTTCTGGTGACCCTGGTGACCCAGGGATTGAAGTGAGGGGAAATCTCCCTAATGGGACAAACATGGCAAAAAAAAAAAAAACTCAAAGCGATTATAACCTCCCCTTACTCTATCTAAAATATACAGTATCTAACAAAAGTGAGTACACCCCTCACTTATTTGTAAATATTTTATTATGTCTTTTCATGTGACAACACTGAAGAAATTACACCTAGCTACAATGTAAAGTAGTGAGTGTACAGCTTGTAAAACAGTGTAAATTTGCTGTCCCCCTCAAAACTACTCAACACAGCCATTAATGTCGAATCCGCTGGCAACATAAGTGAGAACTCCCCTAACTGAAAATGTCAAAATTGGGCCCAAAGTGTCAATGTTTTGTGTGACCACCATTATTTTCCAGCACTGCCTTAATCCTCTTGGGCATTGAGTTCACCAGAGCTTCACAGGTTGGCACTGTCCTCTTCCACTCCTCCGTGATGACATCAGGGAGCTGGTGGATGTTAGAGACTTTGCGCTCCTCCACCTTCCGTTTGAAGATGCCCCACAGATGCTCAAAAGGGTTTAGGTCTGGAGACATGCTTGGCCAGTCCATCACCTTTACCCTCAGCTTCTTTAGCAAGGCAGTGGCCGTCTTGGAGGTGTGTTTGGGGTCATTATTATCTTGGAATACTGCCCTGCGGCCCAGTCTCCAAAGGGAGAGGATCATGATCTGCTTCAGTATGTCACAGTACATGTTGGCATTCATGGTTCCCTCAATGAACTGTAGCTCCCTAGTGCCAGCAGCACTCATGAAGCCCCGGACCATGACACTCCCACCACCATGCTTGACTGTAGGAAAGACACACTTGCCTTTGTACTCCTCACCTGGTTGCCGCCACACACGCTTGACACCATCTGAACCAAAAAAGTTTATCTTGGTCTCATCAGACGAAAGGACATGGTTCCAGTGTCCATGTCTTGTGCATTATCTTTAGAAGATGCTTCCTTCTGGGACGACAGCTATGCAGACCAATTTGATGCAGTGTGCGGCGTATGGTCTGAGCACTGACAGGCTGACCCCCACCCCTTCAACCTCTGCAGCATTACTGGTAGCACTCATACGTCTAATTCCCAAAGACAACCTCTGGATATGACGCTGAGCACGTGCACTCAACTTCTTTGGTCGACAATGGCGAGGCCTGTTCTGAGTGGAACCTGACCTGGTAAACCACTGTATGGTCTTTGCCGCCGTGCTGCAGCTCAGTTTCAGGGTCTTGGCATTCTTCTTATAGCCTAGGCTATCTTTATGTAGGGCAACAATTTTTTTTTTCAGATACTCAGAGAGTTCTTTGCCATGAAGTGCCATGTTGAGCTTTCAGTGACCAGTATGACAGAGTGAGAGCGATAACACCAAATTTAACACACCTGCTCCTCATTCACACCCGAAACCTTGTTACACTAACGAGTCACAAGACACCGGGGAGGGAAAATTGCTAATTGGGCCCAATTTGGACATTTTCACTTAGGGATGTACTAACTTTTGTTGCCAGCATATTTACAAAAATGTGTAAGGGGTGTACTCACTTTTGTGAGATACTGTATAGAAAAAAAAAATTCCCCTCAGTTCTACTTTATTAGAAAAATATGTTTGAATTATGATAACACTTATATTGTGGTTATTTTTATTTAGAAAAAACGTTAAACAAAAAAAGTTTATGCAGGCCATACATGGGTCGAATTTCGAACTAATTTTCTTTCAAAAATCAGAATTTTAGTGTGTTTTGTGATCTGATGGTGCCACCATTGATTTTGAAATTCGACCCAGCCTTCAATTTCACCTCATGTTGCTACAGAAAATAATTTTCTTGGCTGGAAATCTTCTTTTCATGAATTTTCTTTTCTTGTACTAATACACATTCGTTTTTTGATTATTTTTCTCACACGATTCTCCCATCATTGTTTAGAAAATAATTTTTCAAAACATTTCCAACATGCCAGATCACTCAAATTAGATGGCACACAAAAATCGGCCTTTGCTGCAGCCCACTCACGCGAAATTCAAATGAAAATTCTTCGATAAGAAAATAATTTTCAAAATTCGAGTCATGGCTTGCCTAAGTCTCCATAGCCAATTCTTCAATGTAAAAGAATTTGAGAGGAATGTTTATATTCACAGATCATTTATGGAATTAAAAATTTTGCTTCTCTTATGTCCTCCCTAAGGAACAAGAAGTATTAGTTTTGGACCAGCCTGTCTCATGAAGCTATGTAATAATCTATCTACATGGACTGTATCTCTGTCTCTTAATAATATTATGAAATACTCAGCTACTTTTGTTTTAGTGACCACAGCGCTAGTCTTTCTTCTTCATGTGGTCATTAAAGTGAAACTATCCTGCAATTTCAGTGAACACATATTTTTAGTTACTATACCCAGAATGTTAGGGCCACAAAAGAAAAAAAATAGATCCCTATGGGATTGTTACCCCTATCACCCATTTTTTTATTGAATTCTATTCATAATAGAGGACTATGTTGATTGTTAAGTACATGTCTCAGGGGTTGTTTTACTGGTTCCGTTTTATGTTAAGCTGCCTGCTGTTGCTAGCAAGATTTATCTCTTCAATCAGCTGAGCGCTGGTTTGGTGATAAACCTTTTTGGCGGGAAAACATCTGGCCAATGAGTGTAACCTTTCACTTATATATTCCTCCCTGTCACTGAGTGGTGTCAGCAGTTACCTCAGGTGTGTCATCTGGACTCACCTCTGAATTATCTTCAGCCTTCCTTTTGGATCTTTTGACCTGCTTCCCCACCTACTATCCCCTTTTCTTTCCGTTTTTTCCCCCATTACAGACAATCTTTATGAGATAATGTCGCCTATTGTAGGTGGACAGTTGTTGGTAAACACTTTTTGTGGATTCTTGATGACTGAACATGTTGGTCTATTAATGCCTAACTGTAGTTCTGTTTGGTATTAAAGGTTAAAATGTATTCTATAATTAAATTCTATTTAAACCTAATAAAGGGGCTGATGTTCAAAGTTTCCCAACAACCTTTATCTTGTGTTTACTTTATTATTTAGGTATGTTATTATTGTATAATGGGTGTTAATGGGGTGTACAATTCCATGCCCCACATCATAACATATGTGTCTTTGTGTGTTGAGGCTCACTGAGGTAAATTGCATTAGTCAGCCTATTCAAAATATATTGACTGCACCTCAACACAGGAAAAACATCATACATGGTGCACTGAGGTGTGTTACAGCATAGGCATTGTTGAGTTACAAACAAAATGGCCCCTGCCCCCACCTATAACTGGTCTTCATAGCAAAGAGCACATGGAAGGGCAACGCATGTGAGACAAAAACAGAACAAATTCCCAGCTCAATTCACCAACCAGTTTGTTTACCAACCAAAATACCCTGTCTAACAGTATGCATTCAAAACAGGGGTTTAGTTATCACACATTTGCAAATGCATGTGTAAGCTGCGGGGCCACTTCACGGCACCCTGTATTACCTGCAGTCCTAACTCCTGAAATCTATGAGAGTCTCCACAGTGGAAGCACATGCATTCTAATGGATAGATAAGGGGAAGGTGGGCCTGGAGGTAGCCCAACCCTCCTTAAAGGCACTTGGGGGCACAGTGGACGCCCAGCTTATAGCACAATGGCAGCAAAGACATCCAGTATGTCCACTCACCAGTATACATCAACAACAAACAAAATGGCCCCTGCCCCCACCTATAATTGGCCTTGATAGCAAAGAGCACATGGAAGGGCAAGACATGTAAGACAAAAACCGAAAAAATTCCCAGCTCAACTCACCAATCAGTTTGCTTACAAACCAAATTAACCTGTCTAACAGTATGCATTAAAAACAGGGGTTTAGTTGAGTTACATTGGAATTCCATTTAAAATGAATGGCATTGCAGCATACCAATTAATGTATGGTGTATTAACACATGTTGTGGTAACACACACTTTACTGCACTGTCGTGGTGTGAACCGGCCCATAACACAATATGTGTGCATTGGTTTTAACCACTTTTGCACTCTCCTGTTTTAGTAAATCAACCCCTTAGTGTTTACGTTGTTGAGATCTGAAAGTGGGACGGTTTGAGTAGTTTATCAAAAGACACCTTGGCAGGGCTGACACCACTCAGTCCACGAGAATTCTGTGTGTAGTCGTTCCACAGGAATTCAGAAAAGAGTGCTTTTAGGGCACATCAACATGTATTTTTCTGTACTTTATTGTCCTAAAGGGATAAAATATGGGGCCATGCGCATGTATTGTAGAGATGTACTGAATGTTTTTTTTATTTTTTTTATTTGTTACCCTGATGTTTTATTAAAAGGACAAGTTCAGTAAAAAAATGTCTGCTCTCCTCCCTAGACCCCACAATACAGTAAACTGAGCCACCCTCCCACCGATCTTTACTTACCCTCCAGGGGTAGGGGCTTCCCGTTGCTGGATCAATTGTCTCCAGACAACTGAACTGCAGGAATGGCAGAAAGAGAATGGTAATAATGGGAATTTTATATCAGTGGGACAAGTGAGTTTCTGCATATTGCTTTCTATGTTGCCAGCATAGCTAAGAAAAGCTCTTTGTTACAGATTATGAAATATACCGTATGCACATTTCTCTCTTATCCAAAGGCATTTGTCCTGTAAAGTTTTTAAGGTATTATCTAACATCCTTCTAATTATTCAACTTTTTTTCTAATAACGCTTTATCTATTTTATCAATGATGTATTGATTATTGGGCGGCACAGTGGTTAGCACTTTCACCTAGCAGCAAGAGGGTCAGTGGTTCAAATCCCAACCACGACACTTCCTGCCTGGAGTTTGCATGTTCTCCCTGTGCCTGTGTGGGTTTCCTCTGGGTACTCCAGTTTCCTCCCACACTCCAAAAGACATGCTGGTAGGTTAATTGGATCCTGTATAAAAAATTGGCCCTACTATGTATGTATGAATGGGAGTTAGGGACCTTAGATTGTACACTCCTTGAGGGCAGGGACTGATGCGAATGTGCAATGTATATGTAAAGCACTGCATAAATTGACAGCGCTATATAAGTACCTGAAATAATAATTATGACTAAAGAGTAAACTGAATGCATCAATCAACTCTTAGTCATTTGGTTGCTGAGAAAAGGAGTGCAGACTTCTCTTTGCCCAGCTACAGGCTTCAACTAGTCATTTTTTGCGTGATTCGAATGATAAGAACTATCTGGAATATTATTTTTCATATAAGGGACAATCAAAAAAATTAAAAAGAAAAGATGATTAAAAAATTTCAGTGAGGATACTGTATATTTTGAGTTATCATTATAGGTTTTATTTAAAACTATTTTATTTTTGTGACTTTTTGAATATCTGCATGCATTTACTTCGATACCTTGTATTTTAAATCTGGAAATTTGTAGCTGTGCCACCAAAGGTATCTCTGGCATCTAAATTTTTGGCTACATAAGAAATCAGCCACATTGGGAGTGATTTGCTTTAATGAGTCCCCTAAAGTCTTAAGGGGCCTAAATATCAGGCGGTATCGGCCGGTTCAATAGATAAAACAGGCTGACATTCGGTGCCATCGGTCAAAGGGGCATGACCAAAAACGGTATGCCGCTCAGCATCCGATCAGCGTTCTTGGCCAATGGCTGAGAGCACTGACCAGTGTGTTCTGGCAGGGGACACAATAGCTTAGCAGGAGATCGCTGTACTAACATTGAACTGTTAGTACGGGATCTCCAGCCCGCTGGGTTGAATGAAAATGAATGGATAGTGTTTACCAAGCTTTAGTTTTCTAGATGAACAGCCTCTAATCCTAAGTAAACTACCCCATTGTGGGAAGACAAAGTAAAGAAGCTGAGCTTGAATTTGTATTAGGAAATATAGATACCCTTATATAGATTTATAATTACTGAGGCACTGACAAATGAAAACACGGATTTTAAAATATTGATGCACATAAATTACATTTTTACACTAAATTGAAAATAACATCAGAGACTGCAGTTGTAAACTTTCTTTTTAATTGGTAAAATCCTTTAATCATTCAGGTTTTTTTTTTTTTTTTTTGTGTAATGCACCAAATGTATTTGTAAATTATTATTTTATATAGAATTATTTTTAGTGTTATATTTTGGAGAAGTATGTTCCTCTTACACATAAAACACACAGGTCCTACAGCTTCAGTGCTGGTGTCTCCCTTAGTACAAAAGGCAGATATCTATAAAGTGTTCTATTAAAAGTGCTAGTTTGTATTTAATTACAGTACAAAGTGTTTCCACTTACTTTCTTTATATCAAGTTGGCAGCAATTGCATTTTCTATAACAAAATAAACACACATATAATTACTTTATCTCATATTATAAAGTAATGTGTTTGCCCATTTACTATGCGCTACAAGTGATTTCCTGAATCTTATCTTCATATCTCTCACTACCATGGTTTGTTTATACTTTTAACAGTGAGGAATTCTCTTTATATCTGACACAATACAGAGATAGGCGGTAAACTGCATTGTGGAGGATACTTCCAACTTTAATATATAATTATTTGTTACTAGTCCTAGTTCACACTGGTGCGGTGTGGAAAACCCTGCGAATTGGTTCCCGCATCGCACCAGAATTGCACAGTGGTTCACACTGAGATCTGCGAATCGCTGGGGGTGTCAATGTAAAATTAATGACACCCCCAGATTGGTTCGCAGATCGTAGTGCCAACTGTGAAAGGGTGCAGGAATCGGATTGCATAGGTGTGAACACTTATGCAATCCAATTTCAGTGCGAACCAAAAAAAAGGTCCTGTACCATTTTGGTGCAAATGCGATGCGATTTCAGCCATAAATATTGTATGGCTGAAATCGCATCGCACAGACATCGCATGTGATGTGCAAAGCAATGGGGTGTGAATCACATGCGATGTCTGGCATCGCACTAGTGTGAACCAGCACTTAATGTGTTACAGAAAATATGATAGTATTATCTGATTTATTAATCATCCGCTACTCAAAGTTATTTGATTGTGGCCAGGCATGCAGATATCATACTTTCTTGTGAAATGTAAAAAACGTAAAAAATAAAGTTTTTTAGAGATTAATAAGGGGTAGAACCCCTGTTCGTTTGCTGCATGTGTCCCCACTGGGGAGATTCCCGGCATTTGATCTGATGACCATTGTCACTGGGTGCACAAGTTAAAAAAATCAAAAATTTTAGGATGGAACTAAAACAAATTGGCAGCTTTCTAAGAAGGAGTTTATGTCACTTTGGAGTTTTCCTCTCGCTTCCTGTTGTGTCTACAGAACAGGAAGCATAACCTCTCAACTTTATAACTTGAGAAAGAGGGACACCTTACAGCAGCCTTTCTCAACCTTTTTAACACAGAAGAACCCTTGAAATAATTTCCGGTCTCAGGGAACCCCTACTAAAAACTACTATATCTACAACTCATGCTACATTAGTGTGAGGGAAAGTGGGAAAATGCTCCTTAAACTTGTGGTCATTGAGACGAAATACCACTATAAAGATATCTAAAAAGATCCTTGGTGTCAGTGGGAACTTATCTGAGAGGCAGAAATTGCTCATTGCTCAAGAAACCCCAAGCAACCTCTGGAGGAACCTTAGGCATCCCATACAATACATTATACAATTTTCTTAGTCCATCTCCTTTAGATTTACATTAACCACTTCCCACAAACCGACATACCTGTAAGTTGGCTTGAAGAAGTGGTTGTACTGGGTTGATGCTGCAGGCTGATCAACTCGGTACCGTTTTTAGAGCCGGCAGACGGCTTTCTGGTTTGTTATCCCCATCCCGCCGCCTTCTACTGCTCTGTCCGGGTCTCCCATCCCACCGGGAGACCCGAGCAACCAGGCAGCACGTCCGCCAGCTGGTTAGGTCACGACGTCACTTCCGGTTTATTTGGCTGCTAACGGCGCCGATTTAAAGAAACTGACAGTATTCAAAAATGCTGATTTCAGCGTTTTGAATACTTTGAAGTGCATTGGAGGGGTTTGGGGTCTTTTAGACCCCAGATCCCTTCATAAAGAGTGCCTGTCACTGCCTATCACTGTCACAAGGGATGTTTTCATTCCTTGTGACAGCAATAAAAGTGATCAGATTTTTTTTTTTTTTAAGGAACATTGTTAAAAATAAAAAATAAAATAAAATGAATAGGAAAAAAAATGTAAAGCGTCCCCGTTCCCGTGAGCTCGCGCACCAAAGAAAACGCATACGTAAATCCCACAGTGTTCCAATTACACATGTGAGGTATTGCTGCGATCGTCAGAGCGAGAGCAATAATTCTAGCAAAAAAGACTTCCTCTGTAATTCTACATTTTTTAAAAACGTTGCCTATGGAGATTTTCAAGTACTGTAATTTGTCGCCATTCCACGAGTGTGCCCATTTTTAAACCATAACATGTTAGGTATCTATTTACTCGGCATGACATCATCTTTTTCAATATACAAAAAATTAGGCTAACTTTACTGTTTAGTTTTTTTTTATTTTATTCTCCAGAGTCCTTGCTAAACAAATATATAAAATGTTTGGGGGTTCTAAGTAATTTTCTAGCAAAAATTACTGATTTTAACTTGTAAACAACATGTGTCAGAAATAGGCTTGGTCCTTAAGTGGTTAAGCCATGTAGTGCAAGGGCCTGCCTGATTGCATAAAAATTAAAAGTGTTTACGTTTGACCTCATATTACATGGTTTTAGTAAATCTAAAGCAAAATTGTACAAGAAAATTGTATAATGTATGACCAGCCTTAGTTGAGAAACCCTGCCTTAGAGAGACAAGGACCTGTGGCATCCATAGCGTACTGTGGCAAAAAGTGGATGTGATTAAATGTCACTGGATACAATGTGTGGCTTAATAGAGATTAGGCCTACTTCCATTACATTTTTTACATGTATGCTGCATTCCTTGTACTCACAAAACACTCCATTATTACAGTGGCACAAATGTATTACATATACACATATCCCTCAGCACAAAGGACCATAGGCAGACAGCTAACACTTTATCTGATCTAAATTCAGTAAAATAGTTGGGGACTACATAGCAACCAGAAACTGTTGAGACAATAAGTGTCCTGGTCAGGAGAATGCAATGTACAGCACAGCCTATAGAGTGCAGTGGTCAGAACTATATAACATAAATCACAGTGTACATAGCAGTCGGTAGTATGTAATGTACAACATAGCTTATGGAATGGAAGGATCAGGAGTAGAACATCCAGCACAAGATACAGAGTGCAAAGGTCAGGAGTATGCAACATAGCCCTACCTGCTTGTTAGCGAAAACGTCATGACCTTAAGAATTAGTGGGAGATAAAAATGTCCCAGCGTCAATGGGATGAAAATCTGTTCTGACATGTTGGTCACATGCCTGAAGCCAGAACAGGGGGTAGAAGGCTTTCCTGCCCTCCTGCATTGGCCCCAATGCTATGGACCTTGGATGTGAATTTTCCAGCAGCCAGCACCGGGACACAGGGTGAGTCCACGGGACCATGGGATTTAGTTTAAATCTGGGGGAAAATTCTTGATCAGGGCACAGATGGGAAAAAAAAACCTTACAGTAGATTTACCCATTTGCTTATATATCCAAAACTGAAAAATGTGTTGGCTTTAGGTATACTTTGGATCACCTGCCAGTGTACATATTCTCTGTGGAGGATCGAGGGAGGAGAGTAGATGGGGCCAGCTTATCATTGACAGAAAATTATAGAGATTGGCTGGGAAAATCCAACCTGGCTAGTTTTTCCACAAAGAATCTTGGCCAGGGTGTGTCTGAAGAAATAACAGTTTCTAAAGACAAATGGTTATTTTCCAAACTTCCCCATGTGGATTAGATGATCATCATAAGTAAGGCCAATATTAAATCAAAACTTTTACGTTCGTGACATATCCTAAATAGAACAGTAATAATTATATACAAAGATCCAATCTATAGCTTACATAGATCATTTTTTAAGGTATAGTTTATTGGATCTTTTGGTACCTCAAAAGTTCCATATATACATTTCATGTCTTTAATTATTAAGTAAGTTATTGTTTTGTTACTTTCATAAAATATATAAAATTCTATTTTTTTACATCCATTTTATTTACTTTTGATTGATTGTTGGGGAATCATTGTGAGTGAAAGTGATTGCAAGAAACTGGAATATTCATATTTTGAAGCAAGCCATGTGGTGCAGAGAGTAATCAATAAACTTAAAATATTATGTTTAAATTTTAGTTTACTCGAGTAAATATTTAAAATAAAAAGTGCTACTGGCCTTTTCAGACATTTAGTTGATTATAAAGTCAGACCAAAATGTTGGTCTCATAAAAAATCAATATGTGGTTGGCCAATTAATTGTATATTTATTGGTAATTTCATTGTGCTTTGCTTGGAATTGCTTTTTTGAATTTGTATTGCTTTGGCATTTATGTTTGTGGCTTTAGTATTTTCTGCCATTAAAATGAAGTAGCTAATTTATTATACATTATGTACTGTAAATCCAGTTTTATGTTTTCCTGACCTTGTCTATCAGGTTATTTTTTTTACATCTCTTAAATCCATAACTAGGTGACCTTTCCTTCCTATATTAGGAATCCCTTATCAGTGAGATGAGCTGATACACAAGGTTCATGCCAATGGAATTGTGCTGAGCTACCAGGTACAGTATGAATGATCTTCCATTTATTTACTATCTACCATGTTTTGTAACTTGCTGCACTCTGACAGTACTAGTAGTAGTGTACACCCATTAAAGTCCTTAAACCTTTCCTCTAAAAACTGAAATAAATTACCAATGTCACTTGAAGAAAAAGCTTCATCCTGCAGCCTTAATGTAATAAGGTCATGGAGGCGAGTGGCTTCCGTGTCTAATTAAATGCTTCCTGTAAGTCTGTGCCAATTGTGCATCTTGTAAGTTGGAGTAAGGAACCCTTTGCCTTAAAACCTGCTTCCTGTTAAACAAGATTTAACAAGTCTGGCCAAACATGTACAATGAAAACCTTTATTAACTAAGGCGATCTGCCTCTTTTTTTTTTTTTTTTTTTTGTGGCTGCTAGTCCCAGGGAGTAATCAGTGCCTTTATACACAGGCCAAGGTAAAAATGCTTTTTGGTCAGGTGGAGCTGGTTTTAGATTTGCTTGGGTGGTTAAAGGTTTTAAAGAGTCAGTTAACATGTAATTACAATTTGGTTTATATAAAACACCTTTAAATAACATTCATGAATTAATATGTAAATATTGCTGGAGAATATCAGAACTACAGTGTTTAAAGTGACCCTGTTACCAGACTATTGATTTCAAAAACAATCTTCCCATATTAATATCAGTGCATTAACCATATTTAGGCATGTTTTGTTTTTTTTACCTATAAAAGCCTCTCTTGTGTAGACATCCAGAAGTCCTGAGACCACTTTTTTTTTTTTTAGTCCGCGGTGGTGCAAAAACCTACAATGAAAAAAACCTAAGTGAACAAAAAACGTGCATGTGAACACACACTATAAAGTGCACTTAAAGGTGTGCTTTTAGTCCACCCCCCGAATGGGTCGGACCTCTACCCTGATCCCCTGGGGTGCAAGGCTCCTGACATGGACAAAGGGTTTACATGGTCCGCCTAGCCAGAAGGCCTGGCAGACCCCGTTCTTCTGGGCAGCCAAAGCCGACCCTAAACACTTGGTCGAGGGGCTTTCCCGAAGAGAGACCCCCCCAGAGGCAGGCGAGGAAGGAACCTAAGGCTACACATCCTCCCCCTAGACGTCAGGGTAAGCCTGAGGACTCACACCCTTCATCCGTGAGAAAAACACACACAAAAGTGAAAGAGTGACAAATGTGGGAGAAAATAAAGAAAATAAATAGAAAATAAAAAAGTGGCTGTGCCATTGGTGCATTGGCCTAGGCCCTGAGGCCTGGTAGACAAAAATTGCCCCCGGACTTAGCCAAAAGGCCAGGCCCTAAAAAGCGCAGTGCAAAAGGAAAGCAAATTTGTGATGTGACCATGTGCCTTTTTACACCGTGGGGTCCCACACCCAAGTGTTACTTAGAGCACCCCTAGAGCGACCACTCCCAGGGGGCACAGACACCATGGACATTCTGCCCTCCCGACCCCTGGCCGGACAAGGTAGACTATTCAAATCAGGAGGTAATGGGCTCTTCCAGCTTTCCCGGGGGAATTACTCCCGTGCCTCAACTGCCTGTGAATGCCCCGGTTTCTGTTCCAGACGGTACTAACCTTCCAAGCCCCCATCACTCCAGCAGGTTTGCATAGCCACCCCCCAACCTTGGTAAGGTCAGATGATAGCACAGCGCCCCCACTGGATGACTGATAAGAACAGATACTACACTTGATCTTAGCCAAAAGGCCGAGAAGCGGCCCTTCCTGAGACTACTGGTGGATGCCATCCTCATGGATGTGATATCAGTGGCCAAAGAACTGTTCTTTAAGTGGTACTTAATACTCATTTTCAGGAAGTAAAAACATACTTGTTGATCTTCCCAGAAATTCAGTGAGCTACCCAATCCAAATGTTCTCTTTCTTTTACAACCTACTAAATCCATCTCACATCAATGTAATATAGATGAATAAGGGGAGACATGTTTGAAGCCCAGCCTGGGTGACAACCATGGCTCCATTCATAGATACAGTGGAGGATGAACATGGCCACCCATAGCTACAGTTTTTGACGGATCCAATAAGGTCTCTTATATGACTGTTAAGTCTCTGTACATGCTGTGATTATCACATAATATTAATATTATACAATAATCCTCCAAAATGTATAATAGGTTTTACTGCCACATCTGTACAATCTAGAAGTTGGTACAAAGTCAAATTTCCAGATCATACGGAGAATAATGGCCAACCTAATTGGATGGAAAGCCACCTTTATCCTGAAATGGCAAATATCTTAACCCCTTGGCACCAACTCCAGCCAGCCCTTTAAGGGGTTTGGATTTCTGGGAGGCAGGGCGAGGCCTATGGCCATGTGACCGCCATGATTGGCTGTCACAGCAGTCACATGATCCGAAAACTCCTGATTACAAGCAGTGATCAGGAGCTTTCCGTGAGCCACCGGTCACTGTGCCAGGGGCGTGCAGGGCACACGCTCTTGTCACAGCTATGTTGGAGCAATTGCACGCAAATATGCGGCACCAAGTGAGTTTAACCACTTCATCCCTGACCCAATTCTGGCACTTCTCACACTTCTCACATACAGTGGCAATAAAAAGTCTACACACCCCTGGTAAAATGTCAGGTTTCTGTGATGTAAAAAAATGAGACAAAGATAAATCATTTCAGAACTTTTTCCATCTTTAATGTGACCTATAAACGGTACAGCTCAGTTGAACAACAAACTGAAATATTTTAGGTGGAGGAAGTAAAAAAAAAAACTAAAATAGTATGGTTGCATAAGTGTCCACACCCTTAAACTAATACTTTGTTGAAGCACCTTTTGATTTTATTACAGCACTCAGTCTTTTTAGGTATGAGTCTATCAGCATGGCACATCTTGACTTGGCAATATTTGCCCACTCTTCTTGGCAAAAACACTCCAAATCTGTCAGATTGCGAGGGTATCTCCAGTGCACAGCCCTCTTCAGATCACCCCACAGATTTTCAATTGATTTCAGGTCTGGGCTCTGGCTGGGCCATTGCAAAACTTTAATCATCTTCTGGTGAAGCCATTCCTTTGTTGATTTGGATATATGCTTTGGGTCGTTGTCATGCTGAAAGATGAAGTGTCTCTTCATGTTCAGCTTTCTTGCAGAAGCCTTATGGTTTGTGCCAATATTGACTGGTATTTGGAACTGTTCATAATTCCTTCTACCCTGACGAAGGCCTCTGTTCCAGCTGAAGAAAAACAGCCCCAAAGCATGATGCTGCCACCACCATGCTTTACTGTGGGTATGATGTACTTTTGGTGATGTGCAGTGTTGTTTTTGCACCAAACCTATCTTTTGGAATTGTTGCCAAAAGTTCAACCTTGGTTTCATCGGACCATAACACATTTTCCCACATGTTTTTGGGAGATTTCAGATGTGTTTGTGCAAAATTTAGCCAGGCCTGGATGTTTTTCTTCATAAGAAAAGGCTTCCGTCTTGCCATTCTACCCCATAGGTCCGTCTTGCCAATCTGCCACACAGCCAGTACTTGCCAGATATTCCTGCAGCTCCTTTAATAATGCTGTAGGCCTCTTGGCAGTTTTCTTCTCGTCTTTTCATCAATTCTAGAGGGACGTCCAGTTCTTTGTAATGTCACTGTTGTGCCATATTTTCTCTTCTTGATGGTGACTGTCTTCATTGTGTTCCATGGTATATGTAATGCCTTTGAAATTATTTTGTACCCTTTTCCTGACTGATTCATTTTAACAATGAGATCCCTCTGATGCTTTGGAAGCTCTCTCTGCGGACCATGGCTTTTGCTGTAGGATGCGACTAAGAAAATGTCAGGAAAGACCTACTAGAACAGCTGAACTTTGATTGGGGTTAATCAGAGGCACTTTAAATGATGGCAGGTGTGTACTGACTTCTATTGTGTGATAAATTGTACAGTTTATAGGTCACATTAAAGGTGGAAAAAGTTTTGAAATTATTTATTTTTGTCTCATTTTTTTACATCACAGAAACCCGCCATTTTCATTTCAACAAGGGTGTATAGATTTTTTTTTATATCCACTGTATATGTAAAAATCTAAATTTTTTTTTGCTAGAAAATTAATTAGAACCCCCAAACATTATATATTTTGTAAGCAGGGGCCCCAAAGAATAAAATGGTGGGTGTTGCAATTTTTTATGTCACACGTTATTTGCGCAGCAGTTTTTCAAACGCAATGTTTTTAAAAAAAAATACACTTAAGAGAATTTTAATGCACAAAACACAATATAATTCCCAATTGTTTGGTAAAATATAAAAGATGATGTTAGGCAAAGCAAATACCTAAAATTGTGCACGCTCGTGGATAGGCGCCAAACTACAGTACCTAAAAATCTCTATAGGCGGCATTTATTAAGCTTTTACATGTTACCAGTTTAGAGTTACACAGGAAGTCTGGTGCTATAATTATTGCTCTCTGTAACGTTCATAGCGATACCTCACATGTGTATTGTGATCGCCGTTTAAACATGCGTGCGGAACTGACATGCGCATTCACCTTTGTGCGCAAACATGGCAGGAGAAGGACGCTTTTAAAAAAGTTTTTCTTCATTTTATTATTTCATTTATTAGAATTTTTTTTTTATTTACACTGTAACTTTTTTTTAATAATTTTGTTACTATCACAAAGGATGAATAACATTCTTTGTGATAGCATTAGCAGTGACAGGTCCTCTTTATGTTGAGATGCCCTCCAAAGATTTGATCTGATGCTTGTGCAGGTTGGTAGTGGCTTGTGTACATGAGGCCAAAACAAAATCCCCATCGCTTCCAGTTTCTGATGTCACATAGTGGGAAGAACGACATCCGTTCCTCTCACTGTGTCTCAGGAACCACCGGTTGCATCCTTCCTGGGCTCCCTGATCGCTCGAAAGAGGCCAGTAAAGGTGCCAGCAGTGGTGGGAGCGGGAAACTTGCTTGTAGAATTAATCCAGCGGCTCTTTAGCCGCTCAGAATACATTTACCAATTTTAGAACTGCCCGCTTAAAAAAACTATAACTGCAGCGATGACTGAGATATCACCCTTCCAATTCAGTGAAGTATGGGTACGTTGCTGGTCGGCAAGTGGTAAAAATGTTGACATTATTTATTTAGATAATAGGCTTGTTTTATTTGTCACCGGCCATAAGGCTACGTTTACATGTCAGCGTCTGGAAATCATTGCAAATCGCGGGACGCCTGTGCGTTGCCCATGATTTGCAATAGCACCCCAAACGCTGTGCAATGTTGCCACGATTTGCGCCTGCCGAATCGCGGTAACATCGCGCAAAAAAAATCGCGGGATGCTTGACGCCCAAAAAAGGTACAAGAGCTTCTTTGGGCGTTATGCGTCCCGCAATTTTTTTTGCACGATGTTACCGCGATTCAGCAGGCGCAAATCGCGGCAACATCGCACAGCGTTTGGGGTGCTAATGCAAATCACGGGCAACGCACAGGCGTCCCGCGATTTGCAATGATTTCTGGATCGCGGGCAGAATCGCGATGATTCTGCCCACGATCCATACGCTGACATGTGAATGAAGCCTTAGCAAACGGGGTACACCAAGACCATTGTAAATAGCGGACTGGCATCTACAATGAAAGCCCCGTTTGTTCCGTTCGCTGAACACATCCTATTGGTTGAATGCATTGAGGGTGATTTAGTAAAAGAGTTCAGAATGATATATAAATAGTTTTAATATTCACTTCAATTATCCAATCATGGTGGATTGCTTTTCAGAAGGCATTTGAAAGGCGTGAGGAGGGAATATGTTTTCTCCTCACTGCCTGTTTTAAAGAATAAATTCACCTTTACATAATTAAAATAATAAATGCACTTTTTTTTTTGCAGGTTAAAAAATGTGCATTTATTGTTTTTTTAGGAGCCTTTAAAACAGGGGTGTCCAACCTTTTGACTTTCCTGGGCCACATTGGAAGAAGAGGAATTTTTTTTGGGGCCGCCCATAAAATACACTAACAATAACATGCACACTGGATGTTATCAAATGTCAGTAGAAAGCTGTAGCTGTAGAAGGAGTTTTTCAGCTTTTTTCTAGTAGTGTTTTTCAGCGTTTTTCAGCTTTTTTTAGCTGTAGCATTTTTTAGCTTTTTGTTTTTAGCAAAGCTATACTCCCACATAAGCTTATTGCTCAAATAGATTGATAAATGCCGAATAGCTGCGTTTTTCAGAGTTTTTTGGCGTTTTTTAGCTTTTATCAGAGTTAGAGTGTTTTTACAGCTGAAAAACTACTCTCAAAACCCACTAGTTCTGTTTTTTTTTTCCAGCTAGAACATGCCCCTTCCAAAAACTGCTGATAACAGCCTATGTGAGTGTGGACACATAGGATAACATGCTGGGGAGTTTACTGGCTGCAGAAAAAAATGTCTGACGCCAACAACAGCAGCTATAAAAACATCCAGTGTGCATGAGGCCTAAAGATAGCTGATGAGCAGAAAAGGTCAGACAGATCACAAGTTAATGATCACTGATATAGATAATGTACCTATCTGAGTAAGAAAACTTAATTGTTTTAATATTATTTTATTATAAAACTAAAAGAGGGCAACTTTAAACTAGGGTGATATTTGACACTGTTTTTCTAGAAACTGACGCATCAATATCTGGTTCGATGGATGTAGTAGCAATTCTTGATGAATTCTCAAGGTGCTTAGATATTTTGGTTCTAATTTTTCCCTTTGTGTGCTTCATCCTTAAAAATATTTGTTAACAAATATAGGTTCTGCCGAAAACTGATGACATGAATAAGGCGTGATTATGAAGAGTGGGATATTTTTCATTCAGAAGATAAAACATATAAAAGTCCAGTAAGGGTCCTTTCACACGGTCCGCCTCCGTAGGCGGATCCGTGCTGCTCAGCAGGGGATTGTAAACACAGATCCCCGCTGAGCTGGAAGGTGACATCTCCCTCTCTCCCTCATGCATCTCTATGGGGGAATCAGATGAGAGCGGACTGCCTGTCCGCTCTCATCCGATCCGATCCACTGGACAGATGGAAAATAGGGTTTCCCTCCGTCCGGATTTCACGGACAGGATCGGCTGCGGATGGCAGTGGGGTGTCAGCAGACATGTCTCCGCTGACATCCGCTGCCCCATAGGGATGCATGGGGCATCAGATCAGATCCACCTAAAAAACTGACAGGCGGATCTGATCGGAGTGGTCGTGTGAAAGGACCCTAAAGGGACATTGTCAAATTTTTCTTTGACCACATATGTTCACGAAGTGTAAACACATTTTTACAGACAATTAGAAAAAAATCAACGTTTTTAAGTAAGTTTATGATTTTGTGTTGGGCCCCATTCATAGCTGTCTTGAGCCGCAGGTCGGACACCCCTGCTGTAAAGCATTGCAGCCACTATCAGCAGATCATGGGTGTAATGCCAGACTCATGCAGACTGTGTAGCTGTCTGCCCTAACCTCCGATACGGGCAGGCAGTTACTGAATGACAGGAAGCTCAATGAACTACCTAGAGCACTCAACAGCCTCCTGATAGTTCAATGAGAACTTTCCTGACAGACTCCATGGCAGCATACGTATCGGGTTTGGCCCCGCCTCCAAACCTACCCATAGGACCTCACTCCCATAAATCTTTGCTCCTGTTCAGCACACGTGTTCTTTTTTTGTCCTCCAAAGGATTACCTGATATCCTACCTGAAGATGGATTCCGGGTGATGGATGGCTCTACATGTCTGATTCCTTGACCATAAGAGAGCTTACACTGATAACAGTGTTTCTAGTAGCTATAACCTCAGCAAAGAGAGTGTCGGAAATTGGGTCCTTTGGGACACAAGAGCCTTTCTTAACCTTTTTTCCTGACAGAGTGGTGCTCATCCCCATGCTGGATGCGAGACCAAAAAGGACTTCTGTCTTCCATGAAAACATAGAAACAGTATTACCAACCTTTAGACAGGAAGAGGAAGAATCTTCGGTTCATCCGCTGGATGTTGGAGTGTGTATTAAGAAATATTTAGATGCCACTTCCTCTTTCAGAAAATCAGAACATCTCTTTGTTACCTTCTATGGAAAAAACAAAGGTTCAAGAGCCTCGACGAGATCCATTTCCTCTTGGATCATCCAGACCATCCAGTGGGCTTATAGGGCTAAGGGCTTGACCCCTCCAGCAGTAGTTACAGCTCATTCGACGCGGAGCATCTCTACCTCCTGGGCAGTATCCAGACATGTGGCTCCTGAAGTCATTTGCAGAGCAGCGTCGTGGTCCTCTATTAACACTTTCTTATCCCATTACTGTGTTGAGCCAGCGGCTCTTTCTTCTGTGAATTTTCGGTTTGCAAGTCCTGTCTGTTTGACAAAATGCATTAAACTTTTCTGTTCAGCACCTTCCCACCCTGTGTGTACGGCGAGTTATTTCCCGATACGTATGCTGCCATGGAGTCTGTCAGGAAAACGGAAAATTTATATCAAATACTTACCGTAATTTTCCTTTCCTGATGGACTCCATGGCAGCAGGAGTTCCCTCCCGGATTTCTGTGGAGGATAGTTACAGAACACGTGTGCTGAACAGGAGCAAAGATTTATGGGAGTGAGGTCCTATGGGTAGGTTTGGAGGCGGGGCCAAACCCGATACGTATGCTGCCATGGAGTCCATCAGGAAAGGAAAATTACGGTAAGTATTTGATATAAATTTTCCGTTATATGCTGTCAGCTGCAAAGGATGATGGTAGTTGTAGTTCATTGATTCACAGGGATCTGTAAATAAATGATGCGGCTGTACTCTTTTTGAGGTGTGATAGGGGGTGCGGGGAGAAGATCCCTGGCCCGCTGTCACAGGGAGGGGGGGTCAGAGGGGGAGCAGGCAGATGCTGAACATGTTACACCCTAAATATGGGTGTAACATGCAACATGTTCAGAAAGGTGGACTCATCCTTTAAGCATAAAAAGCCCGAACCATTGTATCGCAACCATGTGCAGGGAACAAAGCTGCAGGGCAGTTGTGGCGCAGTCCCTATCCACTCAAATGGGTCGTGTTCTGTAGTTTTACTATCCGCCAAATGCGAATTGCGTTTTTTTTTTTTTTTGCCACAGCATGTGTACAGCACTGAGCGGCTGCATGCCCTTTTTTTAGGTGGGTGGTCGGGGGCGGTAAAGTCACAGCTCCCCTACCTGCTTTTATTGTCCTCCCCCATGGCCACCGGTGCCAATGAGCCTTTATATCTCACTCTGCAGGTACACTGCTATGAGGCTGTAGGCACAGAAGTGACTAGGCACACTTACACACCAGGAAGTGCACCGCAAAGGACTTCCAGACAAATAGTATATTTTTCAGCATACTAGCACAATTAACATTTGTAAATGTTCCCTATAACAGAGCACATTTTCATTTTGAGTTTAGTTTCACTTTAAAGAGATTTTAACCACTTAAGGACCGGAGGATTTGGCTGCTCAATGACCAGGCCCTATTTTGTGATTTGGCACTGCGTTATTTTAATGGACAATTGCGCGGTCGTGCAACGCTATACCCAAACGAAATTGATGTCCTTTTTTTCCCACAAATAGAGGTTTTCTTTTGGTGGTATTTGATCACCTGCGCGATTTATATTTTTTGTGCTATAAACAAAAAAAGAGCAACAATTTTGAAAAAAATTACAATATTTTTCACATTCTTTTATATGAAATTCTCAAAAAAAAATTGTAACAATCTAAATTCTTTAACATTTTAGGCCAATTTGTTTCCTGCTACATATTTTTGGTAAAAAAAAATTGCAATAAGCGTATTTTTATTGGTTTGCGCAAAAGTTATTGCGTTTACTAACTACGGGAAAGTTTTATGTAATTTTTATTGTTTTTTTTTTTAACTAGTAATAGCGGCGATCTGCGATTTTTTTTGCGGGACTGTGACATTGCGGCGGACAGATCGGACCCCTAACTGACATTTTTGACACTTTTGGGGGTACCAGTGACATTACTACAGTAATCAGTGCTAAAAATATGCACTGTTAATGTAAAAATTACACTGGCAG
The DNA here is from genome assembly GCF_965119305.1 of Pelophylax lessonae. Classification (NCBI taxonomy): domain Eukaryota; kingdom Metazoa; phylum Chordata; class Amphibia; order Anura; family Ranidae; genus Pelophylax; species Pelophylax lessonae. Next base: position 399,524,924 of record NC_138772.1, read on the forward strand.
GAAAGGGGTTAACATTACTGGTGATAAGTGGGTTAAATGTATCCCTAGGGGCCTGATTCTAACTGTCAGGGGGCGTGGCTTGTGAAGTAATAACAGAGACATGCGATCCTATATAGCAGGATCACATAGCCTCTGTGATCGCTTCAGGGAGAATGACAGACAGCTGTGTTTACATCAGCCGTCTGTCTTTCTCTCTCAGCTGCGGGAGATTGCGAGTGGCCGGCGGCCATCGGAGCCGCCAGTCACACGCACTGGCTCCCCAGCTGACGAGCAGGGGCGGAAGCGCACAGGCGGCGGCACGCGCTCGCCCCCTAGAGTCTCCTGAGCGACCAATGTAACATAACGTCGCTTTGCCCAGGAGCGGCTGCCTGCCGCAGTAAAACTGCCGTGGGCAGTCGTTATGTGGTTAAAGGATAGCAGTCAAATGTACAGGGTATCGTGGAAGGCATGGTGTCAATGAGAAGAACATACATACCAAGGATAAATGGAATTAGGCCGGCCATACACGGTGTGAAGTGTAGGTTGCAGGAAAGAAATTTGCAGCCAAACTTGGCGTTTTGAATGCTTTTAAGTGCAGAGGAGGGGTTTGGGGTCTTTTAGACCCCCAGATCCCTCCACAAGAGTACCTGTAAAAAATATTTTTTTTTAATGTACAAAAATATCAGCAAATATCAGCCAATACCGATTTGCGATGACCAAAATATCGGTATCGGTATCGGCAATAGAAAAACTATATTGGTCAATCACTAGAATAGATGCATCTAAACTTCACATTACACAAAGTTTAAAAACTTTTGCAATGAACACAGACCAATGGGCTTAGCACAAAGTTACTTAAAGCGGTTGTAAACCCTCACATATACCCAGTGAAGTGAACAGCCTCAGATGATGCACAAGGATTAAACAAATCCTCCTACATAAGTTTTACTTGTTTATTTGCAGTCTTTTCCTCTCTACGCCCCTTCAAAAGGGCAGATTGTGTTAAAAATCTTTCTTCATCTGTAAGATGCACAGAGGAGGGGGCAGAAAGGCTGCAGTTACAGTGTGTGAGAGCTGATTGGTGAAAGGAACACACCACTCTTCACATAGCAGAAGAACTGTGTTGTAAATAGACAAGCTCTGTTCTGAGCTTTCCCCGCCTCCCTCCCAAAACAAGTTTATCTCTTATTTATTTAAATAAGCTGTTTGGCTCCAGCCTTGGTGACACATGTGCGCTAGCGAATGCACGTGAGCATGTTTGCCAACATCAGTTCGACTTTGTTCTTGGCTGGCGCATGTACATACCTGTGCACCTGGAGACAGCATCTGTACTATTGCAAAGCCTCTCCTGACATTATTCATATTGTCATGGTACAGTATAGACTTCTGTAGCACCCTCTAGTGTGCTAAAATTGTAGATAGATTTTTGTTGTTTAGTGTAGGTAAATTTGTACAGGCTTGGCTGTGTTTTTCCTGGGGTGGGCAGAGATCCAGGGTATGACTCACAGACAGCATCACTGAGACCTCCCCCCTACTTCTCGAATCTGCTGGAAACTTCCAGAAGAATGAGAGGGGAGGTAAGGTGGAGCTGCCTGGAGTATTCTGAGGGCCCTGACCAATCCCCAACCTGGGTTGGAAGGGGGCAGGCCCCCTCAAATACTCTGGGTCATCCAAGCTGGGGAGGAGTATGTTTGGTCGGAAGCTGGAGATTGAGTGTTATTCTGTTGGTGGCCTTTGAGGGAGCTCCCCACTCTGGGTGGGGGGTGACCTTGACCTGGGTTCGGGTGCAGACTGGACCCTCTCCAAGACACAAAGACTGTTGCTTGACTTTAAAGTGGGTGAAAATATTCGTGTGCCTGGCTGTGCAAGGTGGGAGATGACCACATACACCAGCGGGCCCTACGGGGGTAGCGCTATACTTCTATTATGGCATTCAGACAAGATCGAGAACAGTTTCTGCAATCAATACGACACATCTATCATGAGCACCACAGTTATTATTTATAATGGTATTATGAATATTATCATCATTATCGGTATTTTGCAGTTACTGCCAGTTATTAAAATATATTCCTTACACATTAGTATTATTATAAAAAGGTCAGGGCACTTTAGTTGAACTTTCATAGCTGATGTTTTTGTTAACAATGTGTTCTAACATGGATGCTCAAGCCATCAGCCAGCTCCAGTCATAATAAACAGAAGGACATTGTCTGTTGAGAAAACTATTATGCATGGATATCACACTCTATCTGCAGCCAAGGTCAAAAATAACTACATTATTCTAAATTAATTAAAGAATGTTGCAAAACACATGGGAAAATATTGTCATCTCTGAGCTTTTGACACGGCAATAAAACTCTGTCCAGAGGAGGTTTGGCTAACCTTTTCTTTTTTTTTTTTGGTACTAAGGGACTAAAGAAAAAAACAGGAATGCTGGCAAGGCCATGGGGACAGAGAGCTAGAGTCAGAATAAGCATTCTGCCATAGGCACACTTGAATAAAAATACCATTTTGTACAAGCTCTGCTTCTTGTGTAATCTGATTATTTTACCTAAAGGGTAACTCCACTTTCGTGGGGAAATAAAATAGCAAATAAAGAAAAAACAATATAGCGTATACAATTGCGACACAAATCATATTGTAAATAAATGTTATTAAAAATGACCTTTCCTTTTCAATCTCCAGCTGCTGTAATTTCCTGAAAATGCAATGCAATATGGCAACCTGACCACACCCCAGAAACATAAGTTCCTGCTTGTGTGATTGGCTAACCAATTTCCCCAGAAGTCTGCCTACGATACAAGTCCGATTTCTGGCATCCCCTGCAACAAAAATGTAACTTTTGGTGAGATACTCCCAATAGGAACACGTCTAAAGGAATACAAAAGATGTGTATAACACCTCCTAGATGCTAATCATCTTATGGGGTTAAACACATAAGCAGCGCTATTACATACTATATTCACAAAGTAATATAAAAAAGATATACTAGGTGAGTCCTTATTACATGGAAACAATCTGAAGAATGGGATGATAGTTCACCATAGAGTGTAGTAAGCTCATGCGCCTTCACTGCCCCGCGTGCCCAAACCCCCGAGTATTGCTCACTCACCAAATATAAGTATGTACTATGCCTTTAAATACACCAAAAGGGCCAGTAAGCACCCAAATCGCTGTAATAGGCAGGCTATCCACCACTGGTCAGCTCAAGGAGAATACCTCACATGTCCATAAATAACTCTAAACATTCCCACAGGCAGTGAGTCCCAATTCACAGTGAAATACAGATTGTCTGCCACTAAAAGTCAGCTCAATCAGGGGTGATGCAGCATGGAGAGAAACAATAAGGGCTTCATAGGGCAATATGTTTAACAATACTTTATTAAAGCCCCATTCTCCCCTACATGTACACTCACAATGAAAAAAACGTATAAAGCAGTGTATAACATAGCACAAATATGACAATCCCGGTCGCCAGCTCAGCAGCCGGAGGCTCAGCGTCCCGCTTGTCAGTGTCCGGAAGCATCCGAAGAGGTTCATGGCAGCTGCTCGGCGTCCGGGTGTCAGGGTGACCGCGTGTCCACGTCTTGACGCGTTTCGTGCCCCCGGTAGAAGTCTTTTGATGACGAAACACATCAGGGCGTGGACACGTGGTACACTCTATGGTGAACTATCATCCCATTCTTCGGATTGTTTCCATGTAATAAGGACTCACCTAGTATATCTTTTCTATATTACTTTGTGAATATAGTATGTAATAGCGCTGCTTATGTGTTTAACCCCATACGCTGATTGGCATCTAGGAGGTGTTATACACATCTTTTGTATTATCTTTGTTTATTTACGAGGCAGCAGCTTCACCGTAATGGTATATTTATTGTTGATTGTATATTGATTTATTAAACAAGCAAAAAGTTGGGGGAGCAAACCCTGAACATGTATTTCTAAAGCTGGTGCAGCTATGAACATGTTTAATATGTATTCGGTCTGACCAGACTTCTGAGGTTGAGCACCCCACCCCACCCCCCCCCCCACCCCCCACACACACCTGTACTCTATCAGTGTCCACTATCAAGTAGATATAGGAGGAGTCCCTTGTAGTGCATTGGCACATCTCTCCCAGCAAGGAGTGTTGTCTCCAAGAGAGGCTGGATTCATCCTTTTTTATGGATAGTGTAGGACCCACTGACAATGGGGTACTTTGACGCAGTAGTGGGCTTGAGCACGATATGGCCATATGGTGGGACCAAATCCCCATTTTTATTTATGGATTGTCTTCATATTTGATAGTCATTTCTTTTGCATGTGTGCGCTATTCTTTTTTAGTATATTGATTTATTGATATAATTTATTGATATATTTATTATTTAACTTCTCCTAAGCGCTGGGTGATTGGGACAGATTTGTGTTTACAGGTAGTCTTATTTACGTCTAAAGGAATGCAGGCCCAGCAGCTTTCTTCATTAGTGCCCTGCAGCTGCCACAGCAGATAGATAATTATAAAATCACTCCCATTAGATCCACTCAGCACAGGAGAACAGAGGAACAAACAATGATTTCTTCAGAATACCAAAAGGTAGGAATCTGCAACAAAGTTTGTTAAAATCCTTGTAATATACATAGATCACCAAGAGGGGAATGTTTTTTTCTCAACATAAGTGGAGTTACGCTTAAAGTGGAACTTCACTCTCTCAATCAGTGACTATTTTTGATCCTTATTCCGCTATCATTAGTAAATAGATAGGAATGTATATTATATTTACTTGTTTTATATACTTTTTAACATTTATTTAGTCACTTCCTGGTTTCCATGCTTAGGCAAATGATGTCATACATCCCAGAAGTCTTCAGGAGGGGAGGAGGGGTTTTCTCAGCAAAGCACACTCTCTAGCCTGCATGCCTGAGCTAAGGGCAGAGGGATTCCAGGAAATAAATGCTACATGAATCATCTGCGCTTACTCAAGATGGCCACAGCCAGAAATGCTAGGGGGTGTTTTTTAAAGTAATTTCTCAGCAAAATAAAGCATAGAGACATGCTGGGTGTGGGAATTTACTGAATCTCAAAAATGAATTAAATAGTGGCTTTGGTTTGTGGTGCTCAGATGCAGTGTAGTTCTGCTTTAAAATGAATACTAGAATGTGCTTAAAGAGGTAAAGTGTTACCAAACCCACAACAGTAAAATCAGTCTTTATATGCAGTAAAGCATGCTAGTTATACTTACTGTGGAACCTAAGGGGTTAATCGTCTGCATTGTGTAAAAAGTTTGATCCTGTCTTCTCTGATTCTCCCCTTCTTCCACGGTCCCCAATCCATCTCCTGATAGTACAGAGCCTTGGAGGCAAGCTGCATTTGCTCAGTTTGGTGTGCATTGCTAGAGAGGTTTTTTTTCTTGGGAGAGTGCATGTGATCAGCACATGGCCTATCAACACTGTCCAGACAGAGGGTCAGGGGTTGTTAAGCTTAATATGACAATCAGGGGAGAACAAAAACTCCTCCTACAAGCTTTGACTATTGCTCTGCTGGACACTGATGGAAATCACACGACTGTTATATACTGCTGATAAGAAAAGGTATTTAGCAATTTATATTTACTAATATAATTGCATTTCCATGTTCTGTGTACTGTGGGAGACCAGATAATGAATGCAGGCTCCTGGGTTTAGTAACACTTTAACATGCTGATCTGACTAAACTCCATATTAACAATTTTTTAAAGCATATATAAAGCCCAAACGTTTCTTTTCTCATTTTTAGATGGTATTGTAAATGTCAGGTTTTTATCTGTGCCCCATTGGGGAGACTTTATTTCCTGTCCTATAGACAAAACAGGAAGTGAGTAGAAATATCTCCAATGGAAGAAAATGCTCTCCTAGGCATTTGCCACCAGAACAGGTTTCCCCATTGGAAGATTTTAGGAATTTTCCCTCACTCATAGCACCGGTGACTTTGGTAACCAGGACACATAAAAAGGGTAAATTTCCCTAGCGTACACACAGACAGCAATAAAAAAATGTTAGGGGGGTTCTAACCCCTATGTAATCAAAACAACTATATAAAGCTAAAATAAGAAAAATAATCTTGGCTTTAAACAAACTTTAATTTTGTCAAAATACATATGGTTCTTCATTAGATGTGTGGTTAATAACAATTCTTTTTTTCAAGCTTACCTTGTGGCATCTGTTCGTATATAGGGTTGAGCGGACACCTAGATGTCCGTGTTCGACGGGTTCGGCCGAACTTTAAAAAAAAGTCCGGGTCCGTGTCCCGGACTTTTACCGAACTTTTCCCGGACACCGAACCCCATTGAAGTCAATGGGGACCCGAACTTTAAGGCACTAAAATGGCTCTAAAACACCAAAGGAAAGGGCTAGAGTGCTGCAAATGGCAGCAAAACGTAATTAAGAGCATGGCAAGTGCTCTGCAAACAAATGTGGATAGGGAAATAACTTAAAACAACAAAAAAAAACAGAAAAATAAAACAATGTTCTTCTTCATCTCTGAAGGACGAGGCCCATATGGAGTAGGAGGGAGGTTGAGGTGGTGGTGGATGTGGCGGTGACATAGGCGTGCGCACAGGGTGTGCTGGGTGTGCCTGGGCACACCCTAATCACCTAGGGCACATAGCATTGCCAGTGAGGAGATGGGAAAGATCTCCCTGGGACCTGCTCTGCTCTATTTCTCCTTGCCTACAGGTACATGGCCCCGATACATTACTCTCCCTGCTGGCAAACACATGCATGTGTATTTCAACTTTGGGGTGCACACCTTAATGCAATAGGCTGCGCACACCTATGGGCGGTGTAGGTGGAAGCGGCGGTGGAGGAGGACCAGGGCCGGATTAACAGCATCATGGGCTTGGTGCTGAGGATTTTGAAGGGCCTTAGGGCCGTGCCTTGCCATGCACCCAGAGGAGGAAGGGTGCAGCCATGCATGCCTAATTCAACATGGGATGCTGTCTCTGAAGCCCATAAACACATCCATGCATCGCCAACTGTCCCTCCTTGTCCGGCCTTCACGCTGTGTGGGGAGGTTCTGAGGGTGCTGCCTGGGGAAGCGAGCATAGAAGCCAGACTTCTGTGTTTACAAGTGACAGAAGAGCGGTAACAGTGAATATGGCCAACCCGGGGCCTATATAAAAGGTAGGGGCCTGGAGCTGCAGCTCCAATAGCCCCTACATTAATCTGGCCCTGAGGAGGAGGACGAGGTAGCCAACACTGCTTCTTTTCACAAATTTTAAATGAGGGTACACCCCAAAAGAGTGAGAAAGAGCAAAAATGGAACAATGGGTGGGTAAGGTCGGTATCCATTGCTATTCTGCATAAGGTACGGAAAAGTCCCGTGGGATCCATGCCTGGTTCATTTTAATGAACGTGAGCTTGTCCACATTGTCTCTGGACAGGCGGCTGCGCTTGTCTGTTATAACGCCCCCAGCCGTGCTAAATACCCGTTCAGATAATACACTGGCTGCAGGGCACGCCAGCACCTCCAAGGCGTAAAGGGCAAGCTCAGGCCATGTGCCCAATTTGGAGACCCAGAAGTTGAAGGGGGCAGACCCGTCATTCACTACATGTAGGCGTGTGCACACATACTGCTCCACCATGTTGGTAAAATGCTGCCTCCTGCTAAGACGTTCCATCTGAGCTGCTGGTGCTGCTGTTTGTTGTGGCGTGCTGACAAAGCTTTTCCACATTTCGGCCATGCTAACCCTGCCTTCTGAGGTGCTGGCGGTGCCCTGGTTGCGTTGGCGACCTCCTCCTCCTCCTCCTCTGCCTTGTGCTTCCACTGTGGCCCCGCTGTCAGATGGGAATGCCAGCAGCATGGCGTCTACCAGCGTGCGCTTGTACTCGCGCATCTTGCGATCGCGCTCCAGTGAGTGAATTAAGGACGGTACGTTGTCCTTGTAACGGGGATCCAGCAGCGTGGCCACCCAGTAATCAGCACAAGTTAGAATGTGGGCAACTCGGCGGTCGTTGTGGAGACACTGCAGCATGTAATCGCTCATGTGTGCCAGGCTGCCCAGAGGCAACGAAAGGCTGTCCTCTGTGGGAGGTGTATGGTCCGTGTCCTCTGTATCCCCCCAGCCACGCACCAGTGATGGCCATGAGCTGGCCTGGGTGCCACCCTGCTGTGAACATGGTTCCATCTCCTCCTCCAGCTCCTCCTCCTCCTCATCCTCCTCATCCTCCAGAACTGTGCCCCTGCTGGACAATTGCGTCCCTGGCGTTTGCGTGTGCAGGAACCCACCCTCGGAGCCCCTTGCGAATGACTGCCCTGAAAGCCTTGGAAATGTTACCTCTTCATCCTCCTCCTCCTCCTCATCCTGTGCCACATCCTCTTCCATCATCGCCCGAATTGTTTTTTCAAGGAGGCATAGAAGTGGGATAGTTAAGCTGAGAACGGCGTCATTGCCACTGGCCATGTTGGTGGAGTACTCAAAACAGCGCAACAAGGCACACAGGTCTCGCATGGAGGCCCAGTTATTGGTGGTGAAGTGGTGCTGTTCCGCAGAGCGACTCACGCGTGCGTGCTGCAGCTGAAACTCCACTATGGCCTGCTGCTGCTCGCACAGTCTTTCCAGCATGTGCAAGGTGGAGTTCCACCTTGTGGGCACGTCACATATGAGGCGGTGAGCGGGAAGGCCGAAGTTACGCTGCAGCGCTGCCAGGCGAGCAGCAGCAGGGTGAGAACGCCGAAAGTGCGCACAAACGGCCCGCACTTTCTGCAGCAGCTCTGACATATCGGGGTAGTTTTTAAGGAACCTCTGCACCACCAAATTCAGCACATGCGCCAGGCAAGGGATGTGCGTCAAACCGGCTAGGCCCAGAGCTGCTATGAGATTTCGCCCGTTATCGCACACCACCAGGCCGGGCTTGAGGCTCGCTGGCAGCAACCACTCATTTGTCTGCTGTTCCATGCTCCTCCACAACTCCTGCGCGGTGTGTGGTTTGTCCCCCAAACAGGCAAGTTGTAAAACTGCCTGCTGTCGTTTACCCCTGGCCGTGCTGAAGTTGGTGGTGAAGGTGTTACGCTGTCCGGATGAGGAGGCGGTAGAGGATGAGGAAGCGGAGTAGGAGGAGTTAGGAACAGGAGGCAAACTGAAGCGCCCTGCAATCCTCGGTGGTGGAAGGACATGCGCCAAATTGCTATCCGCCTCAGGCCCATCCGCCACTGCATTTACCCAGTGTGCCGTTAGGGAGATATAACGCCCCTGACCGTGCTTACTGGTCCACGTATCCGTAGTTAGGTGGACCTTGGCACAGATGGCGTTGCGCAGTGCACACCTGATTTTTTCCCCCACTTGGTTGTGCAGGGAAGGGATGGCTTGCCTGGAAAAGTAGTGGCGGCTGGGCACGACGTACTGTGGGACAGCCACCGACATAAGGTTTTTAAAACTGTGCGTCTCCACCAGACGGAATGACAGCATTTCAAAGGCCAATAATTTTGAAATGCTGGCATTCAGGGCCAGGGATCGCGGGTGGGTAGGGGGGTACTTCCTCTTCCTCTCAAGTGTTTGGGAGATGGAAAGCTGAACGCTTCCACGGGACATTGTGGAGATGGTTGTTGGTGACCCAGGTGGTGGTGTTGCTGACAGATCGTCTGTTTGCGGGGTGGCAGGTGCCGGTATCACTACAGATGTGGCTGGAGCGGCCGAGACTGCAGCAGAAGAGGAAGCAGGATGAGCCAGAGACGTTTCTTGGTTTTGAAGGTGTGTACTCCACTGCAGCTCGTGCTTTGCACTTAGATGCCTGATCATGCAGGTTGTGCTCAGGTTGAGAAGGTTCATGCCTCGCTTCAAGCTCTGATTGCACAGGGTGCAAACCACTCGTGTCCTGTCATCAGCACATTTTCTAAAGAACTTCCACGCTAGAGAACTCCTTTGAGCTGACTTTGGTGCGCTCGTTCCCTTGCTGCGTTGGGCAGTAGCGGGCGTAGTGTCTAGGGCACGGCCGCTCCGCTTCTGCACCCTGCTCCCTCTTCTGCTGTGCTGGTGGCTCTGTGCGACCACCGCCTCTTCCTCCAAACTACTCAGTTCACCTGCATGACGTTCATTCCATGTGGGGTCGAGGACCTCATCGTCCTCCACATCATCTTCCACCCAGTCTTCACCCCTGCCCTCCTTGTCGGTCTCCACAATGCTGAACGCCGCAGCAGTTGGCACCTGCGTTTCGTCATCATCGGAGACGTGCTGCGATGATCCTTGCATGTACTCATCTTGAGAAATAAGTGGTTGGGCATCGCTGCACTCAATCTCTTCCACTTCTGGGGCAGGGCTAGGTGGATGGCCCTGGGAAACCCTGCTGACAGAGTCCTCAAAAAGAATAAGAGACTGCTGTATGGCTTGGGGCTCAGACTGCTGGCCTGATTTGCAAGGGGGTGAGGTGAAAGACGGTTGGACATTGGCTGCAGGTGCCAACTCTGACCTTTCTGCAGTAGACTGGGTGGGAGACAATGTGAAGGAACTGGAGGCACTGTCAGCAGCAAACCAATCTACTATCGCCTCAACTTGTTCTGGCCTCATCACTTCTAGGGGCGTTTGATGCCCTACCAAATACTGATGCAGGTTCTGTCGCCTACTCACACTTGAGGAAGGTGTTTCACTTGTGCGTGTAGCTGGCACAGATCGACCATGTCCTCTCCTTGCAACAGGAGCTCTACCAGCAGCACCACGACCCAGGCCACGGCCCTTATTTGACGGTCTCCTCATATTTCTGTAATTTAAGATCTTGCCCTAGAAAGGTTTTTATTGAATAGCGGAATAGAAAATATGATCCAAAAAAAGTGTATGTATATCACACGTACACAACCACACTAGGCCCCAATTACTATTGTTTGTACCCCTAAAAGGCTAGATGAGGAGTAGGGGGAGTATGGAACAGGCAGCACCCTCAAACCTTCAGAAGTATGAGATGAACCCCAACAACTTGGAAAGGTGGATCTCTCTCACACGTACCGACACAGACTATCCCGCAATTCAATTGATCCTCAAAGGTTTTTATTGAATAGCGGAATAGGAAATATGATCAAAAAAAGTGTATGTATCTCGCACGTACACAACCACACTAGGCCCCAATTACTATTGTTTGTACCCCTAAAAGGCTAGATGAGGAGTAGGGGGGGTATGGAACAGGCAGCACCCTCAAACCTTCAGAAGTATGAGATGAACCCCAACAACTTGGAAAGGTGGATCTCTCTCACACGTACCGACACAGACTATCCCGCAATTCAATTGATCCTCAAAGGTTTTTATTGAATAGCGGAATAGGAAATATGATCAAAAAAAGTGTATGTATCTCGCACGTACACAACCACACTAGGCCCCAATTACTATTGTTTGTACCCCTAAAAGGCTAGATGAGGAGTAGGGGGGGTATGGAACAGGCAGCACCCTCAAACCTTCAGAAGTATGAGATGAACCCCAACAACTTGGAAAGGTGGATCTCTCTCACACGTACCGACACAGACTATCCCGCAATTCAATTGATCCTCAAAGGTTTTTATTGAATAGCGGAATAGGAAATATGATCAAAAAAAGTGTATGTATCTCGCACGTACACAACCACACTAGGCCCCAATTACTATTGTTTGTACCCCTAAAAGGCTAGATGAGGTGTAGGGGGGGTATGGAACAGGCAGCACCCTCAAACCTTCAGAAGTATGAGATGAACCCCAACAACTTGGAAAGGTGGATCTCTCTCACACGTACCGACACAGACTATCCCGCAATTCAATTGATCCTCAAAGGTTTTTATTGAATAGCGGAATAGGAAATATGATCAAAAAAAGTGTATGTATCTCGCACGTACACAACCACACTAGGCCCCAATTACTATTGTTTGTACCCCTAAAAGGCTAGATGAGGAGTAGGGGGGGTATGGAACAGGCAGCACCCTCAAACCTTCAGAAGTATGAGATGAACCCCAACAACTTGGAAAGGTGGATCTCTCTCACACGTACCAACACAGACTATCCCCCAATTTAACTGATCCCCAAAGGTTTTTGATTAAATAGCGGAATAGAAAATATGATCCCAAAAAAGTGTATGTATATCACACGTACACAACCACACTAGGCCCCAATTACTATTGTTTGTACCCCTAAAAGGCTAGGAGTAGGGGGAGTATGGAACAGGCAGCACCCTCAAACCTTCAGAAGTATGAGATGAACCCCAACAACTTGGAAAGGTGGATCTCTCTCACACGTACCAACACAGACTATCCCCCAATTTAACTGATCCCCAAAGGTTTTTGATTAAATAGCGGAATAGAAAATATGATCCCAAAAAAGTGTATGTATATCACACGTACACAACCACACTAGGCCCCAATTACTATTGTTTGTACCCCTAAAAGGCTAGGAGTAGGGGGAGTATGGAACAGGCAGCACCCTCAAACCTTCAGAAGTATGAGATGAACCCCAACAACTTGGAAAGGTGGATCTCTCTCACACGTACCAACACAGACTATCCCCCAATTTAACTGATCCCCAAAGGTTTTTGATTAAATAGCGGAATAGAAAATATGATCCCAAAAAAGTGTATGTATATCACACGTACACAACCACACTAGGCCCCAATTACTATTGTTTGTACCCCTAAAAGGCTAGGAGTAGGGGGAGTATGGAACAGGCAGCACCCTCAAACCTTCAGAAGTATGAGATGAACCCCAACAACTTGGAAAGGTGGATCTCTCTCACACGTACCAACACAGACTATCCCCCAATTTAACTGATCCCCAAAGGTTTTTGATTAAATAGCGGAATAGAAAATATGATCCCAAAAAAGTGTATGTATATCACACGTACACAACCACACTAGGCCCCAATTACTATTGTTTGTACCCCTAAAAGGCTAGGAGTAGGGGGAGTATGGAACAGGCAGCACCCTCAAACCTTCAGAAGTATGAGATGAACCCCAACAACTTGGAAAGGTGGATCTCTCTCACACGTACCAACACAGACTATCCCCCAATTTAACTGATCCCCAAAGGTTTTTGATTAAATAGCGGAATAGAAAATATGATCCCAAAAAAGTGTATGTATATCACACGTACACAACCACACTAGGCCCCAATTACTATTGTTTGTACCCCTAAAAGGCTAGGAGTAGGGGGAGTATGGAACAGGCAGCACCCTCAAACCTTCAGAAGTATGAGATGAACCTCAACAACTTGGAAAGGTGGATCTCTCTCACACGTACCAACACAGACTATCCCCCAATTTAACTGATCCCCAAAGGTTTTTGATTAAATAGCGGAATAGAAAATATGATCCCAAAAAAGTGTATGTATATCACACGTACACAACCACACTAGGCCCCAATTACTATTGTTTGTACCCCTAAAAGGCTAGGAGTAGGGGGAGTATGGAACAGGCAGCACCCTCAAACCTTCAGAAGTATGAGATGAACCCCAACAACTTGGAAAGGTGGATCTCTCTCACACGTACCAACACAGACTATCCCCCAATTTAACTGATCCCCAAAGGTTTTTGATTAAATAGCGGAATAGAAAATATGATCCCAAAAAAGTGTATATATATCACACGTACACAACCACACTAGGCCCCAATTACTATTGTTTGTACCCCTAAAAGGCTAGGAGTAGGGGGAGTATGGAACAGGCAGCACCCTCAAACCTTCAGAAGTATGAGATGAACCCCAACAACTTGGAAAGGTGGATCTCTCTCACACGTACCAACACAGACTATCTCCCAATTTAACTGATCCCCAAAGGTTTTTGATTAAATAGCGGAATAGAAAATATGATCCCAAAAAAGTGTATGTATATCACACGTACACAACCACACTAGGCCCCAATTACTATTGTTTGTACCCCTAAAAGGCTAGGAGTAGGGGGAGTATGGAACAGGCAGCACCCTCAAACCTTCAGAAGTATGAGATGAACCTCAACAACTTGGAAAGGTGGATCTCTCTCACACGTACCAACACAGACTATCCCCCAATTTAACTGATCCCCAAAGGTTTTTGATTAAATAGCGGAATAGAAAATATGATCCCAAAAAAGTGTATGTATATCACACGTACACAACCACACTAGGCCCCAATTACTATTGTTTGTACCCCTAAAAGGCTAGGAGTAGGGGGAGTATGGAACAGGCAGCACCCTCAAACCTTCAGAAGTATGAGATGAACCCCAACAACTTGGAAAGGTGGATCTCTCTCACACGTACCAACACAGACTATCCCCCAATTTAACTGATCCCCAAAGGTTTTTGATAAAATAGCGGAATAGAAAATATGATCCCAAAAAAGTGTATGTATATCACACGTACACAACCACACTAGGCCCCAATTACTATTGTTTGTACCCCTAAAAGGCTAGGAGTAGGGGGAGTATGGAACAGGCAGCACCCTCAAACCTTCAGAAGTATGAGATGAACCCCAACAACTTGGAAAGGTGGATCTCTCTCACACGTACCAACACAGACTATCCCCCAATTTAACTGATCCCCAAAGGTTTTTGATTAAATAGCGGAATAGAAAATATGATCCCAAAAAAGTGTATGTATATCACACGTACACAACCACACTAGGCCCCAATTACTATTGTTTGTACCCCTAAAAGGCTAGGAGTAGGGGGAGTATGGAACAGGCAGCACCCTCAAACCTTCAGAAGTATGAGATGAACCCCAACAACTTGGAAAGGTGGATCTCTCTCACACGTACCAACACAGACTATCCCCCAATTTAACTGATCCCCAAAGGTTTTTGATTAAATAGCGGAATAGAAAATATGATCCCAAAAAAGTGTATGTATATCACACGTACACAACCACACTAGGCCCCAATTACTATTGTTTGTACCCCTAAAAGGCTAGGAGTAGGGGGAGTATGGAACAGGCAGCACCCTCAAACCTTCAGAAGTATGAGATGAACCCCAACAACTTGGAAAGGTGGATCTCTCTCACACGTACCAACACAGACTATCCCCCAATTTAACTGATCCCCAAAGGTTTTTGATTAAATAGCGGAATAGAAAATATGATCCCAAAAAAGTGTATGTATATCACACGTACACAACCACACTAGGCCCCAATTACTATTGTTTGTACCCCTAAAAGGCTAGGAGTAGGGGGAGTATGGAACAGGCAGCACCCTCAAACCTTCAGAAGTATGAGATGAACCCCAACAACTTGGAAAGGTGGATCTCTCTCACACGTACCAACACAGACTATCCCCCAATTTAACTGATCCCCAAAGGTTTTTGATTAAATAGCGGAATAGAAAATATGATCCCAAAAAAGTGTATGTATATCACACGTACACAACCACACTAGGCCCCAATTACTATTGTTTGTACCCCTAAAAGGCTAGATGAGGAGTAGGGGGAGTATGGAACAGGCAGCACCCTCAAACCTTCAGTATGAGATTGTGTTCACTGTACCCCACAAAGATTGAGTTCACTGCACCCCACAATGATTGTGTTCACTGCACCCCACAAAGATTGTGTTCACTGCACCTCACAAAGATTGTGTTCACTGTACCCCCCAAAGATTGTGTTCACTGCACCCCACAAAGATTCTGTTCACTGTACCCCACAAAGATTGTGTTCACTGCACCCCAAAAAGATTGTGTTCACTGCACCCCAAAAAGGATGTTGTTCACTGCACCCCAAAAAGGATGTTGTTCACTCCACCCCAAAAAGATTGTGTTCACTGCACCCCACAAAGATTGTGTTCACTGCACCCCAAAAAGATTGTGTTCACTGCACCCCAAAAATGATTTTGTTCACTGCACCCCAAAAAGGATTTTGTTCACTGCACCCCAAAAAGGATGTTGTTCACTCCACCCCAAAAAGATTGTGTTCACTGCACCCCAAAAAGATTGTGTTCACTGCACCCCACAAAGGATTTTGTTCACTGCACCCCAAAAAGATTGTGTTCACTGCACCCCAAAAAGGATGTTGTTCACTGCACCCCAAAAAGGATTTTGTTCACTGCACCCCAAAAAGATTGTGTTCACTGCACCCCACAAAGGATTTTGTTCACTGCACCCCACAAAGATTGTGTTCACTGCACACCAAAAAGGATTGTGTTCACTGCACCCCAAAAAGATTTTGTTCACTGCACCCCAAAAAGATTGTGTTCACTGCAGCCCAAAAAGATTGTGTTCACTGCAGCCCAAAAAGATTGTGTTCACTGCAGCCCAAAAAGATTGTGTTCACTGCAGCTCACACACAGAAAAATGGATGTGGATCACTGACACCTGCCTATCTCCAATCCCACACCACACAGCAATATCGATTGTAGTTTGTAGAACACAGTTTCCCTAAAATTCAGCAGACTCTGTCCCTAACAGGATTGAGAAGAGATCGTAGATCAGGATTGAGTGCAGACCCCACCCCCCACACAGCAATATCGATTGTAGTTTGTAGAAGACACTGACCCTATATAATTCAGCAGACTCTATCCCTAAAATGCCTACAACTCGCCCTGCCTAAACACTCCGACCTGTCCCTCAATTCTATCCGGACACAAATGGTTTTTTCCTGCCTATCTTTCCCTAATCAGCAGCCAGCACGTTGATGTGTGCTCTGTCCCTGAATCTAAGCAGCATAATGACGCCGCTGCGGCTGCCTCGAACTTATAAAGACTTGGTCACATGCTTCAGACGGCCAATCACAGCTACTGAGACATTTGCAGGCATGGCTGGGATGGCTTAAGGCACACCAGTTAAACGATTGTTGATTGGCTGTTGAAAGCCCGCCATGAAAAGAGCGCCAAAGCATGCAAAACCCGGAAATAAAACGACCAAACACGGATTTTTACCCGAACATACAGTAAAGTGTCCGTGTCCGTGTTCGGGTACAAAAAATCCAATTATTCGGTACGAACACGAATAATACAGTCCGTGTTCGCTCAACACTATTCGTATAACTATAATTTTACAACAGTGATAGTTATTGTTCTATCATGACAGTCAACACTAGAGAGTTCAAGTCTTTGATCTGCGTTGTTTGTTCTTCATTTATGATAATTTCGGAGACGTTCTAAAAAAAATCTAAGGAGTAATGCATGTTTTGTAATATATAAATATTTGTTGCAGTTAGAAAATTAAGGAAATTACAAAATCATGTTACTATGGCAATTAGAATAGTATTTCTGCTATCAATTAATTTTTCATAGTATACTGTATGACTGCTGATTTGAAATAAAAACTGCTCTCAAGTATACTATATTACCAAAAGTTTTGGGACACCTGCCTTTACACGCACATGAACTTTATTGGCATCCCAGTCTAATGCCCGAACACACGTTCCGATAATCGTACGATAAAACTCGCTTTCGACCTGA